>NC_080669.1:23247142-23584642 GCF_027579445.1 Ammospiza nelsoni
TGCAGCTCTACTCAGAACTTGTGCACAATTATGTAAGAATACATAATCAAATCCTGCACCTGTAGATTGGTTGCTCTAACAGGTATGTGCTGTGGTCTAAGTCTGTCTACAGAAGTTCTCCACTCTGGAAAAGAAACAATTCCACAATCATAATTTTGTGGGACCTCCTGGAGAGAATTTTAGAATGCACTCAAGTTATGCAGTGTGATCATGTGAGAGCTGAAAAATTAATTTGTTTCTTCAAAGAAGTTTGCTGTTTTGTCTGCTGTCACTAAGCAAGCAATCAATATGTGGTGTGGTTGAAACATAGACCCTGGGGAAATCTGTTTATTTAATGAAGGATTTTTACTTAGATAGAATAAAGGCATGGGAATATCATGAAGATTGCTGTCTTGACTTTTGAGTACTGCTGTGGCAATCCAAGTGTTATTTTTTTAATAAGGTAATATTTACATTGCAGTTCTCCTCTTGGTTTCCCTAACAGCACTAAGTTATGCTTTGCTAAGCATTTCCATACTGAAAAAAGTGTCATTTATAAGGATTCTAGAAGTTCTGTCAGCAAAAAAAAAATTATTCCAATCTACTAAACTTGTTCTAGTAAAATTTTCCAGTTCAAAAAATTCCTGGATATTTGATTTTCTTGAGGTTTTAGTTAGTAAGAAGGATTTATGTCATTTATGTAACCTCTAATTTTTTTAATGCATTTCCAGTCCTCCGGTTCGACGTCAGAGAACAAGGAGAGATCGTTTGTCTAGACATAATTCTATTAGCCAGGATGAAAACTATCACCATCTCTCCTATGGACAGCAGCAAGCAATAGAAGAGCCTCGAGCTTTTCGCCCACCGAATGTATCTCCTCGTATGTTGCACCCAGCTGCTCACCCACCACAGCAGAATGCAGTGATGGTTGACATTCATGATCAGGTAAAATTTTTACAGCACAATGAGAAGGCTGTTCGAGAGGTGGTGTTTGGTTTTAGGGGGTTTTCCCACCATCTTCAAGATCCCTCTCCTCACCAAATCATTTCGTTTCATGGTTGACAATGAAAGTCACAGAGCACTAATTTCTGTTTGACTTCTTACAGAGTGGTGGTTTTTGTTGAATATTATGTGTATGAAGCATTGCAGTAGGCAGTGAAAAAAATAAACTCCAACATTCACACTTTTAATAAAGAAGATTGATACTTAACAATTCATACTTAACAATTTGTCAGTACATAAATTGGCATATTTCTCTACGTCTCTGTCTCAAACCTTTGAAATGCAGTTATTTTGCTTTTGTAATTAGTTTCTTGCAAGAAAGATGTAGTATGATACTTATTAATTATGTATTCTATTTCACATGAAAGGCTTCACCTTAGCTTAGGAGTCACAAAATAATACGGTTAGAATGTATTATTTAGAGGTAGAATTACAATGCCTATAGTTGGTTGTCTATGTAGCAGCAGGAATCACAATAGTTTTGTTGCATAACTAAATCAACTCTCCAAGCCTAATCAACTCCTCCTTAAATTATATGAAAAAGTTATATTCAAGTTGGTCCAGAAAGTAAATAATTCCTCTCCGCGACAGCACTTTGTATAGAATTCTGTAATTGAGAACCTGTAAAAGAGGTTTTGGGCCTCTCACTACAATAGGGACATTGCATTGATGGAGCATGTCCTTGGAAGAGCAGTGGAACTGGTGAAGGATCTGGAGCACAGATCATATGAGGAGTTGCTGAGGGAGCTGTGTGTTTACCCTGGAGAAAAGGAGGCTCTGGGAAGACTTTACCAATCTCTAAAAGTACCTGAACGGAGGTTGTAACCTGGGCATTGGTTTCCCAAGTAACAAGTGACAGGACAGGAGGAAGTTGGACAATGGTAGTGTGGACTGGATATTACAAAAAATTACTGAAAGGGTGGTCAAGCATTGGATCTGGCTTCCCAGGGAGGTGGTGGAGTCACCGTGCCTGGTGGTATTTCAAAGACATGTAGGTGTGGCAATTACAGACATGATTTAGGGGTGGCAGTGCTGAGTTAATGGTTGGACTTGAGGAGCTCAGTGGTCTTTTCCAGCCTAAACGGTTCTGTTATCCTGTTGAGGTAACCTTTGTTGTTGTCTACTAAATTAAGAGGCCCTAGCACAAGAACACTGCTTGCTACATAGCTGCGAGTAGATCCAAGATGTCCACATCGGGAGCTGCACATGCACAGAATGCAGCTGTAACATCTGTGCTTAAAAGCTGGTTGGCATTCAGTGCAGATGCATAGCGCTAGTGTGTCACACTATGTGTGCAGAGCAGTTCTCAGCAGGGAAGTATTTGCATTTGGGACCAAGTGAAAGGATAGGTGCCAGTGCCATTCTAGCATCTCACAAACTTATATTTTTAGGAGTTCTTCTGCTGGAGGTCTGAAAATGCTCTTGCTTTATGTTGTAAGCTCATTACAAGTCTGGCTGAACAGTTTTCCATTCCACTGCCAAACACCATCTGTGATTAGATGTATTTCCAGACTGACTGAAGTCTTCCATGGTGCTACTTTCCAATTAGGGGCATGAACATTTTGAGAAGTAATTTCTTTATTATTATTATGAGCAACAAACATTCCAGGATCACATATAGCATTGCACTTAGGCCCAGCTTTTCATAGCAGAGCCAGAATTGGTTCATGTTCAGTGTCTTTCCTGAACCTGGTTTCTGTCATTATTGATGTTTGAGATTTTAACCTGTGTTCAGTGATCTGTGTTCTATTTTGGTTTCTTTATTTGGCTGTACACTACCAGTTTGATAGTTTAGCTCTCTTTGCTCCTTCTCACCTTCATGAGGAGCTGTTCTTGTTCTGTTTTAAATAAGAAGGTTCTATTTTGCCTGATCATGAAGGAAGAGAGTACTTTGAAATACTTTCAATTAATCTGTGCTTCCTGACTCTTAAACCTTTTCAGTTTTATTAGAGCATGAAAATATTAAAAGATCGTTCAGTGTTATAAGAATCCAACAAAATTTCAAACAAACAAACATCCCATGTGGTTTCTAGGTGCAGATTACCTTTGGATCTTGGTTTGATGATTAAATTTTACGGATTGCCACTAGTTGGAAAATTTGGTTATGTGGTTTCCTAATATGAGTCTGGACAGTTAGGGTCTGCTGCCTCTTAGTCTTGTTAACTTCTCCTTTTCAGCTTTCTAGTTAGCTGTTCTGTTAGTTAAGTTAGGAATTTAGCTTAAATGCTGGCTTGAAAATGAATCAAGAGAGTGGTCTCTTAGGAAGAAAGAAAATCTGGAAAATTGTTTTGTTGTTTAAAGATACAAATCTCTTGAATTAGTACTGAATCAGTCCCTTCAGAACTGAGAAAATTCTTGAGCTGCTGGTAGATTAGCTTTTTATGTGGGAGTTACCACCTTCTTATTTCATAAGAAGGTTAATTTCATAATTAACTTGGGGAGAGAAGGGAGGGTAGGCAGGTTTAATGGTCTGACATACTTCTGAGTGACTGAGGTGCGACTGAAGTTTTAACATGTTAAGCTGAGAGCTCCCTCTTGCCCAGAAATTCTGAATTTTATCAGTAAATAACATTCCATTGATTAAAACATTTTAATGAACAGAAATTACAACCATGCACCTCCTATTACACTTCCTTTGTGAATGTATTATTTTTCTGATGTGTAAATAAAAGCTTGTCTTATTGTGCTGTACAAGAGTGTTAAGACTTTACAGTAAGTTATTAAATACATTTTCTTTTCCTTTTGCTGCAGATCCATCAGGGCACAGTTCCTGTTTCATACACAGTGACAACTGTGGCTCCACATGGGATACCACTTTGCACAGGCCAGCACATTCCAGCCTGCAGCACGCAGCAGGTCCCAGGTTGCTCAGTGGTTTTCAGTGGCCAGCACCTTCCAGTTTGCAGTGTGCCTCCCCCAGTAAGTAGGTCTCTCTAACTACATCAGCTTCAGTCTGTTTTTCTAGTACAAATCTAAAATGTCATATGCAGTACAATATACAGCGTCTAGTGTAGACTTTTGATGTTGGTATAATGTTGGTCTCTGCCAGCAGTGTGTAACTTTGCTGTGGTGCTTTCTGTGAAAAGAGTAAGCCTGTGTTGCACTGAAACAAAACCCTTGATATGACCCATCTATTTCTTTAGGCTGCCCATTGAAGAGTAAGGATAGTTTGTGTTTATCATGCCCAGGTACCATTTATCCCCATCAGAGGCAACAAGGTCTGCAGCATGATACTGGCAAGTCTGGATTATTTGTGAGAATCAGTTCCTTTCCTGTCAAATTGGTGAAAATCTGTTACATAAGCTGATGTATTTCCCTGAGGCAGCATGAGAGACAGGCTTTTTCTTCTGTTTAGTGGTGGTGGTAGTGGAACAAAGCAATCTCAGAATAAGTATCTACCCAGAGACTGGAACAATTCTTAGTAAATTCAGCAAGGAAAGAAGGAACATATCCTAAGAAACAACAGAGAAAAATCTGAAAATTAGGGAAATCCATCCAACGCATACTAATAATCTTACCCTATGCTTTGAATAGATATATTACCTGTGTAATTCATAAAAAGTTTTCTAATTCAACAATGCAGTTTTCCTTTTAATACATATAGGAGTAAAGCTCTGGTTTTTGTTTTCAATGTACAACAGTTAATCAAGTGTATTGAGAGAATAGATCCAGTACAAATGAATATAAACAGGTAGGTTTCTGTAGCATCAGCAGGCAGACTTTATGTATTCTTCTGTTAAAGCATAAAATTGAGGAATAGTTTTAAGTTAAGAGAGGACTCTGGAGGTTGTCTGGTGGTCACCTGCTGCAGTACGAGCTTCCAAGTATGGAGATTTCACAGAACCTGTAAGTTTCTGCTTCAGTGTTTGACTGTCCTTGTGATGAAGAACTTCCTCTGGATGTCTGGTTGAGTTTTCTTTGTTGCATCTTGGTCCCATTGGTCTTGTGCTCTTTCACTTTGCTTCTTGAGGAGGTCTTGGATTCTTCCTGTCCACTCTCAGGAAGTAGTTAGACACAGGGGTAAGGTATTGGCTTACTTTTCTCTTTTTAAAGAAGAACAAGTCTAGTTCTGCCACCTCTTTTATGCAGTTCTCTCCAAGTCACTGGTCATCATGACTTTCACTAAGACCTGATCATCATGTTGTCATTGTATTTGGCACTGACATGCCCAAAACTGGGCCCAGGAATTGAGATAAATGTTACAGTTTCTGAATGGAAGAGCAGAATCACTTTACTAGTTTCACCAGTTGCTTTCTTAGCCATGCATGCCATAGGCCTTTTTGGGTAAGAACACTATGGGTATTATGTATGTGTCCACGACAACTTCACTTTTTTGCTGCAAATCTGACTGCAACCAATTAGTCTCAGAGTGTCCTGATCCATGGAGTTACTCTTGTCCAGCGCCAGACTTCACATTTACCTTGGAACTTTAAATAGTTCCTGTCAGCCAATTTCTCCAGCCTATAAAAATACATCTCAAGGTAGCACGTGCCCTCCAGCATGTCACTTTGCTTCCCAGCTACATCTGTGAATTTCCCAGTTTCCTTTTGTCATTTCATAGTGACAGAAGGAAACTGGGAAATTTGTCTATCTCACTGCATGTGTCACTATGAAATAAACAAATGGCATTTATTAAACACCTTTATCAGTTTTAAAAGTTCTTCAGAGACCACGATGGCATCCAGAGGGACATAGACAAGCTTGAGAAATGGGCCTGTATGAAATCTCATGGGGTGTAACAAGACCAACCACAAAGTGCTGCACCTGGATTGTACCAACACAGGCTGGGCATGAGCAGATGGAGAGCAGCCCTGTGAGAAGGACTTGGGGGTGCTGGTGGGTGAGAGGCTGGACATGAGCCAGCCATGGGCACTCCCAGCCCAGAGAGCCAAACGTGTCCTGGGCCGCATCCAGAGCAGCGTGGGCAGCAGGGCAGGGAGGGGATTCTGCCCCTCTGCTCTGCTCTGGGGAGAGCCCACCTGGAACCTGCATCCAGCTCTGGGGCTCCCAGCACAGGGAGGACATGGAACTGCTGGAGTGAGTCCAGAGGAGGGCCACTAAGATGGCACCTCTCCTGTGGGGAAAGGCTGAAAGAATTTGGTTTGTTCAGCCTGGAAAAGAGAAGGCTTTGGGGTACCCTAATTCAGATACTTGAAGGCAACCTAAAAGTATGGTGAACTAAGACTTCTTACAAAGGCATGTAGTGACAGAACAAGATGCAGAATGGCTTTAAACTGAAAAAGAGTAGGTTTAAATTATATGTCAGGAAAAAAAAGCTCTTTACTGTGAGGATGGTATGGCACTGGAACAGGTTGCCCAGAAAAGTTATGGATGCCACATCCTTGAAAGTGTTCAAGGCCAGGTTGGATGAAACTTTGAGCAACCACGTCTAATGAACGGTGTCCCTGCCCATGGCAGGGGGTTTGGAACAAAATGATCTTTAAGGTGCCTTCCAACCCAGGTCATTCTACAATATGTTCAAACTGAAGAAGTTTTCTAAAGCTTGAATGAATAAAAAGGTAATTTTCATTTCTTTCTGCTTTGAAGTTAGAGTCACCTCATTTGCTCTAGCTTTAAAAAGTGACATGGGCATAGCACAAATCAAACATTTGCAAACCTGTATAGGAGCTATGGTAATCTCTACCATGTAGAATCGTATTTCAGTGTTTCCCAAAGAATCTCATGTTTTGAAGAAGACTGTGAGATGTTCTATGTGCAAATTTATCTTCAGCTATTTCAGAGGACAGTTTTCAATTTTAAAAAAAAGGTTATTAAAAGCATAGAAACATTTGTTTATGGTATTTATTTTTTAGAAAAATGATTTAGTAACTGAGGGAAAAGTATAGTCAGCATTTAAATTAAAAATAGTAGTTGGATCAAATTAATCTACTAGTATTCTGGTGCATTTGGAGGTTTATGTTTGGTCAGGATCACAGCAAATTGAGATGATAGTTTCACCTCCGCTACTGAAATCTAATTTTAAATTAATTCCTTTTACCATTTTATGCTATTAGAGTCAATATGTAAATGTTTGCTGTGTGATATGACTAATAAAAAAAAAAAGTGAGAGATCAAAACTGGGTGATTTTTCAAGATTTGATAATGAATATCTTAATTAAATGTTGTTGTAATTGTTAAAAGTGTAAAAGAAATGCCTGGCATTCTCATAACAGTTCAAAGTGCAATAAAAAGGAGATTACAGGTTCCTTGCTCCTCCATATATAAAGGTGGAAGTAAAACTGAACAATGCCACAAAGTACATTCCTGTTTCCCTGCTGTGCTTTCAGCATTTTATTGTTCAAATGTTAATGCTGAAAGTTGCTTTTTTGTCAGGTATTTAAAGGAGGAGAGAAAAAGAGCTATTTTCTGTAGTATCTGTCACTAGGGAGCTGCTTTCAGAGCATAGGATTCGCCCAAAAGTGCAAAAGAAAGCAGACATGTGAATTATTCATAGTATATGAGGCAACAGGTTTTTAGGCACAGTCTGACAGCTGATTCCCTCATCTGCATCTAGAGCTTATAGTGCTTACAAGACCATTGCTTTGGCATGTTGTTTTGATGATGATATGTGGGGAAAATAAAATTACTAGGATAGCTGTATCTGTTCATCACTTAGGAGCTTGTCTGGTCCTGGAGTATGGAAAATCCAGTCTTCTGGCGATCCCATGAGCACCTAGCAGATATTGTACTATGCGACTTCCAAGAGCCTGTTCTGTAGTAATCGCTGTTCCTTGGGTATTTGAATGAAATCTTATTTATGTGTATTTTGGAGGTTTTTTCAACAAGGGTAAAGAACTGTTCTGTTACAATTATATCTTTCCATAATAAATACATAGAATATGGAACATTGTGTAGGTAATGTTTGTGTCACAAAAATGTATTGTTTTCATTGTATTTCAGATGCTTCAGGCCTGCTCAGTCCAGCACCTACCTGTCCCATATGCAGCATTTCCACCCCTCATTTCTAGTGACCCATTCCTTTTGCATCCTCCTCATATCTCTACACACCACCCTCCTCACTTACCTCCTCCAGGACAATTTGTTCCTTTCCAAGCACAACAGTCACGGTCGGTAAGTAATGCTTTTTACCCCACTCTCAGTAGAACTGGTGGGCTGGATGGGCACATAGTACTGATACCTGATTGAGGAGACAAGGATTTTCTTTCAAATTGTAGCCGCTTGGTGTGAAGATGAAAAAATACTTCTGAAGTTCAGAGTTTCACTTCAGGTTTCGTCATTGCCTGTGCTGTTTGTCCATATGCTTTTACTTCTCTCAGAAAGATGGGTAATTCCTTCACCATTAGATATTTCTTTCCCAGGAAGCAGACTAGAATCCAGAGGAGGTTGTGAGAGCGTAGTAGGCATCTCAGAAAAGCTTAGCAGAGAAAAAAGCACAATGTTGCTTTTATTTTAGTTTCTTTTGCATTACTTCATGATTAATTTTTAAATAACCAGTCCTTTCCCTAGGACATTTTCTTTACACTTACGAAAATTACTGATGTTGCTTAAGCAGATTTGGGTTCATGAAATGGACTATGCAGACATGGAAAAAATGTGACCCTGTTTTGGATTTAGAGGGAAATCAGGTTTACAGTTCTGGCCTGCCACTCTTTCTGTGTGGTTATCTGAGTACTTATCCATTTGTTTGCCCCGGTGAGTAGAAGATACAGATATTTCAGTAACACAGAAATAGGATATAGCTTTATTATTGCAAACATTGATGAGACTCCTTCATGCCATGACTCTGGTGTGGATAGGATTGTAATCACCTCATTACAGCGATGGGAGAACAGTTTCCATCATCCTAACAAAATGGTTCTTTGTGGTAGAAATCTTTGCGAGACTTAGCTTTAGAAAATTTATGGACTCAGGTTTTACCTTGAGTTGCTTACTTAGATTTTTAACAAGGCTTGCCTGTCTGCTTTCAGCTTTGCCAAAAAGCTTGCATCATAGTGATTTAAGAATATTTTGTTCTATATAGCAGAAAAATAGTAAATTCCTTTGGTTCCACAAGGTGGCTTTCTTAGCTGAATTTCTTGAAATGGTGAAATTCAGTATCAATAACAGAATGGTGTGTTTGTGAAACAGTAAGAATTCCTAGTTGTTTCTTGGGCATTTTAACTAGATTTGACCAGCAACAAAACCAATCTGGAATCCCGTGCTTCTGAAACTTCAGGACTGCTTGTTAGCACTGCTTGCATGACCCTCCTAGGAAAGCATCTGCTTGCTTTCTGGATATCATTATCAGTTTCATCTGCTGGAACCACCATGATTCCCCTCCACTTTTCAGTTTTTCTGGCACAATTTCAGTTCTTGTCTATGGTTGTTTATTTTTTTCTCTCGCATAGTTATACAGTGAGAGCAGCCTGGCAAGAAGGAGAACAAATATTTGTCCTGAAAAATGCAAGATACAGGAAATTACAGCCACTCCTATATTTGCTAGATCGCATAAATTCCTGGCCTATAAGCATGGCTAGCTGGAAAAGGTGAATTTATATCAAATGTGTAGTGTTGTCTTTGCTATTTTGGGTAGTATTAATGACCTAGGAATTGCTCACAGAGTTACTATTAAATTGATCATGGCAGCACAGAATATACAGCTGGGACTGCAGTTCTTTATTCGGGAGAAAATTTCATCCCTGTTATTGCAACAAAGACTATCTCTGGTTTTTTTGTAGCCACTTCAAAGGATAGAAAATGATGTAGAATTGCTTGGAGAACATCTTCCTGTAGGAGGTTTTACATACCCTCCCTCAGCCCATCCACCAACGTTGCCTCCCTCAGCTCCTCTTCAATTCTTAGCCCATGATCCATTACACCAGGAGGTGTCATTTGGGGTAGTAAGTATTGTTTTCTATGCTACATTCTCTTTCACACTGTATTGACATTCTTGATCTTTATTCTGTAGTACATTTTGTTGAAAAGTCATGCTTTTGCAATCATATTCCATTATTGGAATAGCTGTATATTTTGGTATTCTCTTTAAGCCTAAGTTAATCAAGTTAAGAGTAATTTAATGAGACCAGCAAATTATTTCCAGTAACATTATCTGCAGAGTGCAGCAGCATTTACTTAGAAAACTTTCCATGTCTTCACATAGTCCAGGATTTCTACTGCAGGTATAGGTTAGTACAGTTCAGAAAAATTGTTACCACTTTTAGTTAATTCTTCATCATATGTTGAGTTTGCACAGCTCAGGAAAGCCAGAATGCTTTAAAAACAGTTCTGTTTAAGCAGTTGTAGAGTGCTTCCATAATTTAGACTACACCATATATTATAAAGATAGCCACGTTCTAAAGCCTGATTTAACTCAGCTTTCAGGGGATCAACAGGTAGTTCAACTGCAGCAGTACAAAATAAAATTAAAAGGGGTGCAGGATAAAGTCTATGTTGAATTTTCTTGAATCATGTGCTTCTTTGGTGTGTCCAGTGGTGCTACTTCTAGGATCTTTGTCTTGTACTTCAATTTGCAATTATACTAGTCGTGAGATTTGTCATGGTTTTGTTGTTGTGGTTTTGTGTGGATCACTTCTTTAAAAAATCCAAAATACCACCTCTCCTGCCTGTGTGGTGCTGGGAGAAATAGCTAGATCCCAAGTTTAGGTGCTGAAATTTTTATTGTCTGACACATTCATCAAGTTGTCAGTGGTTTATGGGCCATATTGTTATTTAAATTTTAAATACTTATTAAATTTTAGGCCCTGCAGCTGCAGAATCTACAGATACTTTGTCTTCAATTATTCTTCTTGAAATCACAGAACCTAATCAAATGGTTGCTTGCAGTTTTCATAAAGGTTCAAGTAAATGCCCACCATTTCAAAAAGTGATCAACTTCTCCTAATCTAAAGGTGTACAGATTTTCAATGAAGTCTTCATGCACTATGAGACACTCTGAAGTCCAGGACACTTGAAAGTTTCTATAAACTGTTTGTATTTTATTCAGTGTGCTTGTTAGATTAATTAATTAATCATACATGTTTTGCTTGGAGTCAGACCTTTTAATTTTTGAGTTTGGTTGTTAAATCAGATAGGAAACATAGTTACCATTTTCTGCAGATCGTAGCATTTGTCCTCACTGATGCTTCAACTCTGTGTTGTTTATTGCGAAGGAGTAGAATAGAGACATATTGCAAGTAACCGTGTGACCTTTTATAAAGTAATACTAAATTTTTACAAAGCTTTATTTGCATTGACATTAGAATGGAATAGATGCATTTCTGATTCTTCTTCATTCAGTGAACACAATAGTTTCTAAATATGTTTTCGGATTGTAGAATTCACAAAGCAGTAAAATTAATATTTCGTATGTCTAGTTTGAGACTCCAACCAAAAGGAACCTGGCTCTTTTGTATTGTTCTTATATTCATATGTTCATATTCATACATTAATTTTATGTATGACCATGGCTACCTAATTATAATGTTTCTGTTTTAAAATTAGGGGATTTTAGGTTAATCATTGGAAGTGCTGGGCTCTTGTGCTTTCAAATTTCAAACATTAAGAAAGACAAATGTGTTTGTAAAGGCTTAGAGTGTTCTTTGTTTCAAAAAAAAAGTCTTAAGGCCCTCAAATATGAATTTAATAGGGATACATGAATTTTGAAAAAATTCAAAAACATTAATTGTAGAAAATACAAAACCAGTTTTTAGTAAAAGATTTTAGTAAAAGATGACAAAAAGTGCCCTGATTTATCCATAGAATGAATGCATGGAAACTTTGGGCTCGAGTGCCTCTCTGTGTGTGGTTCAGCTGCAGAAGTTGTACTGATTAAACCTTCTACATGCACCTGAAAAGCTTCAAGCCTTTAAGCCTAAATATAAGTATATACCACTGCTTAAAAGTTATATATTTTTAAAAGAGATTTTTTTAAAATTCTCATTTTTAAAGAGTTTTTTAAGGGCTTCTTTACTCAACTGCTTATGCACAGCCCTTAGCACCTGAGCTTTTTATATTTAGAAGAGCTTCAGCAATTCATGTCCTGTTTCCCAAACTGTACTGACTGTAGACTAAACACACAAAAACTTGTAGGGATTTTTGTTGTATATTACCACTTTTTCACATTAATTGATATGATTGTATATTATAGATGGGAATAGTAATTTCAAATTGAGGCTGAGATTCTGTTGGATTTTAGCAGAGGCAAAATTTTTTAAATAATGCTTTATTGAAACTGAATGTCATTATTTCATTATTGATTAAGAATAGAAAATGTAGAATGATATGCTTACAGGCTGGATAAGGTTGGAAGGCAGATCATCTGGTCAAGCAGGGCCACCTAAAACTGGGTGTCCAGGACTATGTCCAGCCAGCTTTTGAGCATCTCCAGGAAGGCAGACTCCACCATCTCCCTCAGCAACCTGTGTCAGTACTCAGCGACCCTCAGAGTAAAGTGTTTCCTGATGTTCACACGGAGCCTCCTGTGTTTCAGTCTGTGCCCAGTGTCTCTGGTCCTGCCACTGGGCACCACTGAAAAGAGCCTGGCTCTGCCTTCTTTGCACCCTCCTTTCAGGTATTTAGATACATTGACAGGATCCCCCCAACGAGCCCTCTCTTCTCCAGGCTGAACAGGCTCAGCTGTTTCAGCCTTCTTGCACACATGAAATCCTTCAGTCCCATCTTAGTGACCTTTGTTGGACTCTCCCCAGTATGTCCAGGTCTGTCTTGTGCTGGGGAGCCCAGAACTGGACACAAGTTCCAGTTCTGCAGGTTGGAGTTGAAGCTTATTTTCTTCTTTCTTGCAGCCTTATCCACCTTTTATGCCTCGAAGACTCACAGGGCGCAGCAGATACCGATCACAGCAGCCAATACCACCACACCCTTATCATCCCAGCCTATTACCTTATGTGCTGTAAGTGAAAAGTACATTTGTTTGCTTCCATGTAGGCTATTAAGAAGTCAGAAAGCATCTTGGCACTTTTTATGGTTGGACTCTACCAGAGACCAGAGGAAAACTTTGATTTATGTGTAAACTTTTCAGCCTACTTTTAATAACCAACACCACTGAGCAAGAAAAGATTCAAGTGAACAGTTTCGTCCAATGTAGTTTTGTAGGTATTTTGAGGTGCAGCAGCCTCTTGTTTCTGAACTCTTGGTAAAATCTTCAACAGATTTTAAATCATAGTTCTATGATACTCTTACAGAGGCATAGTTACACTGTAGGATCAAGTTATAGGAGTCTTCATTTATGGAATAAATTAATTTGGTTTGGTTCTTGATTGTAAAACACAAGAGTGGGGACTTCTGTGATTTATTGTTCTTTATTGGCTTGAGTGCTACTCTGTCACAGCTGTCACATTTCTGTTCTGCCTCTGAGTAGCTGTTTCTGGAAAAGATGTGAGACAATTAACATTTAGGAATTATCTGTAGTGTGTTATGGTAGACTCTGGAAGAGAGTTTAGGTCTATGACATGTATTAGTCTTCTGTGTTCTGTATTGGAAGTAAGAATTAAATGTTTGGAAAAAAAAGATTAAGTTTCTGGTGGCAGAGGTGACACTGACAAGGAAATAATCAAGCACTCGCACCAGATCTGTAGATTCTCTCTGTGCAATGTCAAACGTGGCATGAGAATGGCTCCAGAAATCTGATTCAGCAAAGTTGTTCAACTTTTCGTCTTGTAATCTGAGTAGTGTCATAGCTTCTTGCCTATTCATTGAGGACATGATGTGGCATAGTAATTCCTGATTCTACTATATTAGTGCTTTGAATTTGTGATTTCCATGTCTGTGGATGAAGTTTTGACCCATTGTGCTACCTTGAGGGAGGGGTAAAAAGACTTACTGAATATACAACCAGAAAAACATCTCTCTGATCTCTCAGTCTGAAGGGATTCTGCTTTTACCAACATCACAGTACATGAGAAAGTGCATTTGTGCTTGCCTTCAGGATGGGTTTGTCTGGTACAAATCCTATTTATCTTCACTTTTGTGGTTTAGGCTTGCAGAAGTTGCAAGACTTTTATGTTGGAGATCTAAATGGACTTAGTATTCCTCTTTGATGGTCTTTTATCCACTTAAGGAAATAAAGCATATTTAAAAGCAGAATGTCAATTTTTTGTCAGTTTTAGGTCTCCATAGTCTGTGATAATTAAAAGAGATGCGTTTTTGTAATAAAGCTGAGCTTGGTTAAAAGCGTCAAGCAAAGCACGCATGCAGTTAAAAAGCACTCCCAATATCAGTAAGTTAGCAAAAAAAGCATTTTTCTGTGACTCTTTCACTTCAAATGTCTGGTCTTGACTTCAAACACAACATTTTTGCCAGTTCTGAGAACATGTTGATTTGAGAGGCATCAGAAAGGTTACTTTACCTCTGCCAGATGTTTCTGTGCTTTCCTTCAGCAAGATGCTGAATCTTATCCTTGTTTGCTCTCATGGTAGATCAATGCTCCCAGTGCCACCGGCAGTTGGACCAGCTTTCAGCTTTGAGTTGGATGTGGAAGATGGAGAGGTAGAAAACTATGAGGTTGGTGTGTGAACTACAACTGTCTTTAAAGAACAGATGTTAGCTCAAGCAATAGATAACATTTTTATTATATTTTGCTTTTAATCCTGGTTTTGCTTTTCAAATAAATGTAGTGACTATGAAGACAGAATCCAAAAATGGTCCTTTCAGATTTTTTTTGTAATACTGAATATTAGAAGCGTTTAGCTTTCTTTCTTGTCTGTTTCTCTCAGATTTCACCTTTCCAGGCTAGTAATCATTAAATTGTTCAACTTTTATGTTCTCCATGCTACTCTTCTCCTTTCAAAATTTAATTGATTTTAAATACCAAACAGAAGTGAAGCACTTTCAAAAGAAAAGGGTAAGTTACTGGTTTTATGAGTGTAACTTTCAGAGTAGTTTTAATATCATAGGAATAATTAATCTAAACATATTTATAAAATTACCTTACTGCCTTTTCATCTCGCCCTCTGGAGGGGATGGTAATTCACATCTAGAGATGCAGAACCCTCTTCAATATCCTAGATAATTATGGGGCTGTTCCGACTGTTGTTTCTTTGCTGGTTCTGAAGCTAATGGATTCCATTTGATTTCTCTTGAGTTAGTCATTGTTAACCCTGACTTTTGCATCTCTTTGCCTGTGCTCTCATTAAGATATCTGTGTAGTTGCACATCTTCAGTTTAACAATGAGTGCTTCTTTAATAACTTCTGTGGTGATTCAGAAACAGCAGTCTCTTCTGAGAATTTGGGCCCTAGGTTCAGTAGTGTAAGAAATCAATACCATTTGCAGCTTTCATGGTATCTTTTTCCTCAGTTGATTGTCTGTTACACTGATGTTGTTTCCTATGCCCCTCATGAAGGAGTGTGAGTTAAATACATGACAGATTTCAAATTATATATATGAAAGGATTTTAGTTGCAATCGTTGACTTACAGAAAATTAACATAAAAATGAGCAGCCAAAATAGCGCCTAAAGTTTGATGATATGTATTTGTTTTCCAGATTGAGGCTAAAGTCTCCATATTTTAATTCAACTAGCCCAAGACACAGAATGGGAATCATAAACTGTCCCATTAAATTTATGGTTTCTCTCACAAGACCAAATTCACATATTCTAATGAAGGAAATTAGTTGACAGTTTCTTTCTGACAATTACCAGCACTGTTAATTTCATAGCAGGGTGAGGTGATCCCTCAGAAGTGAATTATTTATTCAGTCACAGGACTAATTGAAAATTGGGTTCTTGGATGAATCTCAATCCCTCTGGGATGGGATTTCAAAACCACATCCTCTTGGGAGGGTGGGTTTTGAAATCCCAGAGAAAATATCTTACATCATTACAAGGACGGTTAAGCTCTGAAAGACTTTCTAAGGAGCTTGTATTGTGTGGGAGAACTAAGGTTCTAAACATTTATTGATAGCAGGGTGTTTTGTGCTAGCAGCTGTTGTAGTCAGATGTGATGGTAGTGCCCAACACTAATGGAAACAGAGCCTGATTGATCAGTGAATTTTTATATGTCTGATTTCCATGTTTTGCAGGCACTGCTGAATTTGGCAGAACGTCTGGGAGAAGCCAAACCACGGGGATTAACAAAAGCTGACATTGAGCAGCTTCCATCCTACAGATTCAATCCAAACAATCACCAGTCAGAACAGACATTGTAAGTATACAGTGATCTCTTTCAAGGTTCCATAATTTAGGTGGCCTGATTTTAATTTCTTTAACTTGCAGTCACAGCAAGGTAGAAGAGCAAGAATACCTGATTTGTGATGTGAAAGCACAGTAAATTAAAAAAAAAAAAGAAAACACCCGTAGAATCCCTCAGTCAGTTCTCAGTTTCCATTGTCAGATGTAGATCACTGTAGCTACTGAAGGAATAAAATAGCTACTGTGTTGCAATCATACCTCTAAGGTTTTATATGGAATGCGTATTTGTTGTTCTTATATACCAGATACATTTGAACTTCATTGTCTTTTTTAGATGTGTGGTGTGCATGTGTGATTTTGAGTCAAGGCAGCTACTTAGAGTCTTACCCTGTAACCACGAGTTCCATGCCAAGTGTGTTGATAAATGGCTGAAGGTAAGAAAATATAATCCTATCTTAGATGAAATTGATTATGTAGTTTTGTAGGAGAGGGTGGGGATATTTTGCTGTTATGCTTAATTTCATCTTGTTTTGTGTTTCTGATACTTAAGAAGCCAGCAGAATGGAATCACTGCCTAGGTATTATATTATTCTAATAATTGATGAAGACTGTTTCTTCATAATATTTGGCACAGTGGAAAATTAATATGAATACAGTTGTTCCATTGACAGCTCTTACTGTCTTCCATTTGCTTAAAACAGTAACTGTGCATTTGAGTATTACACATTAAAGAAGACTTGAGAAAAAGTAAATAATATAGGAGATATGATACAGAGTTTGGTGATGATGGTGGCTTCAACTGTTTTACATAGCAAGAATGAGTACCAACAGATTTCCTTCCCCACTTTGCTGTTAATGTTGGTTTCTGGGGCAAATAAAGTGGGTTACATATGTACATTTATGTGTATGTATATATAAATAAATGTGATATATACAAATAGAAGCTACAGTTTTACAAAATAATTTACCCATCCAAGAGGATTTGAGCAAAATAGAAAGGCTCAAGAGTCAGGACCAGCCAGGAAGAGTACTTATTAAATAGCAGCTGTGCAGAAGGTGAGAAGAACAAGAAATACAAGTAGATTATGGCAGACATTTCTACAGGCTACATTGAGCCAGATCTACTGCTAGCAAGGTATTGATTCCGATCTTGCCTCAGTTTTTTGACTATTTTATTCTATTCAGCTTTAATCCATTTAGTCTGTCATGTGGAACATTGGAAACTGCAGTGATCCTCTCTTGATGTGGTCCCTAGAAAATTACAGATGGTGTTTGTTGTTTTGGAAAAAGAAATAAAACTCCCTTGCCTTTATGGCATGATAAATATGGCATCATATCTTAGGCAAGTGCTAAATTATGCAGTGCAGAGAATGAAAAAAATCAAGTCACTATTGACAGTATTTTTTTTCCTAAGAAGATACCAAGAATAATGAGAAGGATTTGAAAAAATGGGATGTCAAATTGCCCTTTAGCTACAGTACCCATAGTAGTCCAAGTCTAAAGCTCCTACAAAATCTAGGGTCAGTGTAACTGTTTGTAATGCTCTTACTTTTTTGGTATAAATGGTTCAAAAGTGTTTGAATTCACATATGTGCACAAAAATGAGCAAGAGTAATCAAAACACCTGGTTGTTTTTTTTGTCATACTAAGAGGCAGCATGCACACACTCCACATAATATTATTAGTTTTTCTCTGCTAGATGTATGAAGTTTTATTCACTTAGTACAAATTAAGACTAGAGTCTGTATGTATCAAAGTGGTGTTCTTCAGTGTTCCCCTTCTCTTCTCAATCAGCATCCACACTATATGTGTCAGTCTTTCATTGCATGAAACTCTGTAAGTCAGTTGTGGTGGGGACAGTGAGAATCCAGGGATGGTATTCTCTCCACTTTATGGAAAGAAAGAAAAAAAAAAAGAAAATGTCACTTGACATAGCTTGTGTGATAGTGGATGCTATAGGTTTATTATGTGGATTTTTTTAAAGACAGTTCATTCCAGGCTGTTAATGCAAAAAAAAATATATACCTCTGATCCATAGAACCCCTGATCTGCAGATTTCTGGAAGTTAGAGGAACATGTCAGGAAAGTATCATACATGTTTATCTTATTGCTCTTTCCTTACCTGACATCCCACTCAGGAGTTAGACAAGCATGTGGAGCTAGTCTCTTTTGGACTCAGTATGTTACTTTAAAAGTTAAAGGGTTAGTCCTTTCAATTGAAAATGGCAATAGAATTTGGAACTGCAAAGATTTTAGTTTAGTCTGTTTTCATAATCGTAGTGTATTGTTCTAGTAGTGAAATAGTTTTGCTGATGTTCCTGTCCCATCATAGAATCTGCATTTTCTAACAGATCTTCACCTGCAGTATTTTCTAAAGGTTGTCCTTAGAATGAGGTGCAAGATATGCAATCAAAATGTAGAGGGGTGCAGTTAAACCTAATAGAAGTTGCAGACCTGAGTGCAAAATAAGATAGAGAACTTTAAACCATTCTAGTGTAAGTTCGCTAAGACAATACTTTTATACCATGTGGGCTCAGTTGCAGTGGTATGAAGATGATATTTGCAAATAAAGACTATTTTGCTTTGGAAGCTGTAACAAATTATCTGTACCACCAGTCTGTTTTAGTTACTGCCTCTGTCCAAACTTGGTTACAGTTAAGAAGCTAATATCTGGAAGTGATAATAACTGGAAAATATTTTGTGCTTTAGTTTTGCTTCTGTCCATTTGTTTATGACTTTGAGAGCTTTGTTTAATGTATCTTGATTGTGTAATTATGTCCACATCTGCCTAATTCACATCATCCAGCCAACATCATAAATTCTACAAGGGAAAGTTAAAATTCTATCTTTCAATACTTGTAATGTTATTCCATGAAGTAGACAAAGAAAAATATTATCAGTTAGTCACTATTTTTTACTGATTTAATTTAATTTCTTTGAAGAGTGTATTTGTTATCTAGGACTATTTCTAGAACTGTGGAGTCAAATTAATTTTTTTTAAGCTCCATCATATGCCACTTCAGTGAAAGATACAAGTAAAAGATTAGTGATTCAATCTGAATACTTTAAAAATACTCTTGGGTTGCCTGTTGGTGATGATGGCAAAGTAAAAAAACTGTCTAAAACATTTTTAGATAGTGGCTTGTATGCATGGAATATGTGACAACACTATCTTTTTAGGTGGCGAGCAAGTAAGATGACATGTTCTATAACAGTGCATTAAGTTGCCCACTTCAGCTAAAATACTTTCCTATTTAAGCAAACTTAAAGACATAACAAGAGAAGATATAACACAGTGGAGGAAACAAAATAATTAAAAGGAGAGAGGTTATCTTTTCACTTTTTGTAGTATTCCTAGTTCCCATGTTTCACAGTATTTGGCTCCTTCTTACCCTATATCCTCTAGTCATGTATGAACACATGAGAAATGTGTTCTTCTATACAATAAAAATCATAATTCCAAAAGAGTACTTGACACCATGATCTATCTTCACCTTGAGGGTTGAGAACAATGTTAAGAGGACAACCTGCCCTTATATTTAACCTACTAGGAAATGCTGTATTATATATGAGAAAAGATAAACTGTAACTATACTTCAACTTATTTCTGATAGACTAACACCAAAGCAGTGCAGTGGTTTTTAGAGGATTCTAGTAGCCCTATAGTTTCATTATTCTAAATGCAGTTCACTTTAACTATAAATTTCTATAGAATATTTTTAAAAAATCAATTAATTGTGCAGCACTCTATAGTTACAGCACAAAATTAATTCTGCCTGGAAGAGTGGCAAGTTAGAAGATCATATTACAATGTTATGTCCTACTCACTCCTCTTTTGGTGTCAAAGTGTCATATAAAGTGCCAGGAGGGGGAAATTAATTTAATGAAATTAATTAATAACAAGAATGTAACTAAATTTAAAGCATATATTCATGTAGAATCTTGAAAAGTTACTTTAAAAGCAGTGGTTTGGTGTCCATGAGTATTCATGTTATCCTGGCAGAGTAGGTCTATGTCTGCAATTCCTGTCAGGAAGTTACTCCTACTGAATGCTGTTCTGTAGTGCAAGTGGTTGTTACTTCAGTACCAACCTAAGCAAATAGGTTTGATTCATTAATGCACTGAACTCCATGTTTAGAACATGCCTTTTTATTTTAAACATTATATCAGCCAGGCTATATTTAGAATCAGGCACATTAAATGAAATTAAATGACTGACTAAGGACATTTTGAAACTGCTAGTGAAAAAGCAAGAAATATAAGTTTAATTGATAGTCCAATCCATGATTTACAAAAATTACAAAGCAATAAAATTTATGGACAGTGCTAACAGTTGGCAGCAGGAAAACGGACAGGAAAAAATATACTGTAACTTTAATTTCCATTACTGAATAATGCTTTTCAGTAAAAAATAACACAGTACTTTCATAGGATTGGTTATTTTTTTTATTTAAAATATTCGACAAAGAATTCTGAATTCTGGCCTACAGAGTCATACTTCTTGATACTCTTCACTTGTATTTTCATTGAAAAATCTGGTTGCCTTAGAAGACTTGGAGTACAGTAGTTGGTCTTGCAGTTTTGGTAACTATGAAATAGAAATTTGTTACAGGGAAGAGTCTCTTCACTCTTCCCTTTGCAAGGGAAGTATTGACTCATAGGTGTTATATATTTTTCTGGGCCTTTTTCTCATTGCTTGCTAAAATGAAAGTAGCCACTGTTTGAAAAGGGGAATGAGAAGGCAGAAATACTTTCACAGTAGCTTAAGGATCATTACTTCTTATCTGCCTTACTTTTTAAGGAAGCTAGAAAAATAAATGAGTCACAGGACATATTTTCAATATGTACTTTACTAAAGAGCTAAATATAAGCCTGCTGAGGTGTGTTACTTGAATATCTGCTTGGTCGGGTCATCTTTTCTTTCTTTATTTCATTCCCCTTCCCCTTTACTAAAAGCCCCTCCCTTTTCCCCCTGTTTGCTTTCAGCTTTGAGCAAGTCTGTCTGATGTTTTTCTGTGATGATAACCAAATGAACGAAGTATGGTGTTATTCCTTATCAGTACAGTTTGTGACAATATGACATTCTCACACAAAATGTTTATTTGAGCCGAAGGTGTCTCAGTTTGTTTTGGTGGTTTTCTCTTCATCGTACAGTACAGGTTGTTAGTTATATCCATCTGACTGCAATACACTCTTAATTGTGAATCTGCATTAATGAAACCACCATCACTTAGCTAGAGCCTTATTTGTTGTCTTGCTTTGGCTTTAAAGGTAAAAGGCACAATTATTTTTTGGTAAATGTAATTTTGAATTTGCAAACTCACCACACCATTCAAACATAACAAAACAAGAAAAGACATAAGCACATTCTGTCTTCTCTTGAATTGCTGTTCAGCAGTCACAGATGTCAGTGTCAGGTACACATTACTTTAACAATGTATTTGTCAGTCTGGTTAACCCTGTTTTGTTTTTCTGGTTTTACAGGCAAATCGCACCTGCCCAATTTGTAGAGCTGATGCTTCAGAAGTGCATCGTGATTCAGAATGACCAATCTAAGAGCACAAATCTGGTTTGGGTGTTTCTGGTCACATGTATATATGAACTCTCTATTGAACTTAGCTACCCATGTGGCTTCCAGCCTACCCTTTACACAAAAGGGTCAATGGACCTTACTTTGCACTGTGTGACTTAATCAATTATAAAGCTTATAACTAGTCTTCACAGTTACGGGATTGTTATACTAACAAGTGTGATTGGAACTCCAAAGATTTTTTTTTTTTAGCTTAATTTTGTGTGTGCACTAACATTCCCTGGGTTTCGTGTGATCATTCCAAGTATTGCTGCGAGATTACTGTGGATGTGATCTTTTAGCATGTGCTTTTATATAAAAGAAAAAGAAAAAAAAAGTGGTAGCTCCAAACAATATAGCAATCTACCTTATATAGAGCCTTCAGATACTGTGAGTGGGGATGAATGGTATGAGTGTGTTTTTGCCTGAGAGAGGATGAGTGAAGCGTGCTTGTGACTGGGTGTGCCTGCGTGTTTGAGAACCTATATACCAGCATGTACTGAGAACGTATGTGTGTAGTAATAATTATGCTGCAATGTATAATCTTGTGTGTTATTTAAACAGTACTAGTACTGTACACTGGTTCCTTCCCTTGTGTTTGCAGTTGCACACTGAATGCAATGGGTGCAGCAATTACAGACATTTAGTATTTTGTCCCCAACGTACTTACAGGTGTAAAGACCTTTCTACCTACTACTATTCAAACAGCTGTTATGCTTCCCCTTCACTGGAGGCTTTAAGTGTGTACCACTAAAGAATGCATTGATTCTTCATACATGAGTAACCTTGGGGGTTTTATCATATGTTACAAAGTCTGGATTTTTAAATGGCTGATTTACAAGTTATTTTATCAATTTAGAGTCACAATATCACATTTAGCAATATTAATGTTTTCAATTGCTGAAATATGTCAATGTTTTTCTGTTTTCCTTTTAAATTTTTCTACCTGGGTTTACCAGTTATGTATTTCTTTCATGAAAGGAAGCAGGAAGTACACTGAGGGTGTCCTGGTCTTTTGGAAAAGCTCTTAACTTTTGCCCATTGTACTTGCTAAATACATAATCTTTTAGCTTATAAACACTGGCTTTTCATTCTTTGTCATCTGCAAGGAAGTTGGTATGTAACTAAAATAACTTGTAAAAAGTTACAATTTTATTCCTGCGACTTCATGAATAAAATGCATTTCTAGCGTTTTCTCAGAGAAGTAGAATTTCATATTTCTTTCACCCTATCACAAGAGGAGGTAGGTTTTGGTCATAACCTGCAGAACTCAGTTGCCCTGATGCTGCTTCTTTCCCTTCCTTATTTCATGATAAGTGTAATAGGAAGAAGGAACTCCTAGGTTTTTGCAATCAAGTTTCCAGAGTGCTCCACTAGAGGAGAAATTTGGAATACTTTCCAGAACAGTGCTGTGAAGAAAGGGGATAATGTCTATTCAAGTGCTCTGAATAATGTTTTATTTGGGCTATGAAAAAAAATGAACTTTTTTTGTAATGTTCACACTGTTAACGTCTGTGATGTGTTCTAGCAAAATACTTAGGTCTGCATATGCCACAGTTATTAAAAGGATGCACTTTTTGCAAGGAAACTCTTCTCATAGATTCAGTGTCATTTCTTTGGTTGCAGTTGCAGCACAAGTGGCACAATTACCAGTATTGCTACAACTTGCTGCCAGTCTCAGCTTTAAGTTTATTCTTTATAATTTCTGATGCTTTTGTATGCTGCTATGCTTTAGTATCAGTTAAAATTTCAGTGTTAGAGGTTCTCCAAGCTGGTTTTCCTCTTTGAAGATTTTACAGACCAGTCACAGCTCTTGGTGCAGCTAAATAAAAGCACAATTTTGCCCTGTTTCAAATGTTTTTCCCTCTGTTTAGTTATGCAGGTGGTTCTCAAAAACAGTGATGCTTCTGTACCTGTCCTTACTTAGGAACACTAAATAAACAAAAATGCTGTTATTTCCACTTCAAAATACTATAATTTCTTTTTCCTCTCTTCCAGTGGAGTTAAAGAATAGGCTTTTCACAACAGCACCTAGCAGGTTAAATTACATGTAATAAAATTTATTTTTTTAACAAATAAAATCATGTTTAAAAAGCATATGCCACGTATGTCTTACAAAACTTAGCCTCTTTTATATAACTGCAAAAGAAAAAGAATCCATGTACAGATTTAAACAAGACTAACATTTCTGTGTTTAGTATTCAGTTCAAAGCATAGAAAGAGGGTACTTTTTCTAAACTTGATACAAGTGAACAAGACACATACTTCTGAAGCTGAGGGAAAGTAGTTCTCTTTCTGGAACAGGAGAAATGTCCCTTTTCCCCCACTAAAATACAGTGAGACAATGGGGGGTCTAGGAGATGGAGAGTCTAAGTTGGTAAAATCCTGCAATTAATTGTTGCACTCTTATGGCTCATCTCTTCTGGAATGGTTCTTCGGTTTGCTTGGATGAATGGGGACTTGGCTTCTCGTGGTCAGTGTGTACAAAGAGCACACATGCTTAATGTTTTGAATCAGCTCAGACAGGCTTCAACCACATCTTCTGTGGTGGCTGTCAAGGGCAGGGGATTTATGTTCAGCTCTTAACTGCCATGTATTATGCACAGCTGCCGTGGTGCCTGACAGCACCTGAATTCAGCAACACTTCTTTATGTTCATTGCCTTTCTGCCATCCAGTTACTCTTTTCTTCTCCAAAAAAACAAAAATATACAACCTCCAATATGTTTGCTTTATCATATTGGCACTGCTGTGTTTTTTTGCATAAACTGTCAATTTAATTTGACATTTTGGTGGATATCAAGGCCTACAGATAATTCCAGTGTCTCATTTTTTGGCTTTCTTTAGAAAAAGAAGTAAGGCCATGTGTTGTACGTCATTTTGTAAAGGCTCTTGAATGTGACTTCACAGCTCTTAATACAATGCATAATACTTGGGATGAGACTTACCAACTGTTTTAATCTTAATTGTAGAAAACAGTTTCTACTGAGTTATCTTTGGGCCTTTGTAAAAGCTGTGGTTTTTTCCTTTGGTACATTGTTACCTCATTTTGCTACTTGTGTTTCAGACTTGCTAATTATTATGAAAGCTTATGGTTTTTGTTGGAATCATATTTTGTTGTGTTTTCTTTAAATCATATGCTATTGTATCATTTAACATGTAGTTTTAAATGTATTATAAATATCTGTAACCAAATCATTTGAAGGCTTGATAAATTTTTAACAAAATTTGTACATTTTTTATGAGAGTTACTAGTAATGCTTTACTAGGTAGTGCAATGAATTTTTATTTTTAATCCCTGTGCCCAATTTTGGAGTTGAGAGAGTTGTTCAGTAATAAATGTATGATGTACACTTACACAATTTTGTCCTGTTCTTTCTTTGAGAAGTGTATGGTTTTCTTTTATTACTGGGCGTATTTCTGTGCATCATTATGCAAATTGAAATGTTACTGGCAACAGACACTTGTGTTGTAGGTGTTTTGCCACCTTAACTGTAGCACACAACTTTTTCTTTATTCTTATGGTGAAAGAGCCTCAGAAACTAATCTGAAATGCTGTACCATATTTCTGAGGGTGTGAGAATTGAACTTACTCAAAGCCCTGTGCTCTAAAGATCTTACTTACTTAGCCAGAAGAAACTTTGCAGGGATGAAGGTGCTTCTTAGGCATACTGTTTGCACTGTGAATCAGCAGAAGAGATGTGTTACACTTGCAGTGCCCTGACAGTAGTAGGTGATACATCCTGAATTATAATGGTTTCATTAGCCAGGGTCACACAAGAAACTGGTAGTAAAACAAAACCAAAAAGAAAGGGAAAAAAAAAAAAGGAATTGTGTGATTTTGGTTTTAAGATAATGTAAACTAAGTTGACAGATGTAGTTTTTTAAGAGGTTTACATTAACATAGGACATTTAATAGCTGCATCTATAGCAGGTATTCTAGGTACTCAGACACATTTGAAGATTAATTCATACTTTTGAGAATCCTTATGCAGGTTCACACAC
The DNA here is from genome assembly GCF_027579445.1 of Ammospiza nelsoni. Classification (NCBI taxonomy): domain Eukaryota; kingdom Metazoa; phylum Chordata; class Aves; order Passeriformes; family Passerellidae; genus Ammospiza; species Ammospiza nelsoni. The sequence continues at coordinate 23,272,782 of NC_080669.1, forward strand.
ATACCTTTTATATTTGGGAGATGCTGGAAAAGAGAAAGGTATCAATCTTTGATACCTTTGAGCTCAGATACTTGCAAAGTCACATTTTTTGCACGAGTATATTGCAGAGCAGCTTCCAGAGTAGTTTGGCCATGACCAGTCCTAGCCTAAGAGCCGAATTGCCCTGCTTCTCTCTCCTCATCTGGTCTCTGCTCCCCACCTTTGTGTCACAGCATTTCAGTCTCTTCCTCAGCCTGTGCAGTGTCTGTCTTTGCTCAGAATCCTGTGTTACCACTCCTTGGGAGTCTCCTGGCATTCTCATTAATTACCTGACAATTTCTGTTGCTAACTTCTAGTAAATCATATCACTGCCACCAGATACCTCATCCTGTGTACTCTTTTGTGGTTCTGTTTTCCTTTCTTGCTTTCAACTACAGCTGACAGCTCTAGTTTGTCTGTCTGGTGTGTCTGCTGTAACCCTCCTTCTCACACTGCAGTGCACATAACCATCTGACTTCTAGATGTGGTATTTCCTTGCAATTGATTTGCCTTGCAAATTTGTAATTTGCATGCTCACAGTGCTTATCAACTGATTCAGGAATGACAGCATGCTGAAGAAAAGATGGAGTTCCTGATTTCTTACTTAGTCTTATATGTGCAATAGACAGGCTTGGCTTTTCAGGAGCAGTGGCATTGCTGCAGTTTTTGTCTAATTCTGGCGTTTGCTAACCTTGGTAGGTGTAGATGTATTTATTTAACAGCATAAGGATCTTCCCTTATCTGTGGTTCTTTGAGGAACTAGGATACACTTCCAAATCAACTGCCCTTGTCTTTATAGGGGAGTTCAACTTGCCAGAAATACACTGGGAGCCATCACACACCCGGTACAACCCAGGTCATAACATTCTTAAAAAGCTTGTAAGAGCTTTACAGAAGCAAAGGGAGCCAGCTGGAAAAGATTCCCTCCTTGACCTCTGTTTGTAAACAGAGAGGATCTCATGCATGGAGATTGGCTCCATCTTGGCCACAGTGACCACAAAGTGGTTAAAATCTTCATTGATATGAGAGAAAATCCCAGCAAAACCTCAGCTCTGGACATGAGGAGAGCAGACTGTTCAAGGAACTAGACAGTAAAATCCTCTGGGAAAATGTTTAGGCAGATGCTGGGGTCCATCAGTGCTGGTCACTTTTTAAACGTCACCTAGGGGCACAGTAACAGGCAATTCCTAGATGTTGGAAGTCAGGCAGGTGAGGCAGGAGGCCAGCTTGGCTGAGGAGGCATCTTCTCTCGGAAATAAGGCAAAAAGTAAGGTATATGCCCAGGAAGTAAGGTCAGGTAACATGGGGAGAATGCAGAGATGCTGCTTCCCACTGTAGTGAGAAAATATGCAGCCAAAGCTCAACTGGAGTGGAAGCTGGCCAGAAATGGGGACAATAAAAACAGTCTATTCCAATGTATTAATTGCAAAAGGTAGTGTAATCAGCCTGTTACAGGATGAGCAAGGTCACCTCATGAACAGGGACAGGGGCAAGGCAGAGGTGTTAAATGCATTCTTTGCCCTGTCTTTAGCACAGATAATGGGCCAGGGATGATGGACACCCAAGGGGGTTTCAGTGCCCTGAGCTGGAGGACCATGACTGTGAGAAAGATCCATTTCCTTTTGAACCTGAACTTGTGCAGGATCTTTTCCATCTGGATCCCTGCAAATCTGTGGGGCCTGATGAGATTCATCCAGGAATCCTCAAAGAGCTAGTTGATGTCATCACAAAGCCTCTCTCCATGGATTTTTAGTAGTCTTGGGAATTTGGAGAGGTCCAGATGATTGGAAGTTGGTGAACATTATCATGGTTTTCAAGAAGGAAAAGAAGGAACCTCCTGAAACTACAGTGAAGTCTTACTTCACTGTCAGGTAAAATTGTGGAAAAGATTATTCTAGGAGTACTGAAAAACACTTGGAGGACGACCCAGTCATCATCACAGCCAGCACAGCTTCATGAGGGGAAAGTCCGGCTTGTTGAACCTGATTTCCTTCTACAGAAACATAACCCACCTACCTGACCAAGGGAAGCTGGGTAATGTAATCTTTTTGGGTTCCAGTAAAGCTTTCCATACTGGCTCTCACAGCATCCTTCTGGACAAAACATCCAGCACACACCAGGGTGAACACATCACATGATGGGTGAGCAACTGGCTCATGGGTCAGTCAATGGGGTGACATCAGACTGGTGACCTGTCACTGGTGGGGTTCCACAGGGCTCCATCTCAGCCCTGAGCTCTTCAACAGCTTCACAAACGACCTGGACACAAGACTGGAAGGGATACTAAGTAAGTTTGCCAACAACACTTCACACGGGCCCACTGGAGCCTGGGCTAGCTCTTAGAGCTCTGGCGCTGCACCAGGAGTGGGGAACAGGCAGGGCTTGGGGTCTGCCCACGGCTGAACCTGAAGAGCCACTTGCTTTCCAGTGCAGACAGAGACAGTGACAGGGAGCGGGTGGAGGAGAAAGGAGGAGGCCCTTCTCTTGAGGTTCCACAGGGAAGAGTTTATTACCAGTAAAGGGAGTAAGGTAAGAGAGCCCCAAGCACCATTCTGCACAGGTTTTTAATCAGTCTCGATTTAGGGGGTGGTTACAAACAATCATCCAACGGGGTATCTTCAGGGGCAGAGTGAGGGGAATACATCCCTGGTTTGGGACCCATCAGGACTCATGGGAGGAGAGGGTAGGTCACATGGGCCAATGGGGTGTCCAGGTTTAGGGGAATTCCAGAGGGTGTCATGATCAGGGATTGGCCCAAGGGGAGAGTGACAGAGAAGGTTCTGGAAAAAGGGACTGGGTTGCCTTGACAGGTAAGGGAAGAAGCTGGAAACAAAGGGCGGAGAAAGGCATGAGGGACAGCTTTGAGGGATGGTACAAATCAGGGGTGAACCAACTTTGGGGAGAACATAGGGGTACAACAGAACAAACCATTAAACAATAAACTAAAACAAACATGAACCACAACAAAAGCAAACACTAAATTGGGAAAGCTGTCTGCTCCCTCAGAGGCCTTGCAGAGAAACCTGGACAAATGAGAGGGCTGGACAGGCATCCCCTATATGAAGTTCAATGAGGGAAAGTGCCTGATTCTGTGCCTGGGACATGGTAACCCTGTTGGAATTAGAGGCTGGAGAGTAGCTCCATGGAAGGGGACCTGGGGGTCCTGACTGAACATGAGCCAGCAGTGCCCTGGCAGCCAGAAGGGCCACCCGTGTGCTGGGGTGCATCAGGCTCAGCATCGCAGCCAGGCAAGGGAGGGGATTGTCCTGCTCTGCTCTGGGGCAGCCTCACCTCGAGTGCTGGGGGCTGTTCTGGGTGACATAATATAAAAAAGACATTGAGCTTTTCTAGAATGCTCAAAGGATGGCAATGAAACTGGTGAAGGGTCTGAAGGTGAAGCAGCTGGAGGTCACTTGTTCTCTTCAGCCTGCAGGAGACTGAGGGGAGACCTCAACATCCTCAAAGTGAAGGGGCCGGCACTGATCTCTTGACTGTCATGACCAGTGACAGGAAATGAGGAAATGGCATGAAGCTGAGTCAGGAGAGATTTAGGTTGCATTATCAGAAAAAGCTCTTCACCCAGAGGGCACTGGAACAGGCTCCCAGGGAAGTGGTCACAGCACCAAGCTTGTGTTCAAGAAAGGTTTGGACAATTCTCCTGGGGATGGTGGTGTGCAGGGCCAGGAGCTGGACAGAATGATCCTGATGGGTCCCTTCCAACTCAGCATATTCTATAAGTTTGTGAATTACTGCATCCACAAAGCTCTGTGCTTTTTCAAACACACAAATATTCTATTTGTGAGCAATCAGTTCTGAAATGCCTTTTCTGCCTAGCACAGTCTCACATGCTGGCCTTTGCAGTGGATTGCACTGTGCCACTTAACACATCACTGTGTCTCAAAGTGCAATTTCCAGTTGTGAAAGAACTCCAGTATCATCAGACTTCTAACACTTAGAACAAAATTCAGCAAATCTTCATTTTGATATGGACATCTTGGAAAGGCTCATCCTGGCATCACTAGAAGAGTCTAAAGTTAACAGCTGTGCAGATGCCCAAGCCAGCACAGTCCTCCATGATAAATGTCCTGGGAGGTACCCCACCAAGTTCCTCTGTCTCACTGTTTCTTCCCATACATTTGTGTGTGCAGGAGAATCATTTTCACCACACCATGTTTGCTAGGGTTTGAATAATGTTTATGTTTTTTGAGAGGCGATGAAGGAAAGAATATGGAGAGAGAAGTTAAGAAGCAATTCACAGCTCATTTGAGTACTAGGAGCTTGGGCCATCATATAGTCTTATTTAAAAACTGAAGATAAATCTGTGAGTTCAGCAAGAGAAACAAGACGAAACTGTAGTCAAAACAAGGAATGGAAGTCTTTTTTTCATGTGCAATAGACTAGTAATGAAACGAGGTACATAGACCATAACATTCATATGGTCTACCATCTTCAAAAGAAATCCTTAGCGAGTAGCTGTGACAGTTTTGCATAGTAATTAGCAAGTATTTCCGTAAAAATTAATGAATAAATTGTGCTGATTGAAAGAAGAAAGAAGTTGAAAGAAGAAAGAAGTAAGAAGGTGCTGTTAAAACACTTTTTTTTGCAATATTTGAAGTATTGGTTCTCTGAGCTTGCTCTTGCTCTGCAATTTACTGACCTGCTGTTGATCATAGACTATCCTTTCTGTGTACAGAGATTATTTCTTCTCTGTTGAAACATACTTTTCCTTTCTACCCAGATCTAGTCCAACCTGTAGGGCCAGGAGCACTTTGGGCCTGTATGATTTAATTTTGCTTGGTCTTATGGCATTTTGCTATGTCTTTTCCTTCCTTTTGGCAAGGCCAAATTTAAAAACTAGTTACTGCAAACTGCTTTTCATCTTCCTCTGCATACCATTGCATCTTGGGCCAGCAAGAATAGATTTAAGGAAACAGAGCAGGGAAAAGAAGTTGCAGAGCATGAAAAGAAGCGATTGCACTTTGTCTTTAAGACTTCAGCATGGAGAATGATCCGTTTGCCACAAAAGGAGTAAATGCAGTTGAATACTACAAATGACACAGCATCAAAAAATAAGTATGTCAGTTTTGGTCTTGGATGGTTGCTCACTCACATGCTAAAATAATTCTATGACCAGGCCATCTGTCTGTTATTAATAGGGTGTCTCATTCAACAAATTAATGTGCTTCTACAATGTACACGAAAGGATAGGAAACCATACAACTTCTGTAGGGTTTGACATTTACTGACAAATATCAATACCAGATGCTGAGGGAACACAATCACAGTAATCAATCTGTATGGTCATATAATTCTGTGTATCCTCATTTTTGTGTAATGTCCTCAACAAGTCAAGTTTCATCAGTTTACTAGTAGAAGAAGAGCGGAGCAGATAAAGAATTGTTGTGTGACTTCAGTTTACCGCAGGGCAGGAGCCAGGGATAAGAGCCAGAACCAAAAGCCTTTGGGTTAACTAAAGGTCATGTGGGATGATTAGCTGCTAAATTCATCTTGAGGTAGCAGGTAGGAGTGCTATTTTGACAGAACTCCATACCTGAAGTGAAATGTACAATCTGTCTGAATCCATTTAGAAAAGAAACAATGATCTGCTTTGATAAATCTTCCTCAGGGTATGAGACATTCAGAGAACAGACAAGATTTGCTGAATTAAGGATATTATTTGCTGATTAAGAAGACTATTCCTTGGGAAACCACTTATACCAAATGCCCCTGGGCTCTGGTCGTCCTGGGAATTGTCTTAGTGAGCCCATAATTATGCTTATGGTGGATTTTGTAAGATCTGACGCCAGGGGGAATCTCAACATCAAGTGTCACACATCACAGCATGCCTGAGCTTCAGAAACACCGCTGAGTCTGTGGGCTAGAATTTCTGCCCTCATTTTATGGACTGTTAGGTAGGTGGCTCTGTAGGAGAGTGGAAATGGAAGGATAAACTTCCATTTAGTTCTTGTTTTGGGACCTGGTGGAAAAAAATGAGCCAAAGAGAGATTGAGAAGACTGTACCCAGGCACAAGAAGCCCCTGCTGCTCTGTGCCCTTTGGATGAGGCAAAATGCATACACCAGCAGAAGGCTTCCAGTCTCCCTAGGAACTGCAGATGGCAGCAATTCAACAACTAATTCTTTCTCATTGCTGCCACTGCCCTGTGCATCTAACTGTGTCTCATGAGGAGCTGCAGTTTCAGAACACAAAACCTTCAAACACAGCGCGAGTTCTACAATTCCCAGTCCTCCTTTTTCTCTTTTGTCTTCCCCCACCTCCTCACATGGTGTTTCCCCTTCAGTAGTGGGAGTGATCATGGTTTATTGCCAAGCTGAACCAGTTTCCTGCCCGTTGTGACACTGACAGCGCAGAACAGACAGAGGACAATATTGCAGAGCTAAGGACAATAATGCTGCCAATGTGACAAAGCTCCCTGTGAGCTGTGCAGACAGCTCAGCCTTGCTGCCACATGGTACTGCTGGGGGAAACCAGTCTCTAAGCTCTTTCTTAGATGCTATGGAGGGTGCTGTGCATGTTGCAGAAAGTGTTGAATCTTTTACAGTGAAGCTCTGCTGAAGCTCTGTGGCACAGCCATGACATTGTTACATTAGGTAATACCTTTCCACCTCAGAGATATTGCTGGCATTGCTGTTAGGTGAGTGGGACTGGGAGTGCTTTTCTCCTCAGCGGGCTGTGCAGAGGGACAGGGTCACTGTGGCAAAAATGGGCTGCAAATTGACAGCAAGCAGACTGTGTAAGGCACAGTCCTCAAACAGAGAGTGTTCTGCTTGGCATCCTTTCTGCCCTGTAGGTACCAACATTCTCCATGAAAGCCAGACTCTGTGAAAAAGAAAGTGGTGTGTACGAGCATATTTCATTTTGAAAGGGTGGTTTCCATTCATAAATGGCATCATTTCATTGACAGGACATCTAAATTATGGCAAATTGGTTTGGTTTTGAATACAAGTGAGGCGGGACTAAATATGTATATGCAGCTGTGGCTACCATTACTTCACAGTAATAATTACATTATTATTATAGAATAATTCAAGTTTTACATAGTAACTCACCTCTTGCACCTCAGATAGTACATAAATGGTACCTACATAGCTGCTGATATTCCTCGACTCTTTTTCCAAAAATCTGCAGTTGTTATCTGCCGCAGCTTGGTGAGCCAGTTTCTATTTCCCTGGAAATTTTCTGGGGAGGTGTGTTACATGCCTTTTGGGTAGGAACTTCAGCTGCTGTACTTTGGCCTCTGAAAGACAACCATCTGTTACTCAGGCAAGAACCACCTGCTCTGCAATTGGCAGTGTTGAGCAAGTATTACAAAGAACTGATCACCAGGATAATATGGGTAAGCAGAGAGAACACCTATTGTAAGAAAATTTCAGTTCCCAATGAATGCAGATGGATTTCAGTGCTATCTTTGCTGGGCTCTCCTAGGAGAGTGTTTTTGAATGCTACTGTTCATCAATAACATGGTGAACAAGCAAAATAGAAAAAATAGAAAGTGAAATCAGAATGTTGTCATAAATAGAGGTAGATGGGAAAAGATAACACAGGGAAAAAAAGATCTTTGCCTTGTTGCCAGTTAGAGCATTCTCTGTAGCAAACAGGATGTCACAGAAAGAATCCATGGCTGAAGTAAGAGAAAAAGTAAGAGAAAAGAAGAAAATAAAATTAAGTCAGTACAAAATAGGGTTGGTAGGCATGTGAGATGCATAGATAAGAATGCCAAGCAGAAATTCTACATTTCCTTTCATTAAGCGGCAATCCCTTTCCCAGCTGCATATCCAGACTGTGTGTTTACATTGAAACTTGCTGTCCCTTCCTAGCTGTTTTCTTCCTACTAAACCACATGAAACCACATGAAATCTTCCTTGATCTGAGCATCTCCATGCTGGATATGCAGCCTCAATCCTCTCTGGGACTGGTGTCACGATCTGTCCTTAGGAAAGGGTTTCATGATGGCTCGTTGAGTGATCTCAGAGTGCAAAAACCAACACGGCACAGGGGGTTTGCAGTAATAATCAAAACCCGATGCACCTTTATTGAATGACCACAGCAAAATGTGTTGGGGGGAATTGGGAAAAAGGGAAGAATAAGGAAAAAGAGGGAGGAAGAGAAAGAAGGTATGTAGCTACTGAATATAGAGATGAAGTCCATTGGTCCAGTCCAGCTGGATCCAGCTGGATCCACTTGTTACACTGGGGAGATCTCAGAGATTCCAGTCGATTCCAATTCCTGTTATACTCTTTTTTGATGGAGGAAGAGGATGAATCTTGAAAATTAATTAAAACTAGTAAATAACAGTCTGTTGTTATTTCTGGGGGAAAGAAAACGGGTGCAAACAGTCCATATTCTCAGCAGTGGGCAAGAACCATTGTCTCCTTGGTCCACTGCTCGCACCTGCAATGTGCACCTCGCTTTGGTCAGCTCGCCTCCCCACACAGCTCCTCTGGCTTGGGGGTTTCAGTCCCAGTCCTTGGAAGGCGGGGGGGGGGTTTCCACATAGGGGTTTCATGTCTCAATCCTTGAGGGAGAAGCTTCTCCCATCTCAGTCCATCCATCTTGGTGGTTGTAAAACAGGCGAGGGGTCTTCTGTGGGGACCACCAAAAGCTACCAAAGGAAAAGTCCAGCCAGGCAGAGAGGTGGGGAAATTCCAGGGCCATTGTTGTGAAGCAGGCACCACCAAAGAGAGGGCAGAGTGCCTCCTTTCTCCTTTCACCTGGCTCAGTGTTGCATACAGCAAACACACCTGTGAGCAATGACTTGGCAATGCCAGGAGCTCTGCTCAGGCCTCGGGGTCTTGGCAAGCAAACATCTCCAACAAGGCCAGGATTCCAAACAGAGTCTTTTCGGTGGCCCCAGTTTCTGTCCTTTCACAACGATTGTGAGGCAGATGAGAGAAACTTCAGACAGAAACTTACAACTTGGAACACCAGGTGCTAGAGAATCCCTCTCCTGCCTGTGACAGCAGGAGCATCACTAGGGCTTTGCTGAGAGTTGTTTGCCTTAAACCTGGGAGCTGCCCTTAGCAGAATGTCATCTTCCTGAGCCCTCAGCTCACACTCAGTGAAGAATGATGCAGCTTCCTGTGCTCCAGGCTGTGGTTGCCCACACGAGGCACTTGGGTGATGTGGGACTCCTTGCAGTGGGGCGGGCAGGTGGGTCTGAAACTCTGCCTGTCATCAAAAGGCAAATAAGCGGGAAGTCTGCGGGGATGCTGGGCGAGTGTCATGTGGGAAGCAAGAGCATGTGACTGAAGAGGAAGGAAAGGAGCCAGTTCCACTTTAATTCTCTCCTGTCAGCTAGTTTTCAGTTGTGCTTAGAAAGGTGGTACCGTGCTTAGAAAGGTGGCTGGGAGATCAGAGAGCCTATGTAATAAAAGTGTTTGCTTGCAGCACAAAATCTGAAGTAAAGCAATGAATTAGTACTGATCTATTTTATGTAAGTATTGAGTGCTGTGTTTCACAGGGGGTCTGGGACAGTGCTCCTCCTGCTCTGAAGGCTTTCAGTGCACAAGCCAAGGATAAACTCTGACAGATACTGCTAAGGCAAATCCTGGCCTTATGGCCTGAACTGTGGCCCAGGTGCAAGAGGAGATGTTCACTTGTCTGTTCACTTGTCAGCACAGAAGTACCTTATGCTACCCTACCTAATGTAGGGAGGCACAGGAAGAGGGATGAGGAGCAGCAGGGTCGCAAAGAGATGCTCTTTTGAGATGCTGAACACATGGCTGGGGACACTCGGGGATACCCAAAAGCTAACCTAACCCTTGCTGGCACAGGTAGCCCAGGATGGAGCAGCATCTCCCTCTAAATTTAACTGGGGAGGTTTTTTTTTTTAATCAGACCCCAAAACAGGGAAAGAGAAGGGAGATGCAACTGAGGCTGCTAATGTGCCCCTATTCCCTGCATGTGTGCTGCCTCCCAAAGGAGGTGGGAGCTAATCCCAAGCCCTCACACTCTTCTCCCCTTTTCTGTCTTCAATTTCCTGTCCTCTGTCTGAGGTCACTGTGCTGCCAGCAACAGTTGTCTGGGCTGAGAAAGACTTGTTAGGTCATACTGTGGATGCCTCTGCCCTTGCTATTTTCAGGGAAAGCTGGCAAGGAACACTCAGGAATGCATTCCCCGGTGCCAGCCTACTTCCAGAGAGCTGCTCTCAGCCCTCACACACCCAGAACGAGCATGAAGTGCTGGTGTGTCAGAGTGCATTGGGGAACCTTGCCCAGACAGGGTAGCTGGCTGCAGTTGCAGGCTGGGCTACCGCCTCTGCAGAAGTTTTTCTGGAGAAATACCACCCTTGAAGGAAGATCCATGTCTCTTCTGCCCTTCCTCCCTCACCAGCTGATGGACTGGGGCTTCAGGGTTCAAAGGAAATGTTTTCAAGTCTCCACCAATATGTCCAATCCCATGGTATTTGGCAAACTGGGAGACTTTGGTGTTTGGTGCCTGTTTCTGTACAAGCAGCCAGAGAAGCAGCTCAGTGAGGCCAGTGGCCATGGCACGTACTGAGGTGCCAGCTTCTGAAAGGGTCATACAGCACCAGGGTGAAAAGGCTCAAGGAGCTGTTAATGAGCCCAGCTGTGGGCTTCCCAGGACACAGGAGACAGGGACATGGTGGAGAGAGCCCAGCAAAGGGACACTGAAAGTACGAAGGATGAAAGCTGCCATGTCACAGTGTAGCAAACACCTACCTATTTGGAGGTAGCAAATAGGAGGGGAAGGAGTTTACAGTTAAAAAATCACTTGTGCTTGCAAACCCCAAATGCCCGGCTGTGGTGCACAGTAAATCGCTTCTGCTGTCAGGTATGCATCAGGGCTCTGGCTCCAGCTACAAATGTCCAAATGCCCCCTGTGCCCCAGCCAGGCTCAGCTGCAGGCTCCCAGGGCCAGCCAGTGCTCTCAGGGCTGCTGCAAGGATCACTGCCCTCCGGTGAGCCCTGCCAGCAGTCCCAGAGCGGCACATCCTGCTGGCACCCATGCTCTCAGGTCCCTGTGGGTCTTTCCAAAGCCAGAGGAGCCCTGGCCCAAAAGAGCCAAAGGCAAGACTTGGTGCTGTTGGGGCTGTGCAGAGCTGCCTCTCATGTTGGCTGAGGGGGCACCTGCAGCTCAGCATCCAGTGCTAGGGATTTTCTCTAGGGCCACCATTCAGCTCACAGCCTTCCCAGCTGCTGGGGACTTCACTGGGGCTCTACAATGCCTAGATGCAGGGAAAATTGCCTGTAGAGAAAAGCCCTGCCAGCAGAGAAAAGCCCAATTGCTCTGGCTGTACCCAGCAGGCCTTTGCACCCACCCTCCTGTCTGTGCTGGGCATCCTGTCTCTGCTTCCCACACCTGCCAAGCCTGATTACCAGCATGCTTGCCCCAAGCCCAAGAGCCTGTACTTGGAGCTTCTCTAACACATGGAGACTCTTTCCCATCCCTCATAAGCAGGCAACTTCTTCTGAAGCAGAGGCAGATGTACTTGGAGCACAGAGCAAAGCTGTCACATGTTCTAGCCCTAAAGCTTGCAGGGAAATAATACTCCTGAGCCATGTTACAGTCTCTCACTGTGGTTCAGGTTAATACTGAAATCAAACCAAGTAAAATTTTTAACATAATTTGAAGCATTAGAAAGCAGGCAAGTAAGGTCCTGGAAGTTCATCAAAAGGGGTCTCTGGTGGTCATATTTCCTGAATGCTTCAATATTAAATGCTTCAAAGGTGACCTTCCCTCAGACTTTTTCTTTGGGCATGCACTGTTGCTTCCTGTTCCATAACTTGCTAAAAAACCACTGTAGGTCTCTTTATCTCCACTGATTCCAGTTACACTTATCATCCTTTGTGCATACCTTTACACCCTTTTATCTTTTTCTGTTTGTTTGTTTGTTTGTCAGTCATTAAGCTCAATTCAGCAACTCCAGGGCAGCTGAGAATTTCTATTATCTATGTTACTTATCAAGGAGTACCTGAACTTGGGTCAGGATGACAATGAGTCTGTTTTCTTTCTGCCACAGGGAGCAATGGCAGCTCATTTTTCCTTTTCTTCTCTGCCTTGAGCTCTGACCCCCTTTGGGAGAACTCTGGGACTCAAATGAAGGTGGGCTCTGCCCAGCTGCCCTGCCCAGTTGCAGCCCAAGACTTCTCAGGAGCCTAGAAGTGCAAGCTCATGGATAGCTAAGTGTGTGTCATTGAGAAACCAGCAAGCCACTTTGATTCTGGACGTTTTCAAGCTGTGAGAGATCAGGACTGTTCTCCTGTGACAGGGAAGGATCTGGATTAGTGAGAAACTCCTGGAAGGACAGCAGTCCAGTCAGCATCCATTCATGGTGCAGAACTAGAGGCTGTGGTTACCCAAGGAGAACATGTTTATGCCCACTTTGGCTTGTCCCAGAGAGCACCTTACCCTGTGTTTTGTTTAACCCCAGCCAACAGCAAAGCCCCACACTCCCACACCAGAGGGATAAGGTAGAGAGTCAAAAGGGTAAAAGGTGGAAAACTTGTGTGTTAAGGACAGTTTAACAGGGAAAGCAAAAACCACCCAAATAAGCAAAGGAAAATAAGGAGCAGTCCCTCCCTCAGTACAGGCTGTGGGATGAATGAGTTGTGACCAGTCCTGCAGAGAAGGACCTGGGGATTTCAGTACATGAAAAATTAGACATGAACCAGCAATGTGCACTTACACCCCAGGAAAACAATTGTAATCTGGGCTGCCTAAAAATAATTTGTCTTCCTCTGGTAAACCATCTGAAAGTAATTGCATCAGACCTCAGCCTTGAGGGAAGACAACAGTACCAGGTGGGTGAGTAAAAAACCTAAGAGCAGTGCATTCCCAGCCTGTCCCCCTGTGTGGCATCCCTTCTCTTCAGCACATTGACTGCCCCACACAGCTTGGTGACACTGGCAAACTTGCTGAGGGTGCCCTTGGTCCCAATGTCCGTGTTGCTGACAAAGATGCTGAACAGCATTCTCCCAACACAGACCCCTGAGGGGGTACCTGATCATCTCACAGTCAGATTCAAAAGGATGCTGTGAGGGACAGTGGGCCTCACTAAAATCCAGAAAAACTACATCCATTGCCTTCCCTTCATCCCCTAGTTTAGCTGGTGGTGACATCATCATAGAAGGACAGCACACTAATTAAACAGGACTCTCCCTTTGTCAGTCTACGCTGGTTGTGCCTGATGATTGCATTATCCTTTAAATGCCTTTCAGCAGCACCCAGTAGGATCTCCCCCAAAATTTTTTTCAGGTACTGAAGTTAGACTAAGAGGTCTGTAGTTCCCTGTGTCATCCTTCATGGCCTTGTGAACTGTGATAACACTGACTGGTGCCACTCAGCACGCACCTCTCCAGACTCCCAAGAACTTAGTAGGTAATGAGAGGGGTCCTGCTGGGACATCCACCACCTCCTTCATCCTTCTGGGATGGAACCAGTGTGGGCACAGAAAACCTACAATCTGTCAACTGGTACAACTGGTTCCTGACAATTTCAGTGTCTACGAACGGGAAGTCACTTCCCACTGACATGGTCCTCCCATCTCCGAGGACCAGGCAACACAAGGTTTGTTGTCACTATGAAAAACTGAGCCATAAAAAAAAACCACTTTTTTTTACCTCTATTTACCTGGGATACTTTTCACTGCTTTAAAATGTGTGTGTCGAAAGCGCTTGCCAGTACACAGCCAACTCAGTGATACTACAGGGAAAGACAAAATTTCCATGTCGGTTTGAAGTAATTCTGACACTTATTTAATGCATACTATCTTTGCACAAATCTTTGCACTTTCTTGCAGAAAGTGTATTTGGCAAAGTATGAGTTTGAAAATATATTCTGCTAAAAATTAGAAATAAAGATATACATTGATTTTTTTTGATAGCCTAAAATTATCTTCTGTCTTTTTAAATGAAATAGTGGATAGCTAAGCCGCAGAAGGATTCTTACTTTCATTTAGTTTCTCAATGAAAATGCCAAAAGAGAGAGCATCCACTGCCAGTAAAATTAGGAGTTTCAAAATTGTATTTATTTTTCAGGAAAAAAAAATTACTTGAACATGAAAACTGAACTCACGCAGCACTGATAAAACATTTTACTAACTGTACAATTAAAATACTTAAAATACACAGGCATATGTTTCCAGAAGGTTCTCTTGACTCAGAATAAAATAGATCTTCCCTGTGTGGTCCCTCTGGAAATGGGTAGCAATGAGGCAAACAAAACCAATACAAACTCTGATTTCTGCAGGAAAAATTATTTCTCTTCTTAAGCCGGTGGAAAGGGTGACTTGTATTGAAAACAGACCACTTTGATGGAGGATTCTTCAGTTCAGGCTTATTTAACATTCAGCCCCTGTGTGGCAGGGACTAAAGGCTCTTCAGGGTGTACACATGGTGTATTAGTGCCATGCAAATTACAGTCCTCAATATCTTTGCTGAAGTAGTTATTCCCCTTGGTTTTGAGTGGGCTAGTTGGTTGGTTTTTTGTAGATGGCTGCAAAGATGTCCAGATCTGCACCAAGACTTGTAAATTGTATGCTCAAACAAACTTCTCTCCTTTACCCCTTTACCCACCTTTTCCTCCCTTACCCCTCCCATACTTCACACAAACCGATTCCATGAAGATGGAATCAGAGCTTGTTTTAGAAATCTTCTGTACAAAGAGGTAGAGGATGCTACACCTAAACAAAAGCTTGGTCTCTGTGTGTTGTATCCTGCCAGTTTGCAGAAACACTTTGCAGAAAATCTTGCAGAAATGTATCCCTATTTTGCAGAAGGCTTATATTAGATCCAAGTCAGCAGAAGGAAAGTATCATTTCACCTCAAAACTAACAGGTGAAGACTCGGGCCCATTCTGACTCTACCAACACACTTCACCCACTCTTCCTCAGCTGGCTTTTACACTGAGATTGTGCTGAATGAGGAAAACATTACTTCCTGTTTTCTTATGATTTAACTCTTCACTGCCTGTACTGGAGGATGAATCTTCTCGGCAAAAACAGCATGAGGCACACTCTGAGACATTTAAAACCTGTTTTGAAAGACTAAAGGTATTTCCTCCAGAGAGATGAATGTGGGAATTAAAAGAGAATCTTCAGACCTCTCACAACAACAGTGGAAGAGTACTTTCACCCCCCAGCATTAGTAAAGTCCTGGGGAGAAATTACATCTTATTTTGGTGCATTGTAGCAGCACCTGGTTGTCCAGTAGTGTTTATACAAGCATTATTTAGTTTTATCACAACTCTCTTCTCCACCGTAAACAATTTAAAATGCTTGAAAGCACAGAGAATCTAGCTCTCAATGAGATAATTTGTAATGGGAAGTGCCCTAGGTATTAATAACTTGCAAATTCTAATGCTGCAAGTAATAGGCCTTGAAATGTCCTTACAGCCAACCTTATGTTTGAGTTTGGATAGATAGACTAGAACACCTGTACTGGGTACTAGTGCCATTCCTCTGGGACAGAAGATGAGCCCAATGTGCCTTAATGTTCTTATCAGCAACCAGGGCAAGAGGATGGAATATGCCCTCAGAGTTTGCTGTCATTACAAACAAGGAGGATATGAAACAGAGGATGACGAAAGATTAAGTAGCAGGCAGAGTCAGTCTTCTGAGGGACTGTGAGGTGTTGCAGAAAGCAGCAGCATGAACTTCACAAAGATCAAGATATGTCTGGGCTTATCCAGCCCATGGAGTGACTCTGCAACAATTAAGACTGGGGATTAACTTTGCCAGAAAAGGAGCCAGAGTCCTGAGCTGAGTATCCTCCATCACCATTGAGTGGTTTTGTGAAGACCAGCCATGTGTTGAGGAGCATATTCAGTGCAGGTAGCTCAGGGTGCAGTTGCAATGAGAGCTGCAGGCTGAGCTCTGGATGGGAGCCTGAGGCAGGAGACCAGGAACTGCCAACCCTTGGCACAGGAAGGGGCACAGGGACCTGTGGCACCAGCCTGGGGACTGGACACCGAGACACAGCAGGAGCCAAAGACTCAGTTAGAAGACCCCAGACTTTCTGGCACACAAACTGTGAGGGTATAAAAGCCCAGGTAATCCTTTGTTCAGGGTTTCTCCTCTGGGCACCAGTTCAAACCCTTACTCTTTTGCTACACCAGGATTAAATTACTTGTAACCAGAGACCTGGCTGAAACCCTCAGGAGTGACAGGCAAGCACCATTCCGAATGAATGAGCAATGACTGCCCAGCCCTCCACCAATCAGTCAGGTGCTGGATTCAGATGCCTGCATCCAGACTGGCGGAGACGCCTGTCCTGGGGCTCCCAGCACAGTGGCACAACCGATCAGGAGCTCTGAGGAGAGCTCTGGCAGCACCAGGGAAACAAAATGGGGTTTTCCCACTTTTTTGGGAGGGAGTGTCAGTCTGTGCTGGGCTGTATCCATACCCACAGCAGATCTCCAAGGTGATCCGTGCATCTCCTGACAGTTCTTTTTTGAGGCAATTCCTGCACAGACAAAACATGTCTTTAGAGAGTGCACAAAACATTATATAAAATAGTTCACCCTCTGTTGCTATTATGTGCAGATGCTGTCTCCAAAATGGGGATTCAGGGAGATCTGCATATACAGGAATGTTCATCTTCAAACTGTGTGTTGTTGTAACTATTTGAATTGATTGTTGTGGTGTAAACTTGAAATACCAAGAGCAGGTTCTCCAGAAAGTTTAGGTCAGCTGGAAACACTGCTTTATTTTTTGTACATATATGAGATTTCCTCTGGACTAGTACTTGCTTGTAATGGTGATAAGTCTGTGTTTATTAAAAACAACCAAACAAACCTTGTAAACATGAAAATGCTTGAAAGTTCTGTTATGGTCTTCAGGATATAGAAGATTAGACCCATTGAATCCACAGAGAATTTTGGCACTTAATGCACTGCAATAAAGTTATAAAGTTACTGGGCATATTGGTTCTTGTACAATATGTAGATGATCTGTCATGGCCTAACTGTGACATGAGTGTTTATATATTAGACAGTATTCATTTATGTACTGCCAAAAGAGGGAACAGCCTGCATCTCCATCCAAACTTTAGCTGAGCCAGAGATGAAGTTAAATATTTACATTTTACTTTGGAAAGGGATGATGAACAACAGGTCAAAAAAGAATAGAGGCCATAGTTAGGCTCCCACATCCAGTCACAAAATCATGTACCAGGTTTGCTCAGACCTGTGGGATTTGGTCGGCCATAGATTCCTGCGGTAGAGGAATTGACTAAGCCTCTGACTGAGGAAACCAAGAACAAAGACATAAAGTCTATTGCATCGGCCCTGGAGAAAGAGTAAGTTTACACAGCAATAAAAGGAGCTCTGGTGGTCTGCCTCTAGTCTTGTGCTCCCAGATTATACAAAACACCTCAATGTGTATACTCATGAATGTAAAGGAATAACCCGTGGAGTGGTAAAGCATAATTCAGGACCCCATCAGATACCAGTTGCATATTACTTAGTGAAATTAGCTTCATTTGCAGCAGAAGCACCAGCCTAAGTCAGTGGCAACAACAGCAAAAATATTAGAAATTAGTTGTTCCCCTTATCCTGGAGTAGTTCATATCCCACATGATGTGGAGCAGTGGGATGTGACAGTCTGCAGCCCAAGCACTAACACGCAATGGGCACACAGATATGAGCCGATCTTCACAATGGCAGATAATATTAAAGAGATGTAACACCTTGAATCCAGCGAGCCTAATGCCTCTCCCTGATGATAGAGAACGTGCTGTTGTGGCTCCGGTTGGCCAGAGTGAATGGCCAAATTTGAGACCCTGAGACCATGTATGAGAAGGACTGCTCAAGAGAAGAAAAGAAACAGTGGGAAAAATGGGACACGACACAAGATTATGATGGAAGGTGGTCTACAGAGGGGAAGCCAACTCTTCCAAAGAGATATTTAATCTGCGTGGTTAGAAGGTTTCACAATAAAGTAGATGGAGAGGCAGAGGCAACAGCTAGCCAAATAAAAAAAGAAGAAAATATGGGTAGCTCCAGGAATTTATACCACTGCAAGAAGGATCACAGACAGCTTCCCAGCCTACCAGAAGTATCAGACCAAGCTCAGAGATAGGATGACTAACTGAGCCTACTTCCCTTTTCAGTAACTACAAATAGACTGTGGACTCCTACGGCTGCGGGTAAGCATTTGCCAGTGACAGCAGATCAGCTATCAGGCTGGGCAGAAGCCTTTTCAACTAAAATGGCCACAAACCTTAAATTCAGCGCTGTGGAATGTTTGGAATGTTCTGTCACAACCCGTAGCACTGGCAGAAAGTTTCTTTGGAAGACACTCACCTATGTCAGGAGTTTATATTCCAGCTAACACCAGCCTTCTGGATGGAAAAGATTGCATTACCCAGTATTTTATATATAAAATACAGAAAGGGTTCAAGGAATGGAGAAAGTGTGCACAATAGTATCAGCCCAGCCTACTTGAAATAGAAGTAAATGATACACAACCTGCAGATGTAGTGCTAAGCAAGATAATCTCACAAAAAAATCAAATTAGAATCTAATGGGAGGCACTATATGCTGTCTTTCTGTGTTCTTATTTTGCTGTTAAAATTTTGTGTTAAGAAAACTGATACACCAGTCTCATATCCAACAGGTAGTGAATTATTAACAAGTTGGACAATAAATGAGTTTCAAGAGTCTTTCATGATCTTGTTTTGATAATACTTTCTACCCTATGACAACATTAGTCTTAATTCTGTTACTTGTAATAATGTTGTAAGTAAGGGCAGTGTAAAATGCTGTGAAAGCTTTCTTTTCACCTTTTAATATATTAGCAGATCTGCTCAATCCAAAAAAAGGTATGAACATTCTGTGCAGGTCGCTCGGGATGCAGTTGTAGTGGGAGCTGCAGGTTGAGCTCTGGCTGGGAGTCTGAGGCAAGAGGTCAGGAATTGCCAATGTTTGGAAAGGCAAAGGACACAGGGGCCTGTGACCCAGACGGGTGACCGGACACTGAGGCACTGCAGGAGCCAAGGACTCAGCAGGAAGAGCCCAGACTTGCTTGTGAGGGTATAAAAATTCAGGTAATCTTTTGTTCAGGATTCCTACTTGAGGCACTAGCTGGAGGTGTTACTCTGCTACCAAACCATAAATAAATCTCTTCAGAGATCCAGAGGTCTGAGATGCTGCCGCTGGAAAGCTGGGGTTGAGCTCTTAGGGAAGCCTTGTCTGACTGAGTGCGGGGTGTGTAGAGTCAGGCAGGGACGCTTTGGCTCACTGGAGAGAGCCCTGTGAAGGGGCCTCAGTCCCTGATGCTGTGACTGACAGAGTGTTCCTGAACGGCCAGACGGGATCCTTCACTTAACACACACGTTCCTCTGGACAGGGCACACACAGACTGCACCGGGCAAACCCTCCTGCAGGAGCTGCAAACATAGTAGTGGAACTGAAGCTTAGCATTTCAAAACCCACAGGCAAAGAACTGGAATTGTTCAGCCTCTGTCAGAGAATTCAGCACTGTCTACAGCTCCTGTATGGGCGTAGATTGAGAAGATGAGATTAAAAGAGAGATTTCCCCTTGGAAAGGCACAGTGAAACAACATGGATCCAGTTGTAATGAGAAAAATGTTGATTGACAGTAGGAAAACCTTTCTTTCTGAGTTTGGTCAAGCACCAGAGCAGGTGAAACTGCACCTGAAACTCTTATTTTATTAAAGCAGGCATTAGCACTTTTCTTTGTGTGTGTAGAACAAGAGCAAACAATCTACAGATATCCATAATGATCCCTAAGATTCCACGACTCTATCCTGGGGTCTGTATGAAACACTTTCCAAGGAAAAAAACCTGACTTTTGTATATACAAAAGGCAATTTCTAAATTATTGGTTATGTTAGCAGCAGGCATGAAATTCTGCCTGATGCATGAATTTCAGCAAGACTGCCCTTGTTCCTCAGTACTCCACATTCTTATGTACTAATACATATTCTGACTCCCACACGTTGCACCAAAATGCTCAGTTTTAAAATATCTTCCTATTTTTTCACATCTTCTGTGTGTGCACGTGTTGTGTGTGTGAATACTCTGTACTGCTTTTATTCACAGGAAGAACAAACCATGTTAAAAAACTGGTATGAATTTGGTTGAATGTAGAGTTACAGCCAGTGAAGGTAAGTGTACAAGCTCTATAAGAGCATGAGCGCTCTATTTTGATTTCTATAAATGAGACCATTCAAAGCACAAAATTCTAACTGAAAATTAGAAACTGAAAAAACATACCCTGAAGACAATTTCCCCCCCACATTTTGTATCAGGTGTTTTGCTCAGCCATACCACTGAAGCCCACCCCACACCGACGCTGCTGAAATTCCACGTATCTGTCAATCAGTTTTCCAGCCCGGGCCCCGGACGGAGGCAGCTCCCAGGGCACCGGCTGTCCCGCTGCGGGTCTCCGCTCCTGCCGGCACTGCCTGCCCGGCAGCCCCACAGCCACGGCCACAGCCACGGCCCCGGCCCCGAATGGCGGCACCGCCGCCCGCAGCGCACACCCTCCACACGCCGGCCCCGCACCCGCCTCTCCCTGCCCCCGCCTGCCCCTGCCCCCGCCTGCCCCGTACCCGCCTCTCCCTCAGCTGCCGGCTCCGCATCCTTGTGCTACCCGCCCTCCGGCATGGCGCAGGGGGAGCCGCGGCTGTGCGCGGCCCATGCCGGCCGGCCGCTGGAGCTGTTCTGCGAGGACTGCGGGTGCTGCGTGTGCGCGCTGTGCCCGGCGCTGGGCGCGCACCGCGGGCACCGCGCCTGCCTCCTGCCGCAGGCCGTCCGCCGCACGCAGGTGAGTGCCGGCCCGGGCCGCTGTGCCGCGGAGCGGGGGTGAAACTGGAGCTGAGACATCATCTTCCTCATGCCATGTCTTGCCGGTTGTCCCCTCGTTTCTGAAACGTGTGCCTCTGGGTTTTCTTTGGCTAGAGTGTGATGGTGGTGTGTGTGAGTACTAGTGCAGTGCCACAGAACTAAGCCTTTAGCCTTACTTTGCTTGCCTTATCAACACCTTGTGGAGTTCAAGGTTTGTAGACTGTGTTAACTAAGAACAAAGTTTCTGTACTTTCTGTAGTTCAGCAAGTGCTTTGTAGACCCCATACAGACAAGGTCAGTCTGATGCCACTGCACAAGGATGGGGGTCGTGTACGAAAAGGAAAGAGTCAATCAGTCACACCCAAGCGTCCGCAAAACAGGTATATAAATCAAGGGGTAAGGAGGAAGTGACTTTCACTGTTAGATCACATGCAGCAGCATTTTATCCTCCGACCTTGTATGTGGAATCAGTGTGGCTGTTTCAGGAAATTTGTTTTTATTGACAGGCTAGAAGAACCTTTGACCAAAACACAGATACCTTAGGGTAAGGGGAAAGGTCATTTCTGTTTACCCCCTGACACCATCATGGTAGCTGGTTAGATCACAATGACTACCCATTCACAGTTCTCTGATAACTCCTCTGGGATGTTGTGGGTTAACCCCAATAGGCAGCTAAGCACAACACAGCTGCCTGCTTATTCCGCTTCCTTGCCCAGTGGGACGGGGGAAGAGAAACATTAAAACCAAGAAAATTCATGGATTAGGATAAAAATAAGTTTAATAAGAGAAGAAGTGGAGAAGAGAAAAAGAAAAAAAGTGTTCTTTTCTTTCACTCATCATACAGTTCCTGAGCAAAAGGCAGCTAGCCCACCTAAACACCCCTCTTCCAGTTTGCAGAACATGATGTTATATGGTACTACTCTTTGATTAGTAGGGGTAATGTCCTGCTTGTTTCCCCTTCTAGTCTTCTGCGCACTCATAGAGTAGTCACATCTGAAACACAGCACCACACAGGTTGCTATAAGGAAAATGAACTCCATCCCAGCCACAGCCAGCCCAGGGATTCTTCCCTAAGATTTTTTTCTTTATGTCAGTGTAGCTGTCCACCAAATACCCTCATGAAGTTTTGCAAGCTTGCCAATACTCCTGCATGTGCTGTTTTACTTGGAAAGCCTGCCAGGAGGCTTACTAAGGCCTGCGTGCTGTGGTGCTAACCTTGGGAGACTTAAAATACTGTAACACAGAAGTTTGATGTTCAGAAGCTCTTCTTTCTTTCTTTCTTTCTTTCTTTCTTTCTTTCTTTCTTTCTTTCTTTCTTTCTTTCTTTCTTTCTTTCTTTCTTTCTTTCTTTCTTTCTTTCTTTCTTTCTTTCTTTCTTTCTTTCTTTCTTTCTTTCTTTCTTTCTTTCTTTCTTTCTTCCTTCCTTCCTTCCTTCCTTCCTTCCTTCCTTCCTTCCTTCCTTCCTTCCTTCCTTCCTTCCTTCCTTCCTTCCTTCCTTCCTTCCTTCCTTCCTTCCTTCCTTCCTTCCTTCCTTCCTTCCTTCCTTCCTTCCTTCCTTCCTTCCTTCCTTCCTTCCTTCCTTCCTTCCTTCCTTCCTTCCTTCCTTCCTTCCTTCCTTCCTTCCTTCCTTCCTTCCTTCCTTCCTTCCTTCCTTCCTTTCTTTCCTTCTTTCTTTCTTTCTTTCTTTCTGACACTTCCTTCCGACACTTCCTTCCTTCCTTTTTTCCCTTCCCTTTTTTCTTTTCTCCTTTTTTTTCCCTCTACAACTTCAGAAAGTTTCTTCTCACTCCTTTTGTGATATAGGAGTGCTATGAGGAGGTTTCCTACAGAAAACACTAGGAAGAAACAGTTCCTACAGAACTTCCTGCTTGGAAGTTCACACAGATTGTGAGCCAGTTTATCATCATGATAAACTGTTGGAACATTCCATTGCACTTCATGTTACAGAGCATTACAGGGGAAGAGGGCTGTGCAAACAGCAGCACAAAGGTGAAACTATTTAAGACATCTGAGCAACGCAGAGCACTGCACCTGCCTGCAGCTTTGCTTTCACCCAAAGTGTCCCTCTTCCAGGTGGGAACTCACTAAAGTGTTTGCGTTCCCTTCACGACAGGGTGGCAGTGGGTGGCTGATGCACGTATTGTGCAGTGGCAACCTGATCTGAGGCAAAGTGCACAAATCTACAAACTGTGCTGCCTCCCTGGGGGTCTGATGGACACAGAGAAGGAAGCATGTGCTGTTGATAAAGGCTTGTTTCTGCTAAATCAGGAAGTGAGTGGGGTAGAAACCTGTACTCCCGTGTGACCCTCTGTCCCTATGAAGTATCTGCTGACATCTAGTGGCGTAGGGCTGCAGAGATTTTAGGCACAAACTATCAATGGTTTTGGCATAAGTGATGGTATTTTGACTAGTGATTTTGTTTGCTGTGAGCAGTTATTCAGTACAGCCCTTGTGGTGTGACATCAGTCAGGCAGCACTTCTTGCACTGAGAATCTTCCGCAGCTGTTTCAGCAGGTCCTAGCTGTGAGTGCTAAGAAGACATGAAAATCATTGTGAGAGATCCATCAGCTGTTTCATCCTTGGAGCAGAGCTTGTTTAAAATCATTGAAAAGGATATTCCCTGTGCTCCTGAATGCAGCACACAGGATCAGCATTCTTTGAACTTGGTATGTGTCCTGTGAGCTTGACTGGAGCTCTGAGTGTCATCTCAGAAATCCTTGCTTTTACAGTGTTTTCATTTGAATGAGTTAAAGCACCTAGGCAATCCCTAAAGGAAGATTTTCAGTTGATTCCTCAGGGTGAATGACATGGTTTGCTGGCATAGTCTTCAATTGGTAGGAAGCAGCTCTTTCATGTATCTCTGTAAAGAAAGTAATGCTTAACCAGAAATGCTTGGGATTAATAGAAGTATTTGCATACGGTCACTGTTGTGAGTGCACAAAGTGATGTGTGTAACTAGCAAAGAAGGAAGATTGGGTTTTTTGCTGGGGTCTTTGTCAGTCTTTGAGGAAAGGAATGAGGTCAAGGCTGCAAAATAAACTGAGGAAGGCTGGTACCTGGTAGAATTCCTGAATCTTCTAGTGGTGTAGAATGAATCCTCTTCTGGTTGTTCAGGGACAAGACTAGAAAACTGTGGCTGGAATAAATAGCATGAGTGTCTTGCTCTGTGCAAGAACATTTACCCGCTTGCATGGATGTGTCTGTGTCAAGGGCCTTCCAGATGCAGAGTCTCTGGCTTTTGCTGGGAGCCCATTTTCTTCTGACTCTGTCGTACTCAAATGACAAACTGCAGGTGTTTTCTAAGGAGACATGTCAGAAATGCAAACTGTTGCTTCATGCTCTATTTGTCCATGCTGCAGAGTTTAAATGCTGTGGTGCCCTAGGGCTGTGGCAGTGACCTGGTACATGTGCATGCAGGTGTTCTTGACTGGGTCTCAGCTGCAGAAGAGGACACTGATAGCAGCTACACGTGGCACTAGCTTACCTGGTGTTTACTGAGGGCCTGTTTTAGCACCAGTGCACTGACAGCACTGTGGGGCACCATTGCCTGTATCCTTCCTGTTACTAATGACAAAAATGCATTAGCAGGCATACCAAGATATAAGCAGAACATTGATTATGCTGTGCTGGGCACACAATAATCTAAGAAGTGTCACAGGTACTGTGACTGATTACTAGCCATGCTGACACTATTAGCTGTTGCAAATGTTCAGACTACAGCATCACTGTGGCAATAGTGAGGTATCTGATTGGTCATTTGTACACTGGGAAGCATCCTAAACATTCACTGGATTTTTAGATAAGTGGAGCCTTCCATTTGTCCTCTAAATAAAAGTACTTAGTTGCCCTTCAGCTGCTAAATGCATTAGCACGTAATGGAAATACGCAGCACCATAGATTAAAGATGGATAGGTTTTTTTCACTTTGGGTTTCCCTGTGCCTTAAGAAGGTGGTGCTAATTTGCCCAGCTGTCCAAACCTTACCAGTATAGCCACCAGGGGAAATGCTGAAATCCTTATGGTTCATCACTATACTGGCCTTAATAAGCCTCATAAAAGGCCTTTCATTTAAGAGTTTCACCTTCCAATATTCTGATTCTGAAACAGTATATTGGAGTAACCCCCCCTATATGAAAATCAAGCTGGATAGTTGTTTCTGGTTTTTACAGGTGTTATGAAACAGCGTTTTATTTTGTTTCATTGTTGTATAGGAACTCATGGCATTGTGCTTGAAGAATCTAGAAGAGAGAAAAGAGGAAGAAGATGGCAACAGAAGGAGCATAGAGCAGGCTGTAAATGATGTGAAGGTAAAGTGTGGTTTCGTTCTCCACTGGATGGTCATTTTCCAAGGGGAGACATTTTGTTTTCTCTGTAGCTATTCAAAGACCCAGCCATCTATTGGGTGGCTACTCTACTTCCCAGGAGAAGAGTGTATTCCCTGTATTCATCACAATATATTACACTACCAAAGAGAGGGAAGAGGGAGAGTCTCCAAAGACCTGATCCTCATTCCTTGATCAGCTGAACATCTCTGGAAGACCAAGGGTAAAATTTTTATGCAGAGGAATAGTAGATAGCCCCAGCTGCATATGTTATTCTGGCTACACTTATGTATCTTGTATGATATGCACTGAACTTGGATGATATGGACTGAATTGCATTGAATTTTCTGTATTCAGAGTTGAGTAAACACAGTTCTGTTGACTCTGTCTTAAGAATGGGAATGTATGCTAAGCTGCACCTCATTTATAGAGCATGAAATGACTTCTGCTCTAAGGAGCATCGCTAGGCACCTCTGTTACAGAAATGTCAGCAAGAGCTTGAGGGAGCTTTAGAGACTTGGCCTGATGCCACATTCTTTGGGAAGCTTTCTCTTCCTACCACTTACTTCTCTCTGGCTTGCTTTAAAAGCAGTCAAAGTCTTGCTACTGAAGAAAAAGATCTGTTTCTTGTTGCAAATGGTACCCTGCAAATTCCAGCCAAAAACAGATTTTTTGACATAAATAGGCATCTTGGAATCTTCTCTCACTCTTTTCCATCCAGACATCAGCAGGTAGATCATATCTGTGCTCCCTTAAGGGGTAGAGACATGTTTCTGAAGAGATGGAGAAAATCAGTAAAATTCAACCAAAACATAGCACTAAAAGCCTGAAAGAGAAATGTCTGAAATGTTTATGGTCTGTTGAGACATTCTTCTGCTTTATCCATAGGCACATGCTGATATGATTAAACGACAGCTGTCAGAAAAAATAACTGAGCTTCAGTTACTTCTTCGGGAGGAAGAGAGTCTGGCAAAAATCTTCATTGATGAAAAGACTCAGCAAGCTCTGGGAACACATGATCAGCATTTGAGGTCCTGTGAAGAACAGCTGGAAGCCCTCGAGACCTTCACACATCAAATCAGACAAATACAACAGGACAGTGATCCTATTAATTTGCTGGAGGTGGTATTGTATGGTCTCTTTCTACCTCTTACCCTGACAGTCCTTGGTGAATTTCTCTAGTGATGTCTTCTATAGATCCTTCTGTATGTAAGCAGCATCTTCCTAAGTGCTTTTTAATTTGCTTTGTGTTGCTGTTTTGGTGAACAAATTTGGTTCCTGATTTTTGAGCTATTAGGTCTTCCTGCTATGGCATTGATTTCAGGTCTGTATGAAATTCATGTTAATTTTAAGCATAGATGGAAAAGACACGTCTCTTAATCTTGAAGACAAATGCTGTATCAAGTCTTTCCTTGTGTGATATGAAGGTATGAGAAAAGCCAGTCCTCAGGCAACCTCAGGAGGGAAGTTAAAATCTGTAATTTCCTTAATTGCAAGAAATCCTAATCACCACAAGCCTTCACTGGACAATGCTGTTCCTTTTTCCTACAGATGATGATCTTCACCTTCCTTGGAAAGATTATGTTGCCATGTGCTTGTGCCCTGACACAAGACAAAAGATGCAATTTTTTACAGGATGATGCCTCTGGAACATTTTTGCATCCTTGCAGTGTGTCAGACTGGAGTTTCCATTGCTGTGATATGGCCCTGGCATTCTGCTGTGTGTTCTAGCAACACACCTACACACAGGAGCCGCTCTTTGTGATTTTGTGGAGATTTTCTTGTGGGGAAGTTGGATTTTATTCTTCAAATTGTTTTTAAAACTTAATAGTTTGATTTTGCCATTGATGGGATTTCCCACAAAGGGTCCTGGCTAGGCTAAACTCATTTCCATCCTGGAGGGACCTCTTTAACTGTGGCTGTTGGGTTCTCCATGTCTGGGATGGCTCCACTGGCAGGAGGAGGTAATGGGCAGGCTAATGAGCTAAAAGGCAGGCTGATCTCAGCAAGTTTGCCTGTGATGGCCCATAGGTTTACCTCATGTTGGAGCTGTCCTTGCTCTCTGGTGTATGGGAGCTCGGATGGAAGAGTCCTTTCATGTCACAGTCTCTGCTAATTGTAGTGTTTGGCTTTCTGCTCTCAGAAGTACACAGAAATTGAGAAGGAAATTAAGGAATCCAGACACCCATTAGAAAAGTGGCATCCAATACCGCTCTCGTTTGAACACTTACTTAACCATTATAAACAGTTCATCAGAGCTCTGCAGTCCATTCTACAGAAACCATTGGATGCCCGGCTTAAAGAAGGTACCTGAGAGAGTGCTCTGAATTTTGCTTTCTTCTGCTGTCTTTGCAAATAAAGTGTACTTTTTAAGTAAGAACAGGACTTTTTACCAAATCATCTGGAGAAACAACAGTTTTTCAGGCATGGGTACTGCTTTCTGTCAGCATGGGTGTAATGCTGTTATAGGTGATTTAGGTGATATAGTGGTGATTTAGGAACTAAGAGATTTCTCTTCCAACTCTGAAGATGATCTTTGGTTTGTCTGTTGCTTTTCCCCCCCCCCCAGTTCCATCAGGTATTTCAATACAATTTAATGTAGACCATCACACCTATAGAATGTATCTATTCTCTCAGTTACAATTGAGTGCAAGTGCTCTGGCAATGGAGTACCTCTAAAATTTGAAAGATTTTTTTAATTGATGTACCCGGTGATCTGCCTCAGTCTGAAAAAATTGATGATTTTTAGTACAGTAAAGCTGAACTAACATGTTCTATTTAGAAATAATTTTGTCTTTGAGCTGTTAGTTCATCCCTCAATGACCTTTGGCATAATGAAGGCAAGCAGTTTTTCCTAATGGGGCACAGAGGCACAAAGCTAAATAACCATGGGAAAATCCTGCTGCTCTTTGAGCAGGCAACATGTGATGAAATGATCACATTTCATCAGCTGGGTGAAATGTGATTAAATGGCCATCACATTTCACCCAGCTGCCTTTTAAGCCCTTATCAGAGAATTGCCACTGAAAAGACTGTAGCAGGTTGCTGGGGCAAATGGTCAGATCTGATCTGAAAGACTGCAGGATGTGTGTAGGACTGCTACTGCAGCAAGCACCTGCAGCTATCTTCAGCTGCCTATTTCATCTGATAAGGGCCAGTTTTAAAGGAATCAGGTCTGATTACTTGGTGTTGTGCTAAATTGTGTAATTCTGTGGGAACACTAGTCCAGCATCTCCATACTATGCAAAGAGCATAATGCTGAAAGCATAGAATGAGTAGCCCCTCCCCAGAAAAAGTAACATAGTTAGTAACATAGTTTGTCCATGAAGTTGGAAAATGATTGTTGAAAAACTGGCAGACTCCCTAAGCTGTCCCTTTTTATCTTTGCCCAGATATTTTCAGTAGCCTTAATCCCACTGCAAAGAAGGAGCCTGGGACAGTGCTGAAAACCATGACTCCTGTTGATCGGTTGCTTTTCTTAAAGCGTAAGTATGATTATGCTAGAGTCCTAGAATCTCCTGAGCTGGAATGGACCCACAAAAATCACTAGGGTCCAACTCCTGGGCCTGCACAGGACCACGTATATGAGAGCGTTGTCCAAGCACTTCTTGAGCTCTGTCAGGGTTGGTGCTGTGATCACTTCCCTGGGGAGCCTGTTCCAGTGCACAAACACCCTCTGGGGAACCTTTTCTAACCTCTTCCTAACCTAAGCCTTGCTTGACAGAATTTTCAGGCCATTCCCTCGGGTCCTGTCATTGTCATCACAGAGAAGAGATCAGTGCCTGCCCCTTCTCTCCCCTTCACAAGGAAGATGTAAACTACAGTGAGGTCTCCGTTTCAGTCTCCTCCAGGCTGAACAGACCACAGGACTGTAACTCTCTGTGTATGGCTTCTCCTTATCCCATCACCATGAGTGATCCAGATTAGAAATATGTGGAGGCACCAGTGTTGGTGCCCTGCTGTGATTCCCTTGGCATGCCTTTTGCAGTGTCTCTGGAGCTGTGGGCTCTGTGGCTCCCTGAATCCTGACCTTAGCCCAAATGGCAGCTTAGTGCTGTGGCAGAGGTGCGCATCACGTTGGTGCCCTACGTTAGAAAGGTGTGGGGACAGCAGTGTTGGTTCACTGCTTTATGCACTTAGCACACATTTTCCAGCCCCTGGAGATGTAGGCTCTGTGACTAGCTGAATCCCATCCCTACCTAATGTACAGTCAGCAATGTTGGGTCCCTGCCTTGCTCTGACTGGAATGCCTTTTCCAGACCCAGTGTCCTTGGACCTGTGGGCTTTCTGGCTGAGCCCTAACTCAAAATGTAAAGCAAACTTGGTGCTGTGGCTGAGGTCCCCATCACCATGGTTGGCCCAGATCACAAAGGTGTGGAGGCAGCAATATTAGTGGCCTGCTCTAACCCCTTTGGCATGCCTTTTCCAGCCCATGTTCCTGGGACTGCAGGCTTTCTGACTGTCCCAAGACACTTCCAACTGTGAGCTCCTTTGCAGGTGTTCTGTAACTTGGACTTCTTCCAAGGGTCATGAGAAATGTAGCAAGTCTGATTATGGCTTTTACTGCAGATGCAAGATCACCAACCTGGGAACATGACAGCATTCACCCAAGACTGAAATTGTCAGAAGACCGTCTTGAAGTAAGCTGTAGCTGGAGGAGAATACTCTACCCCTGTAGTCCCAAGAGATTTGATAAATTATGGCAAGTGCTAAGCAGAGACGCATTCCTTTCTGGGAGCCATTACTGGGAAGTTGACCTGCGTTGTGCTGGAGAGGGATGGTGGATTGGCGCAGCCTACCCGACCATTGGCAGGAAAGGAGACTCTGAAGCCTGTCGACTGGGCTGGAATAGAGCATCTTGGTGCCTTAAGAAATTTGATTTTGAATACTGGGCATTTCACAAGGGAGAGAGAATCCCCATCCTGGTAGAAGATGATCCTGATTGCATTGGCATTTTTCTAGATTATGAAGCAGGAATCCTTTCATTCTACAACGTTAGCGATGGCATGGCTCATTTGCACACCTTCTGCTGCAAGTTCACAGAACCAGTTTATCCAGCCCTGAGACTCTGGGAAGGGTCCATTAGAACATGCAAACTAACATAAGAAACAAAGCCTACTAGTTCATGCTTTTTCTGCTAATGCCATTTCAGCAATTTTCTACATGAATTCATTTCTGTTGTATCAAAGTTGTAATTATGATGCTTTTAGAAGGTAACATAAGTTTAGGAAAACCAACTGTGATTTTTAATGTGTATTTTTTTTCAATGAAGGAAGGTGACCTCACTTGTATAAATTATGTTGATATACCACTCAAAGTGCAGTATATAGTATTATTGTGCTTTTTTTCAAATTGTAACAGTAAGTTCAAGAATATCAACTGTATTTTTTTAATGTATATGTGTTTTTCAATGGGGAAAGATTATTTGACTTATAAATGGTGTTGCTGTACCACCTGAAGTGCCGTATGTAGTATTTTTCAGCTTGCAAAATGGAAGAAGTCAGGTTGAAAGATCCATATTACAACCCAGACTGGAACATGGATATTGACTTTTTGAAATTTTTTTTTAATGAACTCCCTCCCCTTATCAGCCTGGAGAGGCTGCAATTGTGTATGGCACCAGGTTTAGTTTGGTTCAAGCTTCAAGATTTTATACTGCATATTGTTATCATTGACAAGGTCAGATTTGGATAATAAATGCACTAAGTAAATTAGCTCATATTTAAGTGTCAGCTTGGAAAAATCAAAGTCTGCACTGATTCTTGGAAAGGTCCCTTCTAAAACTGGAACTTCTGTGACCACATTTAATAGTCACTAGCTGGTCTTACATGTGACAGAAGCTCTGAATTGGACTTCTGGGTGGCCCTATTCTTCCCATTGAGTGATAGCATGAGAAAAAGCTGTGTACAACCCCTAGGAGGATGAAATGTCTGCAGGGCTCACAGGTGCAATGAAAACACTAGGCCAGAGGTGCATTTGTGGTCCATTTATGTTTGCATCCAATTTGCAACATTCACGTAAAAATAGGGGACACAGCTTGCAATTTTCTGTATATGCATGTCTTCCCCCCCATCAATACATAAATTAAAGTCCTGGACATTTCTGGAGCTTTTGCTTACAGCAGTCTCCAGGACCAGCCTAGAGTGAAAAACCACTGCTACTTGAAACTGGTCAGGTAATGTTACAGTGTTCAAACACTAAAGGCCCTGCATCACCAGTGCTGGCAAAGGCAAGATCTGACCGTAGCCTGAAATGCAGAAACAAGAGCTTGTTTTATAAGCTAAATTTATTTTTCAAATTTGAAATGAAAAAAAAAATATCTTTTAACAATTAAGTATTTTTTAATGTAAGGCAAGCATACTGCATCAGTCACAGATCACATATATTGAAGTATATGACTCAACCTCTGCTTCCCCATTTAAAGATATGAATACAGTTTCCTCAGAATTTCACATTTTGAAAGTAAATAGTTTATAGGTATAAAACCACTCACCACCAAATTCAAGATACTTCACCAACTCATGACAAAAAGGTAGCAAGTTCCAAGTAACCATCAGTAAATGATTCCACCACAGAACAAAAGCAGATTAAGTATTGCAAAGCAGTTCTGTCCTAAGCAAGGTAGTTGAAGAATTAATGGCTTGCAGCTGCTGCTATACAGCTCCCTTCTGGTCAAAGGGAAAACCAGCAGGCAATACGAGTGGTATTGCATTTCTCAAATGAAAAATGAGAAGCTGGGACGCAAGAGCAGACCACACAAATCATGTACTGACCGTCATGCTGAAGCACAATGGTGTAAATGTAGTCAGGCAGTCAGCCTCAGCCATCTCCCAATACACCAGTGTTGGGAGAAAAATCCCAATGTAGAGGATTCTGCTTAGTACAGAAAAAAAAAGCTGCTAAAACTCCACCAGCATTTGGCTTCCTACCTGAGAAGCTCCCTCCAGGTCCAACAGAGGCATCCAAATGCTCTGCAGAATCAACTAAATATTCCAGACTTCACTCAACTTAAAATAGACGCTTTTCAGAATTTCTGAAGCATAAGTTAAACTTATTTCCACTGATTCATCTCAGATCTACTTTTCTTCCCTCCTCAATCTCTCTGGCATGCCTTTTGGCCTTTCAGTTCAAAAAAGGCTCTCTTGCTCCTTAAATGGGACCTTTGTAAATATCACTATGCTTCCTTTCCTGGTACTGTCTCTTGAGAAATTAGCTTTCTCAAGAAGCCCATTTTCCCACAGAATACAGATTGCTGCAACCCACTGCTTTATCATGACACTTTTAAGAGTTTCATCTTAAAAAAAAAAAAATCCATCCAGGTTGCATTTGTAGTTTTCTGTTCAGTGTAAACCTTCACTTATCTGTATTCAACTCCAACCAGAGTCCTGCTATCACACAGGTGAGGCAAATGGCAGAAAAGAGAGGAGTATCAAAAGATACAGGGCTAGAACAATTCAAAGTGTAGACAAAATTCCGATAATTCACTGTATTCTTAACAGAAAAGGGAAGCTGGAAAGTGGCAGACTGTGGTCTTGTATTTGGCAGAACTCCAAATTAATCTAGGTTAAGTGAAATGGAGAAGAGAGGACCATGGCATTTCCTAGGCACAATGCTATACAATTTCTAACAAAATCTTCATAATTTATATCCCCTTTGCTTCTGAAACTTCCTGCTAACAAGAACCTGAAAATTCTATCCTGTTTGTACCCTCATAATTACACCCCTTTCTTCTAATCTACCATGCTGCTATTCTCAAACACATTGCATGGTAGTACATTGAGAAATATGGAATGGAGTGCTTTGGTTTAGCACTTCACTTTTTTTACGTGATTTTCCACTGCTTGCTCAGTGATGGTTTCATCTTCTTCAATAGTTCTTTTAACCTTCTGGCCCACCAGGTCAAAGATGCATTCTGGAGGAAATCCCTTTGGCTCTCCCACCTTCACCGTCAGCATGTCAAGTGTCAACACTGCACCTTCAGGAATCGCCACTTTTGCCACTACCGACTTTCCCAGCTACAGGGAGGGGGAAAAAACAATGTTGAAGTTAAATACATTGCTAGCTTAGTATGACATAAAAGGATAAAAAAACGTTCTGCAGTTATTTTAGAACAGGTTGTGTAGAACTGCCTTCTCCATTACTTATTCCAAACGAAGATTAATTTACCATGGTTACTCTCACTCTAACTAGGCTGCCAGGAACATGCGGATTTTTTGTGAAACTGGACAGTGGCTCACTGGAATTTTTCAAAATCACAATGGAGGGAATCTGATTAGAATGATTGGCATTTTAGCTTAGTGCAAAAGCAGCTAATATAAAATCATAGAGGTATTATTCCTATTACTATTGCCAAGTACCTGGCACTGGTGAGGCCACACCTCAAATGCTGTGTCCAGTTCTGGACCCCTTATTACAAGAAGGACATTGAAATGCTGGAGTGAATCCAGAGAAAGGCCACAAAGCTGGTGAAAGGTCTGGAGCACAAGTCCTTTGAAAAGTGGCTGAGGGAGCTGGGGCGTGCTTAGCCTGGAGAAAAGGAAGCTCAGAGGGGGCCTTATCACTGTCTACAACTCCATGAAAGGATGCTGTAGTCAGCAGAGTGGTCTCTTCTCCCAGGCAGCAAATGACAGAAAAAGAGGAAATGGCCTCAAGCTGTGCCAGGGGAGGGTTAGACAAGATATTAGGAAAAATTTCTTCTCTAAAAGGATGATCAAGCACTCAACCAGTCTAGAACATGGAAGCAGTTGAGACATGATTCCTGGAGTTATTTAAAATGTGTAGACATGGCACTTAGGAACATACATTAGTGGTTGAGCTTGGCAGTGTTAGGTTGGACTAAATGACCTCATGGGTCTTTTCCAACTTAAATGATTCCAGGCTGTTACTCAACTTAGTTAACCACTGGATGATAAACACAGACCTCTATTATAATCAAAACTGCCAACATTATGCAGTGTGAAATTTTTTAAGTGCAGAGGCAGAAATGCTACTGCAATAAACAATTTACAACCTATTTTTCTGAATACAGAGTTATTAGCTATAGGTCTAAATTAGTTGCAGGTTTACACAAACTGAAATCAAAAGTTACCTTTTCATTGCAAGCCGTTTCACAGGGCAAGAGCTGTTTGATTGGAGAACCCATTGCTTTTTCCACAGTACGGATGGCTTTCACTAAGTCTGCCAGCTCATCTGGCTCCAGAGATGCTTGGTGGTCGCTTCCTTTCCATGTTTTGTTGAGAGTCACGTGCCGTTCCAGTACTTTAGCACCCATAGCAACAGCTGCCACTGAAATGGCTATGCCAGTTTCATGCCCCGAATAGCCAATGGGGATATCAGGAAAAGCTGACTGGTATGCCTTGAATCACGACAGAGTTGGTCTGAATTACCAAGGCAGCAGTTTCAAAAACAAAGCAAATTTAACAGTGATAACTGCAGTGGACAAATACTGTGCCATAAACAAGTAGTTGGATATGCAGAGAATGCAAACTTTTAAATTCAACAAGTTACACTGCATTACCAATCACTACATTCCAAATCTGACTAATATTATCAATACCGACAAGGAAGCATGTTCTCTTCTACAATTTACATTTCTCGTTTTAATACACTTCTACTATTCAAGGTCTTCAAGGCCTGTATTAGCCTAAGTAACAGTAATAGTATCCTATTTTTATCCAAGAAGCCAGTGGATTGGTTAAACTTAATCCGTATCCAAAACAGATTTCTTCAACATTGTATTTAAAATCTGAAGCAACCTTTTAATCCAAGCACAGAGAACAGTCACCAAGTCCTAAAAGCACTTAAATGCAGCCATGTGTCATTCTATTAAAAATAATATACTATGTGTATAGTATGTTATAGATCTAAGGTAGTGCTTGAACACTGGCCAGTTTGGGAAAACTTTCTTACATCACTATTTGGCATACACAAGTAACATTTCAAATGAAGGAAACTATCGAATCAATTTTCTTCATGGCTCTGATAGTCACATGAAACTTTTTAAACAAAGCTTCTGGTCTAGCTTCCTATTTAGAATTACATTCTCATTTCATGCACCTTCTAAAATGATAACAGTCTACATGATTTTTCTTAGCACTAAAAACCACAAGGTTAACCTGATAACCATGTCATGTTTTCCTCTGTTGAACTGTGAATACTCCAGCAATATCCTTTATCATATTCCTCAAAGATGAGTTCTGCTAAAAAAGGACCCGGTGGATCTTTTAACTTCAGTGTGAATTAGAGGTACGTGACATATCCTGTAACTTCTCAGAAGAAAATTCCAGCACGCCTTAAGACCTAGAAGTATATCTCAGCAAAAGCACAGAACCCTTCTCTGCCACCCCACCCACAGCACGCTCTGGGTTACTCACTGACCGATATAACACGGAGATTGACGTCCTCTGGCTGAAGTGGGTATGCACTGGTGCACTGCAGGAAGCAGAAGTTTGGATTTATGGGCTTCACAATCTGATAAACCTGATGCATTGTGCTCATCGATTGCATCCCACTGGAAATCACCATTGGGCGACCTAGCCATTGGAAAATATCCACATCCTATGTCAACAAGAAAGCTACCCAAGATTAAATAAAATTCTTTAAAGTAAATTATTTCAGTAAAACTAGAAAAGAACTCTGGATAAAACTTTTTTTTTTCAAAGTCTGAAATATAAAGAAACTTCAGATTGTTTTCCCAAAAATCAACTGGAGAAAAATGTAATAACTGAGCTACTGAGAAACTGTGATGGTCACCAAGATGGATCAAAGAAAATGCTTACCTTTCTTTGCAGTCTTTTCCAAATATGGAAAATTATTTGTATCTCCTGATCCTACTTTGAAAAATGGAACATCCAGTTCATGTAGAAATTCCACAGCCATCTACAAGGAAAAGAAATCATGCTTTAACACTCCATTTCAGCTGGATCAAGGGATCAAGAACTACTGTTCTTGGAAATAAACAACTGTTTAACACAACAAACCCAAAGCTTAATTAAACAGGTGGGTATTATAGAGTATCATACACAAAAAACCCCACTCCTGAAGTAGCATTTGCAATCTTGACAATATTAGCATCTGATTTCCCTCCAGGTGGAGTATAATTATGATGCCTTCTTTCATACTTCTGTTTTAGTGTGACTGGGATCATGGTCTCAAGGCAGTTTCTGGTCTCACCAGCTGTACAGTCTGCTGCTTAGTACAAGCAAGCAGAGCTCCATCTCAGCTTGCAGATGAACCTGTGTATCACAACACTCTTGATTTTTTTCTCTCTTTTTTGAACACTACCAGAGAGAGCAACTACCTGCAGATGGAAGCCTGCCTGTTGAAGAAGAAATGTGATACAAGCATGCACAGAGTTTTCCTGCCACATGTGTCCTGCAGGTCAGAAAGATTAAGCTACAGAGTGTTTAAAACTACAGATAGTAGAACAGACTCATCACACTGAAAACTTGTATGAGCATATTAAATAAGCACCAGGAAAAAAACCCAAAAGTGCCCAAAAAGGGAAATCCAAAATTAATTTGCTTTTAGGAAAGATACTAGACAATAAAATATGCCAAAGCAAAGACTATAAAACTGTTTATTTAAATGCTAATTATACTCTGCCTTTCTCTAAAAATATGCCAAACAATTCAAGAATTATTAGAGGCTTCCTGAAAATGGGTACGTAAGTTGCCTTTTAAAAATTAGTACTTTATTGGAAGAAAATTTAAATTACAAATCTATCACAGGAGGTATTTGAATCCTCCATTCACCTCCGGGGAAAATAATGAAACAGTTACCTTTGCCCTTGTTGACCACCCGCAAATACTTTTCATTTCTTCAACTCTTTTCTTGTTGCAGTTACATTTACTTAATGCCGGAGAAAGAATACTAATGTCCACAAAGATAATAAAGTCTTATTCAATCTAATTTTTCTACCATCAGTATGATGGAGATTAAATTTCTCATAGCTGCTATGTATAACATCTCTCTGTTCACTATTTAATATAGTTTATTCAGATGTATTGTGCATAAAGACAATGTGTAATCTATTGACACAGATCTTATCTCAGGAGATGGCAAAAATTAAAAATGACAGGTAGACCTTGCATCTAAGGCCACTCTTCATTAGGTAAATATCTCTTGAAAATTAGCAGCTCTTCTTTAAGAGATTCAAGAACCAGGAAGTAATTTCAAATAACAAAAATGACGTTAAAGGGAGTGGTTCAATGAGATCCTGTTTTGTCTCCGGTACACACCAGAACAGAATAAATAAAAAAGTTATTCAAAGACTTTTTTATTTATTTCACACATCACTTAAATAATTTCCTCATATAGTTAATCACACAATTTAACCTCTTTGATGTATCTGGACCTCTGGAGATTATGTTAAATTTACAGAAGTTAATGTATAAAAAATTTCAGAAGTTAATGCATTCTTAATGAGTTTTTATGTCAATGTATGCAATATTTTAAGTTCCAAACCCCTGTCTTGCAGAAATGCCACCAGAAATATTAGGGTGTAATGCAATTACTGCTCAAAAAGAAGGCACAAACATGTATCACTTCTGTTAATTAGCTAATAAAGCCACATACAAAAGAGCACAGCAGAGAAAAAGAGGGATCCCAGCAGCAGAAAGTGATCTTAGCTGCTGCCTATAAAAATTGTTCTATGTTGTACTACAGCCTTTAGAAACCAGAGGTTTTAACATCAAAGAAGGAATGTGGGGGTTTTCTTCTCCCCAAAGGCACGTAGGTCTTTAAGATCCCAGATACAGAAGTCCGAGATTCCTGTGTTCATGTACTCCTTTCTTAAAGGAATGCATGCTGTTCAGCAAGTCTTCTAGATGTGAAGAGAGCAATAAAAGAAACATCACCACACTCTCTTTTCACAGATCTATTTCTGAATCCATGGCACTGAGTTAGTGCCATATACACACAGCATATTTGTCTATCATCAGATGAAGAGAGAGACAAATTGTGAGAAATAACAACTCATGTATCAGGAATTGTCTCTGATTGCAAGAGTGAGACACAGAATAGATTGCCTTAAAACAGTAAGTAAATCAGGTTTGTCCTATCCTGGATATATCTACTTCCAGAAAGCCAGGGACATGGTTCTGCTGGCCATATGCAGGAGTGGCTAGCTTACTTGTGGAGGGTCTCTTTCCATTCGGTTCTGTCTTTTCTAGGCCACAAAGAAAAATAAATCTGTAATCTCTCATCTGTACTGAAGTTCAAGTGTTACCTGACCTTTACAGCTTACACATATGAACTGTATGTTGCATTTGTTAATACTGTCACTACCATTATTCTGAGGCAAATGACATGCAACAGCTACAAGTACACAAGTCTAAGGGGGAACAGCAGCAGGAGTTTCATGGAGTTGTGAAGCTGGTGACTGACTGTTCAAGAGCCCACTGGCAAAAATCAGTAAATGATTCAGCAGTAACAGGACAAGGTATGAGCCACTCCATGAGATTTGTAAAAGAAATAGGGGCATAAAACTCCTACTGCTTAGAAACACCACAAGGGTCTAGTAAACAACAAGGAGGGCAGAAAAAAAGAGGGAAATAACGGGGATTAGATCAAGAAAAGAATCTGTTTTAAATATAGAAAGAAGTTTGATATGCTTGAAAACAATATACCAGACAACACTGGAGAGCAGTCTGATTGCCATCTTGATCTGTACTCTCAAAGCCTCAATTGTTTATGAAGGTCAAAATGAAGCCTTGTCCCTAATACTACTTACTCTGGTAAGTATCTCAACACATGGCAAGTCTTCCAAAATATTCAGCCAACTACTGTAGGAACACAGGTGAACTGGCAAATTACTCTAGGTGTCTGAGTTAAGAAATCGATTGTCTGTATATTCTTTTTCTGTAAAAACTATCACATCTAAGTAATACCCAACAGACACAACAGCCAGACTCCCCTTGTCATTCCAGTACGGCTTACATACCTCATCCATGCCAGAAGCTGTGAAGAAAATGCCAATCTCCTCTGCATACTTCTTCAGCTCTCTATATTGGTCATGACTGAACTCCAAGTGGCGCTTGTGTTCCCCATAAGTCTTTCCCCAGGAGTGTTCAGAGGTGTAGGGCCTTTCTAAGGCTTTCTTGTTGAATTTGTACTCCAGTTCACTCTTCTGGAACTTAGCACAGTCTGCTCCACAGTCCTGCAAAACAAGCTGGTGCACACTGAGTGGAACTGCAAGTGAACCTGCACTCACCTAGCTCTGAATGCAAGGAGTGAGTAACTGATGTGCTCATCTGTTGTGGAGTTTTCACATTATCATCACAGCAATCACAGAAACGGTAATGAACACAGAGTGACTGTGGACCTACACATGTATGACCCCTTCTATTTCAGAGTCCTCATACACTTAGTAGAGCAGCAGTTCAGAGAAACCATATTAAACCTACAAAACTACTTAGCTATGTATGTTGCTTATTCGAAGAGTTGACTTCTGTGGTGTTGTTCCCAGATTAGCTGTCACTGATAATGTTACTTTAAAAAAGGACACAGGAGTCTATGGAACAAGGAGTCTGAAATTCATAGCATCATCAAGGCTGGAAGAAACTTTTAAGATCATCCAGTCCAACCATCCACCCAGCATCACCAGAGTTATCCCTAGGTCATGTCACCAGCACCAGACACTCTTGAACAACTCCAGGAAGAATAATTAATTTGAAGGAATAATTCATATGAAGTCACACAATAAAGACAAATTCTCATTAGACTGGTCTCCACTTTCAGCCCAGTCACATAACTGAATATACCATGTCCTGAGCTGTGATGATGCGTGGTTTTCTATCCAATAGATATCACATCAAATGTGAAAGCAGTTTGACTGTCTTACTGGATGACACAAGCTTTACTGCAATAAAGCCCTGATGTCAACCAAGTCAAACTGGAGGTTCATCAGAGATGGTTCAGCAGATTAATGGTTCAGATACTTCCTAAATTCCCCGTAAGCTCATGCCCCAGCTGCGGGGCTGCAGCCATGACAAAAGATCACAGAATGAATTAGTTGGAAAAGACCTCTGAGATCATCGAGGCCTTGAGGTGACTGAGCTCCACGTTGTCAAATAGACCACCAAGTGCCACGTCCAGTCTTTCCTTAAATACCTCCACGGACAGCGACTCCACCACCTCCCTGGGCAGCCCACTGCGATGTCTGTTCGGCCTCTCCGAGAAATTCTTCCTGATGGCCAGCCTTAACCTCTGTGGCACAGCTTGAGGCCACGTCGTCTCATCCTGTCACTAGCGGCCTGGCAGAAGAGGCCGAGGCCCCCCTGGCCACACGCTCCTCTCAGGGAGTTGTAGAGAGGGATCATGTCACCCCTGAGCCTCCTTTTCTCCAGGCTGAAGAACCACAGCTCCCTCAGCCGCTCCTCACTGGACAAGCACTCCAGACCCTTAATCAAAGTCAAATGCAAGGGTCCCCCTGCAGACAATCTGTGTCTGGAATAAACCCAGGCCGCGCTCCGGCGCTCTCCCTCACCCGCCTCCCCCCCGCGCACCTTGACCATGCGGATCATGCGCTTGGCGATGTCCAGGTCACCCTGGTGGTTCTGCCCGATCTCGGCGATGATGAAGCAGGGCTGGTCGCCGCCGACGCACCGCCCGGGGCACAGCTCGAACTCGCGAGCCATGGCGAGATGGCGACAGCCCAACAACCCGCCCGCGACTGCGCCGCCGCTCCCGGCCCCGCCGCGCCTCTTTACATCCGCACCAATGGGCGCCGCCATTCCGGGCCCGGCCGCGCCTCTTTACATCCGCACCAATGGGCGCCGCCATTCCGGGCCCGGCCGCGCCTCTTTACATCCGCACCAATGGGCGCCGCCATTCCGGGCCCGGCCGCGCCTTCTCCCGGCCGCACCAATGGGCGCCGCCATTCCGGGCCCGGCCGCGCCTTCTCCCGGCCGCACCAATGGGCGCCGCCATTCCGGGCCCGGCCGCGCCTTCTCCCGGCCGCACCAATGGGCGCCGCCATTGCCGGTCCGGCCGCGCCCGCCAGCGGCGCCGCCGCCGATGGGCGCGGACTCCCTCCCCCAGGGCCAGCTGCCCGCCGGCCGGCGATGCCGCGGCACCGCGCCCTCGGCGCTTCCCGCAGGGACACGGGCACCGCTGCCACGGCAGCGGCTTCTCGGGAAGCACGCACAAGCTGGGTGCTCCACCCAAGAGACGTTTAAAATCTTCCAGGGATGGTGACTCCACCACCTCCCGGAAAACATATTCCAGTGCCTGACCTCCCTGAGAGTGACAAATTTTTTTTCTAATACCTAACCTGAATCTCCAGTGTCTCAGATTAAGGCCAGGCCCGGCAGACCACACCGACCCCTACCTCACTACACACTCCTTTCAGGAGCTGCAGAGACTTGGTTCAGACAAAACTTTCCATGATATATGGAAATAAATGGTAAAATATGACGTAATAGCTAAGGCTACTTCTGAAATTATTTTACTCCAAAATCGTTCTCTGACTGACATGCAGATGCACTTGTGACATTCTGGGCCTATCTGTGAAGTTTTCAATAGAACTGAAAATCGATAATTTCAATTGTTATGATTTTATGGTACGTGTCTGGTGGTTTTTTACTTGCTTTATCTGGTTTGTTTTGTCTTGGTGAGTGACATGAAGCAGAGTTGAGTCCCATTGATGCACAATGTTAGTACCATAGTTACAGCACAGTAGTTCTTTTTGGGGGTATTGATTGTTCCCCAAGGAGAACTGCATCCTTCTGACAGACTGCAGTGATTGATCGGACACAACCAGCAGGCTCTAAGCTGTGTACTACTACATGAGAGATAGCCTAAGAAATTGCCTCAATTTAAAATCAGAAATGGCCTTGATGAGTGATACACTGCAATATGCCAGTGGCTCTTGAAAAGGATGTTGTCTTTTACAAAGGATAGACTTGTAAATTATGATGAGAACACCGTATAAATACAATTTTTTTTCCTTTGTGTAACCAAGAATTGCAGCATATAAAATGTTTGTATCTGTATAAAACCAGTCAGTTTTCTAGGAACAGGTCAGTTGCCTGAGGCTGTCTCATAGATGAGAAAGTTTCCTGACAAGAGAACTCGCACTAACCATTTCTACTGGTCAATTACATTGACTACAGTCACAGGTGGATACATATGCAGCCGTAGCTTTTTTAGGGGTGCTGAATGATTGTTAAAGAAAGCGATCTGAGTATAAAAAAGGTTGCATTTGTGCAATGGGTTATACATACTTAATGTTTTTATGAAAATTTTCCAGAGAAAAAAATAGAAGGTTGAAACTATACTGCAGGTATTACTGGTGTAGCCCATATAGGCTAAAACAGTATAATTTCAGGAATTACATAGAGATGAAAGCCATACCATAGTCTGTTGAACTTTAGGATACTACAAATTAATGATTTATGAAAACACCTGATACTCAATATTGGCTATGCAAAACAATTTGTGAATGTAACTTTAATACTGCATGCATACAAACACTGAGAATAATTATAATGAAATTTACCCCAAAATTTGCTGATTGAAAAAGCAGCTCCTTAAGTGTTTCTTAATTGTAGTATCTGAAGCAAGTCTCTAATGTGCTGCATTTCACTGAATTTTAGTTTACACTGTAATGTACCACCTACCCCATGAGACATTTCTCCAACTAAACTACATGGCTTGAAGCCAAAAATTTGTTCTTGTAGTTCCTTAGGTACTCTAGGTTCTTCCTGCATAAACATTTACCACCACCTCCACAGCACAGACACACCCTTATTTCCTGGGGCAAGTTTCTTGTTCAGTCATCAAGTGAAGAAGCAGGAAAAAAATGCCTCCAGAACACAAATAATTAACTTCTGGAATAATTTAGCAATGACATAATAACATTTCGCATATTACAGCCTAAAAATAACAGAAAGTTCAGCCCCTGTGCTTTTAATTATTCAGCATTAAAGCAGTAGAATGGAACATAAGA
The DNA here is from genome assembly GCF_027579445.1 of Ammospiza nelsoni. Taxonomy (NCBI): domain Eukaryota; kingdom Metazoa; phylum Chordata; class Aves; order Passeriformes; family Passerellidae; genus Ammospiza; species Ammospiza nelsoni. Next base: position 23,315,863 of record NC_080669.1, read on the forward strand.
TAACATGTGGTGAGATATATATATATATATATATATATATATATATAAATATTTTTAATGTCAAGCACTAAAGTAAGAACTAATACAGAAACAAATAATAACACTGCAGAAACTGTGAACCATTCCAACCCAGGCAGTTTTACACTTCCTAACACTTCCCAATAAATGTCTGGCTGCAATAATTCTAACTTTGTATTCTGTGAAACTGTGTCCCTGTGTGATGTCTAAAACCCTAGTTCTGTTGCAGGTTTGTCTTTTATTTCAGTGGGAGAGCCGACTCACACTGAGGATTTGATGGATGTATTTGCAGACAATAATGAAAAGCATACAGAGAATACAATGGAATACTTCCAGCTGGAAGGGACCTACAATGATTGTTTAGTGCAATTGCTTGACCATTTCATGGCTTGTCAGTTGATGTTGTCACACTGATAGTTATCACACTAGGCAAACTGAATTTAATGCTTTATTCAGGAATTACAGAGTTTGAGACAACAAGTGCATATAGTTTGTGTACTCAGACACATACTTCTATACAGCCCTAGCACTTGACTGGCATGATAAAATATATTTGAAGAGCCTTGGTCCTTGAAACAGATGTGCTTGCACCTTTGATATAGTTTTTAAGAAGAAAATTCCATTATAATCCAGCGATGACAACCATTTGCCAGCAGCAATTCCTTTCAAATATCAAGATCTAGTACATTTCAGAAAGCTTGACTGTCAGTGAATTTTAATTCCCTGGTCTCCTTTTCCTTGGATGATACACTCTCCAATTCTGGGCGTGTTAACTTCCCATGGCCACATAATCTATTTGTCTTGTTCATAAACAGTGCATGAAGTACATGCACTTGTTTGATTGCTTCCTCCTTGTTATGTCTAAAGAAGTGTTCTCAGCACTTAAGATTATAATCATCTGGAACCAGAAGCTGATTGCCAGTGAGATGTTTATAGTCTCATGGCCTCTGTTTTTAGCCTGTGCACATATTTTCAAGGTCTCTGGTAATATCCCATACTTAAATTCTACATCATAACAAAAGACACTTGATACCAAATTTCAATTTGTACTGAGTAAATTCATTCAAACTAATAACAAACCTAACCGCCCACCAGTTCTTGTGGCCTTGCAATGCTAGCATTAATTTTCTTACTTGCAATGACAGTATAATTTTTTTATTGGACCATCCAGGCCATAGGTGACAGGCAGTACATCTCCTTGTGGTGACAGCAAGAATTTGATTTCTGCAGATTTTCTTTATTTCAGCTTGACATTTGAATTTTAGTTTCCACACAAGTTCTGACAAGCTAAAAAGACTAGCGTATTTCCCTTTTGCTCTGACCAGCTTTCTTATACAACTTTGAGAACAACCCTGTGTATTGTGAATGCATCCAGATGTGCTAATAGTTCAGCAAATTACAGTAATGGATTGACTTGTCCTTTTACCGGATCTTGTGGAGTTTAAGTAACTTTAAACAACTTCCACAAGAAGAAATGAGAGATTGCATACAATATTTGAGCAGGATGGCTGGGATGATGTGAATGAGACAACTCTTACTGACAAACAGTAAGGGCTACAGAGGCAAGAAGGGATTCAGAAGGGAAAAGATATAAGGAGAAACTAAGGAAGAGTGACAGAATAAAGTGATACTGGCTGATACTGGGCCAGTGGATTGCTGAGAATGCTGGGAAGCCCAAAAATCTGAGGAGTATAAGAGGCTGGACTGAAAGTTGGGAGACAGGGGAACTTGAAGGATACTGGTTTCATGAGAAATGCTGCTGGAAATGGCAGCTGAGGGGACTGAGTCATGAAGATCAGAGCCTATCCCTAGTGCTATGAGTAATATGATACAAATGTGGCTATAAATAAGGGGTCTGCATAAGAAGAAGGCAGATGATATTAAACATCATCTTTTTTCCCCTAAAAAATCACAAGTAAAGGACTATGGTCCATTAGAACATATTCAAAATCAGTAAAGATTTAGAATTTAGTTAGAGGCCTACCTAGAGTATATTTTCTCCCTCCTTCTGCACAACTGTCTTCTCTCCTTCAGTTATTTCTGGGGCTGAAGGAACAGAGATCTCTATGTTCCAGCCCCGTGTGTATCGCTGGGGTGCACTGGCTTGCAATTTTTGACTTGACAAGACACATGATCAGGGCTATGACACAAAGCACATGTTTAGGGCTATACAACCCTCAAATTATAGAGGTTGCTAGTTTTAAGATTTTTCAGTCATCATTTTTGCCTCTTTCAGCATACTTAGTGAACAGTCATTAAAATACCCCCTCAAGAGCAATCTTGCCCTAGACTGTACCAGATGTACTGGAGGTGACTGTCCTAGTCCATATATCCTGTGTTTTATGAGACAGCAGGGAAACACTGACCAAAGCTTTAGGGAAGAGAAAGCTGGTCCCTAAATCAGCCAGTTCTGATTCACTGGTTTTGCTATTAAATTCCTGGATGATACTGGGCTAATCACTAAAATAAGCTTTTCATATCTAATTGTCAAACTAAATTTTTATAGATGGCTTACCCAAGGCATTACTGTTTAGTTTACAGATCTGTTGAATTCTTACAGGTACAATTCAGTATGAGAAATGTGCTGAACTAACACAATACCCATATAAAATACCTGGTCTTTGGCATCTCTGAATTGACATTTGGAATAAGTAGACACCATCCAGTCTAATCTGGTTGTATTTCAGTCCTACAGAGGCAGGAGCAGAGGAGAGAAGAGAGTACACTCTCTGTACATTGAGGGCAGAGAGGGAGAGGGCTAATACTCTCACTTTTCTGAGAGGTGTGTAAATGTAAATTATTACTTTAAGAAGCCTCCATGTGATTGTAAAAGGCGCAATGACAGAAATAATACATCTGTTGTCAGAGGAACAGTTGAAAAGTGTGTGATGCAGAAATGCGTGACACGCAAAACAGTGAGAATAAACAGAATGTTTGTTTGTCAGCTTAGCTCGGGGCTGTCAGTCCTGCCTCAGTGGTGCTCTAGGAGTGCCAGTCTACATCTCAGCTCCTGGCCTGCCTGCATGACATCACTCATCATTGACCTGCTAATCACTACAGTCTGTGGGCTGAGGTCATAGCCAAACCCATTCTCAGCTGGCTTGTACACGCTGGTCACAAGTTCCCACTGTAAGAGGCACATCTTGCAACTGGATCCAGTTGATTTCCTCCAGCAGATCAAAGCCCAGCTTTGCTGTTTCAAGGAGATAGATCTTCCAAGTATTAGAAAGAAAACTGAACTCTGAGTGGAAAAATAAGCATTCACACAGATGCTACTGCCTTGATTACCCAGGGAAAAAAAGTCAAGTTAATGTGTTTTGTGATAAGGCAGCTGAATGGGTGCTTTCTATGTGTTCAGAATGTAGATTACTTTGACACTTAAACAGGGGAAAGTGGTGCAATACCTCACCTTCTGTATGGAATTCAGTCATAAACCCATTGCTGTTTTAGGAGGCAAATGAGAAGATTTTGGCAGACCCAAGAGCTTCAAAAGAGCTTCAAAAGCTCTTGGCTACCCAATTTTCCTTATGGTCAAACTCCCTTTCAAAGTTCTTCTAAAATTTAATTAAAAAGTTAAAAATCCCCTCTGTCAATAAAGAATGGCTTTTCCCTTCTACCAGAGCTTTCTTAATTTCCTTACCTTGCAACAGTCTGCAATAAATTGTGATTTCTACTCAGTTTGTGTTTCAACAATCCCTGTATTTCAAGTGTCTGTCATTTATTTAAGGTTCAATTAAATCATTAAAAACAAACAAGCAAGCAAACAAACTAAACCAACCCCCCCACACACACACTTTGAAAAGCAGTTTACAGCAGAAATAGAATTAAAGAGTTACCTTTATTTATATTTCTTTGCATGAGTTAATTTTTTGCAGCCAGGTTCTTCTCAACATTTTGTGACCTATGTTGGGTTTGGGCAAGTGTGGTGGTTTGACCAGAAAGAAGTGGGAATTCTGGGATGTTCTGGTCAAACCAATGGGTGCTTGGATTTTGATATTGGCACCTGGGGTAGCCAGTGGGTTTTAGGACACACCTCCGAGAACACCCAGGGGTTAAAAGCAGAGCTTCGGCGCGGGGAGGCTCTCTTGGGACTTCGAGGGACCGAGGTCGGAGCTCTCCCCCGTCCAGCCGCTGCCGCTGGGCGGGGGAGGGGCAGCCATGCGGTAGGCCTGGGCCTGGACAGAGATGGGAGTAAGGAGGCCTTGCAGGATGGAAGGGTGGAGGAAGAGCCCCAAGAGACATCGGACAGCCTTCCCCCCCCCCCCCCCCCCCCCCCCCGGAGACAGAGAGTGCAGCCTGTGTCGTTACCTTGAAATTCAGTAAATATGTGCTGGCAGCAGGCAGCCCAGCTGAGGAGATGGGGGGGGGGGTGCAGCCAGGAGTCCAGCCGCCTGGAGGAGTTTTTTAACCCCTTTTGGACAATGAAAACCCTACAGAACATTAACCCTTCCTAGACGTGTGATAAGAGTGGAGGAGGACGAAGGAAATGAACCAGTGATGGAGGTCTGGACCAGAGAGAGAGAGAGAGTGAGAGATGTTGAAAGAAGGGAGAAGATGGAGTGGCATTTTATGCTGGACTCTTTTGTGTAGCCATGGACAGAGCCATGTTTCCGTGAGATACAGAGACTGAGTCCAGGGGGAGAAATGTCCCAGTGCCAGAGAAGATTCAGTGTGGGTACCCCTCGGCCCCAGGGGGTATATAAAATATGGGGGGGATGGATGTCCCAGAGGTGAGAAGGTGAGATACTGTGTTTTTCTGGAACTGGACAAAGCATCCTTAAAAAAAGACAACCCTGGAAGCAGCCCTGATCCCTGTTCGGTGGTGAGAGCACCGGAACAAGGACGGAAGACGCCACCACGACACACAGAAGGACTCCCTCTCCTCTTGAGGAGCTGAAAGTCTGAGCAATCTGAAGGGTGGTGTTGGACCTAGAATTGGTGGTTTTGGAGGATGTATTGTATTGGGAATTTAGGGGGGAGGAGGAGGAGAGTGTTTTTGTGAGGTTTTCATTTTCCTTGGTTTTTTTTTTTTTTTTCTTTTGTGTGTAGTTTAGTAATTGTTTGTGTGTAGTTTAGTTAATAAAATTTTCTTTATGTTAAGTTTGGAGCCTGCTTTGCTTATTCCTGGTCACATCTCACAGCAGACACCAGGGAGAAGGTGTACCCATGGGGCTCTGGCTTTGCCAGGCCCAAACCATAACAGCAAGTTAAAAAACTCATTCTGCACCTCGTGGAATGCTTTTGTGTCTGTAAATCAAATCCAGAAAAGGTCATTGCTTCATTGTTTGTAAGGAAGCCGACATGTATTACAGGACTGTAATACATGAAAGAAGTGGTAGGTTATTTGCTAATATTTCAATTAGTTTTACTACCTTAGGAATTGCAGAAGTTCCACATTCAGAGGTGATACTAAAATATTAAGACAATGTATTGTGAAGTAGCCTTGCGAATCCAAACTGTAGAACAAAAATGTAATACAGATTGTCCAGAAAACTTGACTGGAAACTAATTTACTGAATACATTTTCAAATATACTACTGAAATAAAATTTTTCACTGAATACTTCTGGTGGTGGGGGAATTCCTGCTGTAAATTAAATAGGTCTCTTTAGTTATGTCAGAGAAGATGAGAGTGAGATTATAGGACAGAAAGATGCTTATTGCCTACACGCTTGCAATCAGTTTGGTCAGACAGGCTAAGAAGCTATCATCTGTGGAAAATGAATTTTTCTCTCAGGACAGTTCTGTCAGGTAGGCTGACAAGTCTTCCTTTGCATGTAAGAACTTCACATGCAGCACATTCTACAACAACAAGAAACTGTGAAGTCAAACGACATGTCATTGCTTTATGGAATCAGAGATTCTGTATCACCTTTCACTAGTGAGGAATTCAAAATGTTTTTCTGTGAACTTGTTCTTTAAGATATGAATAGTAATTGCCCTTATTCAGGCTTAAGGAGTCCTCCTAACTGGCATTTCAAAGATGATTGAGTGGCCTCACAATGCCATCAATCATCTTTTTTGTTGGCATGGATGCCAGACAAGAGTAGATTAAGCAAAATTGATAAGGCAGGAATTTGAGGCTTCTTGCAGGCTTCAGCAGTTCTACATGGTAAGTAGGCTGGTTTTGGTTTTGGTGTGATTTTTTTGTTTGTTTGTTTGTTTTTGGTAATAAGCCTTTATCCTGAGAAGGAGAATCAATGATCTGGCTTGAAAATGTGCCCCAGAAATACCTGCAAATAGGTACTTTTTTCTTCTGCCCCTACATAGGGCTTTTTCTTCCTGACAATTAATGCATTTTGTATGAAGAACTAAACTGAACCCTTCAAGCACATTCTTCCTTATTTCATACACCTGTCAGAACACCACAAAAATGTTGATTTCACCATCTTTGTGGAAATGCAACATGCTGTAACAGTTTCTCCTGTGCATTTCCACTGTCTCCTTTTAGCAGAGACGATGCTCTTAAGAAAACAAATGGTAAGGCATCAAAAGCCTATTTCCTTTTGTTTCTGGGGAAGTGATGATCCATGGGGAGCCACATACTACTGTTTCAACTATCAGAAAGACACCTGTCTCTACACGGGATTTGTATGCACCTAAATCAAACTCTCCACCTTGGATTATGAGTAAATTTGGAACATCTTCTTAGGTCTCTTGAAATAAAACAATCCTAACCTTCAAGAATCTCGGGACTCTGTATCAGACAAATTGGCTGAACCAGAGAAAATGTCTGGAGCAAAGAAACTTTCCCTGGGTGGAGAAGGACCAGTTTAAGGAGTGCATAAACAAATAGGCCTTACCTACTCCACCAATGACAAAGCTGACAGATATCTTTGGGAGTCCACCTTTGATAGTCTTTGAAAGGCCATGGCAACTGGGAATGTCCCTCAAGACTGGAAGAGAGCAAGGGTCACTATCTTCCAGAAAGTCAAAAAAGAACATCAGCAATGCAACAACAAGCCAACCAGCTCCACGTGAGCCCCTGGAAAGATGACAGAGCAACTAATCCTGGATATCATTTTCAGTCTCAGGAAGGACAAAAATCAGAAGTAGCCACCATGCACACATGGAGGGAAAGTTATGCTTAACCAGCTTGATAACCTTCCACAGAGAGTTGCCTTGCCTGCTGCATGAATGGAGAGCACTGAGACATTGTTTACCTCGGCTGTGATAGGGTTTTAATGCTGTCTTTCACAATGTTCTAACAAGACAAGCTGGCAAAGTGTGGGACAAATAAATGGATAGTGAGGTGAATTGAAGATTATCTGAACAATCTGGTCCAGAGGTTGTGATATATGGCACAAAATCAAGCTGAAAGCAAGTTCACTAGCATTATACTTCAGGGCATGATAGTGGGGCCAGTACTGTTGAGGTTCTTCATTAACAACCTGGATGATGGAGCAGAGTGCTGCTACAGCAAGTTCACATATTATACAAAACCAGGAGGAGTGACTGTTACATCAGAGGGACTGAGAGGGACCTTGGTAGGCTGGAGAATTGGGCAGAGGGGAATCTCATAGAGCTCAACAATGAAAGATGTGAAGTCTTACACTGGGATAAGAATGATCCAGCCATCAGTACATTCTGGGGACTGCAGTATAGCTTGGCAATGAAGGGCCTTGGCGTCTTTGGGAGCAAGAAGCTTGTCATCTAACAGCAATATGCCCTTACAATGAAAAAGGCCAACAGCATCCTGGGATGGATGCACAAGGAAGAGCACTGCTAGCATGTGAAAGAAAGTGATCCTTCCTCTGCATTCAGCACATCTGGAATGCTGAATCCAGTTTTGAGCCCACAGGACAAGAAAGACATGGACATACTGGAGTGAGTCCAGGGCAAGACAACAAAGATTATTAAAAGACCGAAGTACTTTTGTGTTAAGGAGAGGCCCATTATATCCATACAAAATGTTGGCAAGGCTTTACCTTCCTGGTATTGCTCACTCTATAATTCATAATCATATAATTTCAAGTATCTTCACCCTGTATTTGCAAACCTTCCTCTTTATACTAGGCTTGTCATATTACTTACTTACTTACTTACTTACTTACTACTGTTCTGCTCTGGCAGTCTAACCCTCCACTCTGCTCATCTTTGTGAAGCTCCGGGCTTCCCTTAGGTAGGGAACCATGTCTCTTCTCTGCTTACTCAGATTCTGTTTGAATACCATGCACAGCTGTGATGATTAGATACAGCTGTCAGAGCAACAAAAAAGCAGCATAGTTTTTATTAGTTTTTATGTGTTTATTAGTTGTAGGTATGTTCCTTATTTTACTGACTACTGGCTGTTCCTTGGAAAGCAGCTACACCTCTTATCTTGGGATGTTTGTGTTTAACAGTGTGGACAATACCAGCAGTGTCTCTTTGTGCCCTCATCTAATTAAATTCTCATGGCAGCAAATCAGCTTGATAAACTGAAAGCAGTGTGTCTTGCTGTGGCACTGGAGGTCTTGTAGCAGTGGACATGTTTGTTAATATACATGTGAAGTAAGGGTGGGCCACTTGAAATCCTCTTGCCTTGCAGGTAGCTTGATGCACTCTCATGATAAAACTGCCTTTCTTCTGGGGATGAGAACTACATATATTTAAAGACTGGTTTCTCTTTCACATTGTAGAAATAAACATGTCTCCAGTTTGATTGAATAGGAGAATTGCTCTGTGGTCATCCTAGGTAGTCAGAGTGGGCAGATGGCTTATTTAAGCTGCTACTATCAATATGACTTATAGACCCTGGCTTGGCTTTAGATCCAGCCCCATCAAAACAAGGTGAACAGCTGCAGCATGATTCTGTAGTGCAGATGGGCTTGAGCTGAATGGCAGTGACGTGTACAAATGTTTTCTTTGTGGGCTTTAGTCTTCTAAAGTAATAGTCTTCTATTTAGTAGAACTGTTAATTGTAGCTTTAAGTGCCCAAGTCAGTGTATGTGCAGTGACCTTTAAAAATCTGCTTTGAGGGAGCTTCCAGACTGATGTGAAGTGATGTGCAGGGTAGTTGCTGTGGAGCAGATCCAGATCCATAAAGCCACCAGCTGATGCTGGTAGCTTTATGTGCCTCTCAAACCAGTTCTTTTTGGGTTTTGTACCTTGCAAAGGAGTGGCAATCTGACCCCAAGTAGGCACCATCTTTCTGATACAGGAGTCTAGGTTCTCATAAGTGAAAAGCTGGGAGGTTTTTCTAACTTCTGTCTATAGCTTGAAAGTCGCTAGTCATCAGCAGTTTGAGGGAACCTCTTAACTGGTTTCAATGGAACTGGACCAAGTCCTAGTCATTTTGTGCTCTCACCAACTGAGGGCTCTTGTGCAGGGCACTTCTAGTTAGAAAGATTTCCTGTCCAGATGTCAGCTGTGCAATGCCTTTCTCATTTGCATACTAACAGAGTATTGTATGGGCTTGCATTTAATTTTTTTTCTCTAGAAACATCTGTTCTACTAATTATTTATTTTCTTAAATAAAAAACATTGTGAAAGAGTCAGAGAAATCCCAGTATTGTGGGATTGCAATGCCTTTCTGTTGCAATGCCTTTCTTAATGTAGGAAGTGCTGAGTTGCAAACCCATCTTTTCATAAATGCTCAAAAACATATTTTTAAACTACTTGTAAACAAAATCTCAGTACATATAGAAACTAGAATTAAATTTTATCATCTTTGAAAGAAACAGAACAATCCTGACACTCCTTTGTAGTCTATTTGCCTTTTCATAATTCCATAAGGGTTTATTCACCTAATATTTCTGTAATACACTCTTCTCCCTAGTGTGACACATCAACAAACCATGATGGATGAATAACAAAGGTGTGCTACTCTTGTGCTTTGTACTACTCTCTAAGGAGTAATATCTGCCTTTAGAAAATGAGATATCTTGACTTCTTATACAGGGTAAGAAAGCAGGAAAGTAATAATACCTTTGTCAGTGCAAGAACACTTCATAGTGCATCTGAATGATAGATGACATACAAATTTTTGAATTCATCATCAAAACAGATCTAATTGCTCACTGTATTTTCCCTTGCATCTAAAGCAATAACATTCAGTTACTCATTCCAATAGAACACAGAAAATAATTTTCTTGGGTTATTTGAAAAATTGCAATTCTGTTTATGTATCAAATTCCTTAATCCCTGTTCTGCAATTTTTAGACAAGCAAGTAACCGGATTTGCTTTTCATTTTAAGTCACAATGTCCTACTTGTGTTTGTGCCATCAGAAATCCCCCAGAGGGCTAAGAGGCAGTGGTAAAGCAAAAGAGGAAATAACTAGACAGTCATGCAACATCCACTAATCATAGTTAAAGGGAAGCAGTGCAATATTCCTTTATTTACGTATAAGGAAAGAGGAGTGATGAAAATGTGGGAGTATCTTTTTAGAAGAACTTGTGGAAACAAAGTCAGCACATTTCTGCTGGTGTGGCATACACTTCATGATGGCATTTCATTTTTATCATCTCCTGTCGTAAGTTACAGGCCCACTTACTGCTATTGTTTTTAATTCTTTAGCTTTTCCATGGCAGTTGGAGATTATTTAATTTAAATAACCTTGCTGTTTTTCTATGAGAGATGAAATTCAGGAAGGTCTAGCCTCCTACCATACCAGATTCTGAGTTTTCAAAGGAAAAGCTAGGCACATCTTTTATTTGACTAAATGAGGTGAAGGGAGCTATCTGTCATACTACAAGAATTTACTTGTACTTTTTTTCTCTAGCAAATGATATTGATGGGGGGAAAAAGTGTAACTGAGCATGTGGTTTATCTCACCCATTAAATTCACATTTACAACAGTCTTTCAGAGTTAAATTTTTCTCTGAATTTGGGCTCCTTGTGAAATATGTCTGAACCCTTTTTTGGGACTATAACATAAGCCTGGATGGCATTACCTCTAATATTTAATGAAATGTACACACAGACTTATGTAAGCAGAATTAAGCAGGTACATCTTGCAGCAACTACACCAGCTTGAGGGCTGCCAGCATCATTTTCTCCTTTGTTACATAAATATTTTCCTCTTCCTCTCTGCTATGCCAATAAATTTCATCCCTGGCCAGCAGGTCAAAGGAGGTGATTGTCCCTCGCTCTGCTCACATGCCACGCCACCTGGACTACAGCACACAGTTCTCATGCCCTCAGCATGAGAAGGACATGGAACTGCTGGAGCAAGTCCAGAGGAGGCCGCAGTGTTGGTAAGAGGACTGGAGCACCTCCCCTACAAAGACAGACTGAGGAAGTTGGGTCTGTTCATCCTGGAGAAGAGGAGGTTGTGCAACCTCCCACTATCTGAAGGGTACTACTGGGAAACTGGAGAGGGAGTCAGTGTCAGGAACTGTAGTAACAGGGCAAGGGGTAATGGGTACAAACTGAAACAGGGGAAATTTAGGTTAGACATTAGGAAGAAATTCTTTAGTCTTCTGGGGAGAGACTGGAAGAGGTTGCCTAGGGAGGTTGTGGATGTCCCAACCCTGGCAGTGTTGAAGGCCAGTTGGATAAGGCCTAACATAAGCTGCTCTAGTGGAAGGTGTCCCTGCCCAAGGCAGCAGGGGTTTGGAATAGATGATCTTTTAGTCCATTCTAATCCCTTCACATTCTACAATTGTATGATTCCATCTGTGTTATAATACCCAGATACAAGAACATGATCAAAGTAACTGTCCAAAAAATTGTATCAGAAATTAGTGCCCTTCTGATTAACATTTTGTCAATAGAACACATGCTTCTTGAATTTACACTGGTTTGGTCTCATCAATGTGTAAAAATGTCTAAAGGCAGGGGTGTCAAGAGCAGGGAGCCAGGCTCTTCTCGGTGGTGCCAACCACTAGTACATGAGACAACTGTCAAAGACTGATGCACAGTAAATTCCACTTGAACATAAGAAAGAGCTTTACTGTGTGGGTGATTGAGTATTGGAACAGATTGTCCAGAGAGGGTGTGAAGTCTCCCTCACTGGAGATATTCAAGAACCATATAGACACAATCCTGTGCCAAATGCTCTGGGATAACCCTGCTTAAGCAGGGAGATTGAATAGATGACCCAATGTTGATGTCCCTTCCAACATCTTCTATGTTTCTGTGACTTAAGTTTCCCTATGTGAGAGAGAAGACACCCAATATCACGAAAGATGTTTGACACAACCCATGTTTTGGACGTTCGAATTTCTCTCCAAGTTGCCGATGGACCCGTGTCTTGTCCCAGCGGAGCGCCTGTGCTTTGGCAGGCTGGCAGAGGCGACTCCGGACCGGCTACAGCCCGAAGGAGCGGATCCCGATGGAGCGGATCCCGATGGAGCGGAGCCCGCCGGTGCCACCCGGCTCTCCGGGCACCGGGGCCGCGCTCCGCCCCGCCCGCCCACTCGCTGTTCTCTGGGCACTGATTGGCTCGCGTTTCGGAGGCCCCGCCACGGCCGCTCGTTGATTGGGCGGAGCCGGCGGTGTTCGCCGCTCATTGGTGCAGGCGGGGCGGCCCCGCCCTTTCCGCGCTGCTGCCCGGCGTAGGCGCGGTGCGGAGCCGCAGTTGCTTGCCCGCCTTCACCCATGGCCGACATGGAGCTCTTCGGTGCCCAGCAGCCGCAGCCGCCGACCACCGGGAACGGGATGCCCGACAGTGGCGAGGAGGATCCCGCCGCCGCTTTCCTGGCGCAGCAGGAGAACGAGATCGCGGGCATCGAGAACGACGTGGGCTACGGCATCCTGGAGAACGGCGAGGTGCCCGAGGCGCTGCAGGGTCCCGAGGGCCTCGGCGCGGGTACGCCCTGCGGGGGCCACGGGTGGGGCGGGGGCTGAGGGGTCCCGGGTCCCCTCGTCCCTCGGGGCGGCGCGGCCGGGCGGGGACGGCGCCGGCGGGACCCTCGCTGCCCGGGGCTGGTCCGGGGGTGGGTCGGGGCCGTCCTGGGTGCGCTGCGCCGCAAGGTGAGCTACCTCCCTGCTCCCCGGTTATAGTTTGTGTCCCCTGAAGATGCCTAAGGCGTGCCTGTGTCCTAATGCGAACGGTGCTGATCTCGTTTAATCCAGGAGCCTGTCTGAAGGAAGGCTTCTGAAAGCTGAATAAATCCGCCACTTGAATTTCTGTCTTCAGCGGGGGTGATCTTAGTCTTAAAGCATAAGAGGAGTTAAGCTAATGTTTAATTTTACTAAACCTTTAGCCTTTGTTCTTTGGTAACCTTTGTACTGAATGTAGCAAGCCCGACACTGCAGAACCCGCGTTTGGAGAAGGGTGGGAACTGAGTGTTGAGAAGTATGGATTATAGTCTAATGGTGGCTAAAGCAGCCCAGAATAAACACTTCTCCTTTTGAAAGGTTTTAACCGAAGCCCGAGTGGAAAGGGGTTGATGTTGCAACACTCTCAGAAGACTTTGCTTGTACTTATCACCAGGGCCAAATATATACTGGGGACATACTTGCTCTCTCATGTGACTTCCCTTTGTCACTGCAGTAGGATGCCACTCTCCTTCAGACTGAGTTGAATAACTGCTCCCCAGTTCATTGTTGGAACATCTTTAGAATTAAGTATTCATTTTGCAACCTGATATCAGAAATTACTGACGTATCTTATGTATGAGGGGGAAGGTTTGTAGTATCTCAGTCAATAAAGCTCATCTAGATAAACTGGGTAATGGAGACCTTCCAGTGCTTATTTGGAGGTAGGGCTGCTCTTAGCATCAGCTCACTCATAAGTTCCAAAACATGGATTACATACTGCTGAAAAAAAAGGTATTTACTGGGGACTGTTTTGTTCCAGTACAAGAACTTGAGGATAATTGTTATCAGAACACCATCCTGTTTTGGTACCATACATAATTTGACTTCCGTATTCTATGTATAGTGCAGAAACAGACACATTGGTCACTTCCCTTCTTACTTTCAGAAGTCTTAGACAAACATCATGCCTTACGTGGGCTTTATGTTCCAAACAGACTCTGGAACATTAAAGTGGTTGTTTGAAAACTAATTTAGTTGAAAAAAAAAATCTATCATTGACCTTGCCCACAATATACTAGAACAACTAGAAGAGTATGTTCTCTACATATATGTAATGATGACTATTGCAAAGTGTTTCCTTTTCAAAAAGTTGATTTGTTTAATGCTTCTAGATTAGTTTCTTATTTAGAAGTAGTTCTTAAACTGCCTTTTAAGCACTTTTTCTGAAGTCATGTAAGTTGACTTGTCATGAAGTGCAAAAGGGTTATTGGAGAACTTTAGGAATAAGTTAATAAAATAATAAATATGATAATATGATCCAAGGATCTGGGAACCCTAGGCAGGAACTGTATATCATCTTGCTTGTTTTTATGCCTTGGGATTGCATTTATGCTCTGGCCTGTTAAATAGGCATGGTAGACAATGCTTGTGGACTTGTGGTGGCCCTGTTTTTTAACAGACATTGATCTTTGTTGACTGTCAGAGCCTGTACTTGCTTGCTCCATGTCAAAAAGAACAGACTTCAGCCATGCAAAATGTACTGGTTCAGGCAGGGTGACAAATGATCTAATGACATCTGTTGCCATTTGTGTTAGACATTTCTTATCATCTGATCAGTACCTTAATAAATATCAGACAGTTGTAGTCTCTGGCATATTAGCTCATTAAACTCTTCTGTAATTGAATAGGTGAATGCAAATTTCTTCCTGAAACAATGCAAGTTCTTATGTAAATCCTTAAGCATAATGACCAGGGATTTGTGGATTTACTTTTTTTAACTGTAACCTTTCTTGAACTCCTCATTTACAGGTCTCTTGGATAAGTTCTTTATAAACACTGGGCCAAAACTAATAACTTGGGCAGCTCTCAACTGGAGTTTGAAGATCTTAACTTCAGATACAGTCACAAGCAGTCATCAGCTTCTTGAAATACACTTTTTAAGAATCATAGTTTCTCATCAACAAACAGTCTTTCAGTTTCAGTCTCTTTAAATAGTTAGACAAATACATGGACAGAAGTGAGCTTCATGAATTGTAAACATCATTATTGGGAATTCTGTTAATTGTCGTAGTGGTGGATACTGGGTGAGTATGGTGGGAATAGCGGAATGCTGCCAGGCTTGTGCGTCTCACACAGCATTATTTCATGTTGCCATGATCAGGGTTGGAATACTGATCCAGGCCTGATCCAGTAGGCTATTCATTATGTAAATAGCTATGCCATTCAAGCTGCCTGAGCATGCAAAAACCTAATCTTATTTCCCTTGGAAGGTGAAGCATAATCCCTGCTCCAGAAAGCAGAGAGTACTGTATAAATCAAGTAATACAATGCTGTTGCTTAGGTATGGGTAACATGATATCTTATGACATTTATTTTTCAGTGATGAATCAATGTCCATGTATTTGCAGTGAGATTCTGACAATAGTGTGTCTTGAGGTTGTATTGGTTCACTTCCTATGTTCTCTAAGCAAGAGAGTTCAAGGGGAAATGTGTGGTTTCTATATCCTGTATGCCAATACAAATCATCCTGGCAGTTTGCCAAGTAGCTTCTTATGGGGAATTTCATTTAAAGACAAACAGTTATAGATGTTGAAAATCATGTAAATACACAATTTTAATGTAGGCTGACTAGTCTCAAACATTGCTTTTACATTTTCACGCCTGTAAGTTTCATATGAACTTGACCAAATTATTTTTCTCTATCTTCGAAAGATGTTCGTGAGCCTCTAGCAATTCAGAAAATTAATTGTGTCTGGTGGTTTCTCTAGGTACTTCGTTTAATAGCCTTTCAGGAGCTGAGTATCAATTTGCTTCAAAATTGCTTAGGAAAGAATTTATTCCTGTCTCTGTAGTTAGCACCACAAACAGCAAGAGTTCTTTTCTGACTATTGATTCTTTCTTGATTGTTTGAACAGCCATTGATTTGGGTTTTGCTGTGCAATCAGCGTCAGAGGCTTCAGAGCCCCATAAGACAGCACTGATAAGGGTATGAGAAAAGGAGTGGTATCTGCCTAGCTTGTGTTAGTAATGCTGCATTATTATGAAGTCAGGACAGAAAAATCTTGTTTTGTTTTGTTTTGTTTTCAAGAGAATACTAGTGGAAATGTACAGAAGGCGGAAATTACAGAAGCTGTTAGATTGGAAGATTATAGAAGCTGTTATGGCACAGTGTTATTGCAGATGTGTTTTAATTCTAGCCTACTGATTATATTGAAAATGAGGGAACTCATGGCTTTTAATAGGACAGCAGATTAAACTAAAACACTGGAAAGAAGCACTCTTCCTGAGCTGCTTGCCTTTGTTTTGCGCACAGGCATGAGGATGAGTTATAGCTAGAAAAATTATTTCTTCTCCAGGTTCTTTCATAACTCCGTAAACAAAAGGTTTGTGAAAGATCCTTCTTTCTTATCATGTTATGGGTTAGAAGTAGGTAAAATTAAAGCATGACTGTGCCTAAAAGAAAAAAGGATGGTAAACTAGGCCTTGAGTGGTGAAGTTACTTAACCTTATGTCAGAATATATTAAACTTTATGTTCTTCTGTTCTTTAACTAGAGCTGCTAACCTATTGAAAGTAGCAGCACTTAGGGTACTTATTGTTTAAAAGAGATGCTGCAGGTAACTCCTAAAAAATACTTCTATTTTAAAAGAGAGTAAGAAAAATGTTTCAGTATACTGCAAAGCCCTGCCTCTGACTTTAGGGGAGAATAAGACTTTAGAGAGGCTGGTGAACAAGGCTAAGCTAGCTTCCTTTCAGGCCAAATGATCCTGAGTGGTAATAATTATAGTAGCAGCCTTCAGAATAGTTAATCATCATTGTGATAAATCTCTGAGGCCATATATTGACTTCTAAGATGTAAGTGACAAAATGCTTTTTGTATTCATCTTCAAACTCCCCAGTCTTTTCTTTTGTAAGCTGTAGTAAATGTGGAGGGCATTAATGCTAGCTTTCTATTTCTGGCAAGCTTGGATGTTGTATCTCCTGGGAATGCAAGGCAGCTGATATGACTTATCCTCTCCATGCTCTTCCAGACTCTAAAAGGTATCTGTGTTGCTGTATGAATGTTCATTATTACCCTATGGTCAGCATGTGTTGCAGAACTGTAGATGTTTATATGTGTTCATTGCAACAGTGCCCTTAAAAATAAAAGTTTATCTGAAGTTCAAAAGCAAACAACAAGGAGTATGGATCATTGGTAACTGAGATGGTTCTAAACATGTGGATTTTAACTTCAGGAGATACAATACTATGATAGAATTGGATGGACTCTGAAACCAGTAGAGGAGTCTCGTTGTTCATGGCTGCTGAAAATGTTATGATGGCACTAGCAGATTTTAGGCTTTTTCTGTGGGAAGCTTATGAAATTGCATGTTTCTGTGAACAGAAAAGTCTGATACACAACTAGCATTGGTTACTGATATGAAGGCTGGCAGACAGACAGTTTTTCTGTACTTTATACTTAATTATACAAGCATGAAGACTGGAGAGCTGAAAGGAAGGAATGTTTGACTATTGGTCTTGTTGCAGTTAGCACACTTGTATTGGCATATGACAGTGTGCTGGTACATTTCTGTTTCCTCTTCTGCTTGTGATTAGCTCAGTCAGCATGCTGACTCTGCAGCTTAATTGCAAGTTCTAGGGAGCTCAGAACAGATGGGAAATTTGTTCTAATACTGCTAACGCTTCTAACCTGGATGCCCTCTGGAAACACTTAGTTCAGTTTCTGTTAGTGGCTGTTTCTGTGCAGAACAAAAATGGCCCTTAGACAAACCTATGTGTTTCATCTCAGGCACAGCCTTAAACAATGATGTTGTTCCTTTTACCTGCCAGCCTGAGTAGTGAAAACCGTAATGAATGTTTTTTGGTGTGACAAGAAAAACATATTTTCAATGTTCTTGGAAACATCCTCAAAATTTATGAGCCCTCTAGCCCAGCTGGTGACTCTAGTCTTTTTAAAGGCCTCCTGTACCTTCCAGAGGAGTAGGAGTCCAACAAAGCAGCAACCATATCTCAGTTATGGGAGTCTAGTTATAAAATATATTTTCTCATAACTGAAAAGCTATTTTTTCTTAATTTGAGTCTTCCCCTGCAAAAGTTAGTAACTATGTTCTTGGGGACTAGTATTCTCCAACTTAACTGCCATTCTTGAACTGATGAATTTACAGTCCTCTACATAACACAGTTAATGATTGCTCTTCAGTTCACTTATAAAGGAGTATGAAGAACTTCCTGTGTGCCATTCACTTGAACTATGAAACTGGTGCGAAACTAGCTGCAAATAAGAGGACACAGCAGTATAACTTGCTTAGTTTTAGGTCAGTCAGCTATCTGTTTTTAAGACAGTGGTGCAAAATAATGTGATTTTTTTGCTTACTTTTTGGTATAGTCACTTCTTTCTCTGAGGGGTGTATTATGGTGGACACACTTTTGTGTAATAGATTTATCCATGGTGATATGAGTAGCATGAGTACTTGGTATGGCATGCTGACAGATGTTATGTAGCCCTGCTCCAGAGAGGTGCCCTGCTGAGACTTAGGAGTTTCTGAAAATCTTGATGTGTTTTGTATAGTCCATAGATTTAAATAGTTTCAAAAACTTAAAGGTTTGACTAACACCTGGTGTTTGTTCCCGACGGCTGTGTTGCCACTGTCACTTCAGAGATAATAATGCTGCAACTGAAGTAGGAGTTATCAAGCATGTCATCACAGATGGTAGCAGAAAGGTGACTTTGCTAGGAATGTTAGCTTTATCTCTGAGCTAATTATGGGATAACAACAGTAAGATAAGAATTACTAATTGTTGGCTGCAGCATTGTTAATCTTCCAGGTAGACACTAAAAAACTGGTAGTCATCCTTCTTAAGAACAGCTGTATAGTAGTCAGCTTCTAGGAGAGGGAGGATGAGGACAAAGTGGGAGTAGCTTTAGAACACAGTCTGTAGCAGATTCTCAGCAGTATCAGCTCTGCTTTTTGTGTTGTTAAAAGCAGGATCTCATAAAGAAGAAATGACCTTGTATTTCTGGTTCTGCAGAACAGTGGCTCACTTGGTTTTTCATGCCTATCCAGAAAAGTGCAGGGAGAAGGAAGTGTCCCTGCAGGGTATCAAGTAACATTCCCTTTCACAACTCCCACATTACCTACTTTAGTAAAGCTTTCCATACAAGTTAAAGAAATCAGTAAATCTAGCTGTTGTATCTTTCTCAAATGACTAAACAAGTCACCTCTTTGCAGATGCCGTTGATGGAGTGATTAACGGGGATGTCTATAAGGTAAGATAGAAGTATTCTATACTTAGAATGTGCTGTTCTACTCTGAGAACTTTACCTTAATGTAGACTAATACTTCCTATTTCTTGTCTTTAAAGTAAATTTGTCTCATATCTGAGGAGGGTTTTCTGTACTGGTAACTCATCTCATGGAGTTGTCAGTCTTCTTAATTATGCCCATCCTCTGAACTTAGAGGCCATATAAAGCAGCAGTTCATTTTGAAATGTGGCTTAACAGTATGTAAGCACTGTAAAGCAGACTGTTAGGCTCTGCGATATGACTTTACATTGACTTTCACTGGCTGCTAAGCTGAAAGTGTGCTCTGATTACCTAGTTTAAAGTAGAGTTTTCAGATTTGCTTGCTCTTTAAAGGTAATTCATGCATCCTGGTTGTCTTATCAAAATAGTCTTACAAGGAACGGACTGAAAACATACATTTCTTAGTGACATGAAGATGCATGAAATTAAGCTTCTGGCTAAAAAGCTCAGCCACAGTATGAAAGCACGTTAGACAGCCATGATGACAAAAAAAGGAGATACCTGCTTTGTTGGTGTCAGGGAGGAAGGAGGCACGCTAAGGCTATCACTTTGTTGTAACTGAATTTCACGGCATGGTCATTGCCTGGTGTCACAGTTGACTTGTTACCGTGGTTAAATGAATGCTTGGGAAAGAAGCATTGTGAGCGATGTACTTCTCCTTAGAGTTTTAAGTGAATGCTGAGCTTTGTGGAGACACAAACAACTTTCACTGCTGCTGACATTCTTATATCCTCAGCATTACTGTGAGATTGATGGGACAACCTGCATTTCACAGGCCCTTTGCTCTTCCTTGTACAAGAGAAGGCAGATTTCCATTTTTAGGTACCTTGATTTTGTGTTTGAAATTCTGAGATCAGTTGCTTTGGCTGACAGAGCTTCCTCTTAATCAGAAAGAAGAGACTGAATGGGCTATACATAACATAGGTTTTAGCTACCTGTAACTAGCTAGCCCTGCAGCTGCCCAGTTTATTTTGCTTTGGATGAAATGTGAAGCCTGGTGGTGTTGCACCAGCCTAGTGTCTTCTCTTTGCAATATTCCTTCATTGAGGGCTACAGGGAGTCCAGAGAGGGGCAAGCCAAATCTATGGTCAGCTGCAGTCAACCTGGTACTCTTATGAGTGGTATTCCTTAACTCTGCTAGGGGTAGGATGAAGCAATAAAAGTCGTTAAACTTGGAGTATCTTCTGTAGCAAATACCACAGTATTCATTAGCTTTGTAAATCTGGTGTATTAATGTTAGCCCTACTCATTTTGAGTCTTTGAGATGTTACATTGTGAAACGGATGCTAGTACTCTCACTGTTCTGATGATTAAATATTAAAATGCCTCTTGGGTTATAAGCTGCATACAGCAATCCAAATTCTGTAATGTGATATGCAAATGTCTCTTGAAGTAGACAAATAAGCTGCAAAGAATGTTTTGTACTCCTGTGCACAAAACCATGAAGAAAATTATTTTGCAAAAAATATTTAAGGTGAGATGAACTCAGAGAGTATATGGCCTACTACTGTGTAGTGAGGTGCTAGGCATTGTCTTCTGCATTCTGCAGGCTTAGTGCTCTGGCACTAAGTGTCTGTGGCACTTGTATTTCCAGTTGTGTTGAATTTTTGTTTGATTCCTGATTTCTGGAGGAAGCCCTGTTTTAATTTCCTTTGATTGTGCTGTAATTTGTAGCAAGATGGTTTTAATGGTGGAAATGTGTTATAACATCAAATGAATGTTTTATTGGCTCAGTTCAAATAGAGTATAATTTTATATAGCTGGCAGGCAGTTACCTGAAATCACTTGTTCTACACAAATGACTTTGCTGTTCTTTCCTCCAAGGAGAGTAATGGTCCCACAGACTGCTATGCTGCCATCTCCCAAGTAGATCGACTGCAGTCAGAACCAGAAAGTATTCGTAAGTGGAGAGAGGAGCAAAAGGAGCGTCTGGAGCAGCTTGGTAAGCATGGTATTTGTTGAGTAACCTCATGTCAGCTCCTCTCGGGCTGAGAGAGGTGGGGGTGTTCTACCTGGAGAAGAGAAGGCTCTGGGGTCACCTGAGAGCAGCCCTCCAGTACCTACAGAAGAAGTGGAGAGGGAATTTTTACAAGAGAGTGAGAGCATTGTGTAGTTTACAAGGAGGAATGGCTTTAAACAGAAAGAGGGTAGATTTGGATTACTCATTAGGAAAAAATTCTTTGTGGTGAGGGTGGTGAGGCACTGGCACAGGCTGCCCAGAGAAGCTGTGAATGCCCCATCCTAGGCTGAATGGGGATTTTGAGCAGTCTGGTCTAATGAAAGGTGTCTCTGCCCACAGCAGAGGAGGTGGAACTAGATGATCTTAAAGGCCTCTTCCAACTCAAGCCATTCTATGATTCTTAAGCAATAGAATTCTGAACCATGGCAGTGCTTCTTCAGAGTCTTAACATGCTTCCTGGATGAGTCTTCTGGTAAGCAGACTTAAGACTGGTGTGGGAGTCAGCAAGCAAGTGGCTCTCTGAACCTTTACTTAGAGATGAGCTGACAGAAAATGAAAAGCTTTTTTAAGCTTTGATGATAATAAATACTACAGGCATTAGTAGTTTATTTCAAAGGATAAAGATTAATCATTTTGTAATTGCCGAGGCCATCTGTTGTCACATGGATCTTAATCTAATAAATAAATTAAGAAAATAATGGATTATTAATTAAACTAAATACAGCTATCAAATGCAGTGGTACCTACCCATGGACAATGTCTAAGAGACTACAAACTGGTGTGCTTCCCACTTACATGGTGGAGGAGCCTTTGCTTGAAATTGTTAGGACAGAACCTTCTGTTAAGATGTAATTCTGGATAAAGCTGACAGTTTCACTCCTCTTTTGTATTAGTTACAGCAGGTGAGGTTGTCTTGAACTGTAGGCTGTGTGTAAAAAGTATGTGGAATGCCAGGTTCCTTCACTTTGTCTAAGCATAGAGGCTTTACTAAGCTTTGTTCTAGCACTGGCATAGCAAGGTGACTGTTTCTGGTTTGAGCAGTTTGCAGACCAACAGACTGACTGAATCTGAGCTACTCTGCAAAGTGCCTATCCTAAACTGAAGTGGACTGTCCCAGTTATGCAGCACAGGAGTTCTGTTCAGCTAATCCTTTCAATGTTTGTAGTATTTAGAGTTCTCCTAGGACTAAATCAGGAAATCTCCTAACCCTTACCTGAGTTGGTGAAGCAACTGTCTGCACTAGAGTGCACCCTGAACCGTAAGTTGAAATGTTTGCAAGATGCATTTGAATACAAACGTGACTGACAAAGCAATTCTTAAATCTTCAGATGCAAATTCACGAAAGCAGGAAGCAGAATGGAAAGAGAAAGCAATAAAAGAGTTGGAAGAGTGGTATGCAAGGCAAGATGAAAAGCTTGAGAAAACAAAAGCCAGTAACAGGTAAAGTTTTTCCAGTCATCAGGAGAGTTATGGTTCTAGTTATGAAAATAATTAGGAAGGGATGTGAGAATACTTCTTCTGTGTCCTAAGGCAATAGTCCTTCAGATCATTAAAGTAAACACTCCTATGACCTACCTTTTTAAGTTTTCTTAGATAATCTAGATTAAATATCCAGGAAGCATTAAGATGATGATCAAGTATTACTGAAGTTTCCTTCAGACATGAAGCTTGAACATGGCCAGAAAATATTTTACTCTGCCCACTTGTCATGCTCCCAGCTGTACAGGCCTTCAATGTCTGTAGTTACCTACCCTGAGACTAGCAATCTTACTTGCTTACTTTATAACATATGGAAGTGGCATTCTAGTTAATCTTTGCTACAGGTAATTTCATAAAATATCTTAAAATCTTTTGCTGCTCTTTTTGGAAGCAGTTCAGAAATTACATTACTCAGTTCTAGTAGTGAAAAACTGAATGCTGATTGTGTCTGTAGTGGTTTGAATTGTCTCATTATGGGTCCTGTGGTAGAAAGTGATGACTTGATTGCTGGAATAATAAGCTCTTACACTTTCTTAGAAATTCCCTGTGGAATTTTGACTTCAAGGTACATGATGGTAAAAGTGATAGAACTGACTTAATGCCTCTTAAATCTCTACTTCATTCTATGCAGGTAATCATCAAGACTGCTTTATATTTTGGAACTCAGAGGGTTCAAAACTGCTGTTCAAAACTGCTGTTTTGTTCATTTTGTTGTATTTTGTTAGTTTATTTCTTTGAAATACTGCTTTTCTTGTCAAAATAGGCATCAGCTTTGTCTTTATTAAATGAAGTCCTAGGTAAACTACTCTCCTTTCTAAAGGAAGAAAGGAGGCCTACACTGCCTTCAGAATTATGGATTTGCCACTTCCATAACATTCACTGAGGAATTCACTACCTTTTCGTTGAGTGAAGAAAGGGAAACAGGATTAATACTCTCCTAGTTGGTGGCCAGAGTTCATGACACCCTCATGGCTTTATTATGGTCAGTGTTTGAGTGCAGGATACAGAGTCTGGAGCAGGGCACATTAAACAGGTGTTGCACAGAACTGTTTGGCATTCTCATCACTCTGGTGAGATCTCTTGCCTGCTGGTAGTTTCTGTCCTCTGGGAGTAGTCTTATGCTAACATTGGGGCTCTAGTCCTCAACTAGCTGATCTAAACTTCTAGGATGTGGAAGAATTTCTGTGTTGCCCCTCTAACCAATGGCTTAATTGATCCATTCCATGTGGTAACTGCTTTCCTGTTACAGTAAGTCTAGGTGATGCAAGGTTGATATGCTTGTTAAAACTGCCTCCAGCTGTGTTCCGTACTTCTCATCCTTATCTCTTTTCTCCTGCCTGCTTGCCTGCCTGTTGGACTACTTGCTACCTAGGGTGGCAGATGAAGCTTTCTACAAACAGCCCTTCGCTGACGTGATTGGTTATGTGTATGTTGCTTAACTACTAATTATGCTTGCTAGTCAACACGATAATAAGCAGGATCAAAAACAGTGCTGAGTGTCTGAAGGTGCCTTCTGAATATTTACTTTTTGGACCACTTCTGGCCTGCAGTTTTAAGTGCAGTTCTCCTGTATGCAGTGCACAAATCCTAGCACTTTCAGATCAAGTCATGTAGTGTACGTAGCCCTGGAATTATGGTAACGACTGCAGTACTCTTTAGACCTAAGGGTTTACAGTTGTTTCCAGGCCAGTGAACATTGCTTAGCAAGATGCTTTGCTGGGGATGTGGGTTAGTGCCTGCAGTTTCACATGGGTGCTGTATTTAGTCCTTCCACAGAGAAGCAGTGTTTAATTCTGTAATAGGCAGTCACCACCTGCTTTGCCTACATATCAGAAAAATATTCAAGCAATGCTTGCACATAAAGGTTCACAAGGAAGCCAAGGAAGGTAGAGGGGAATTGCCTGACACGAATCAGGGAAGAAAATGTGCATGCATGTAGAAATAGGAGGCCATTAGAGAACAGATATAAAGTACAAGAAGGTGGCATTGAGAAATCAGTGTAAACTGCTGGGAAGACATTTAGGAGTAGTGTAGATGTTTTGCCAGCCTAATAGGTCAGTGAAAATAGAGCTGTGACTTTCAAGCCCCAATGAATATGCTAGTTTCTGAGGGGTAGAAGGATTGCAATGTTCATTGGCTTGTTCGTGTATTTTAATTTCTTCCCTTAATTTGTAGACTTGAATTGAAAGATGGACATGTCACAGATTCTAAGGTGACACCTTTAGAAGGTGTATTGGAGAGCCGTGTTCTGGCTTTGAGTGCATTAATATTGAAGATTTGGTGTGAAATTCACAGCTAACTGTAGGTGGATGTAAACCAAGACTTGTGAAATGATGGATTTACAGGTGGTGTTTAACTTTTCTGAAATTTCCTGGAGTTGATTTTGTTAGATTTTTACAATAAAACCATTATTGTTGTATGTCCAATGCAAATGTGCAGTGTGAGTGCTGCATAATAAAACTGGCTGCCTGTTTCCTGAATGTAGGCTAAGCTACTAGTGCATGTTCAGCCAGCTAATCATCTGCATTAAACTCATTCTCATTTTCTATATCTGACTTAAACTTTCTCTCCTTGTTTCTTTTCTTCTCTTCACCTTTAAGCACAAACATAAATCATCCTTGCTACAGCCTAGAACAGTTAAGTAAAAAAATCTTCACTGCCCTTTACAAGTGTCATGTCACATAAAGTAGCAGTGTTGTAGTGATCCTTGTCTTCAGTGGTGTCTGTAACCTTATCATCCTTGTGAATAGTGCTGAACCCTCATGGGAGAGTCATTTTCACTGCTTTCTCTGTACTGCTTGTTGGAGTAGATGGATTTGGTTTGATCTCTGGATGCTTACTGCTTCTGCACTCAGGCAGCTACCAGGGCCCCACATCATGTAAACTAGATGCTGGAGTGCTATCCCTGCATTGAAGCAATGCTATTGGCAGCATAGAAAAGCCAAAGTAATACAGCTGGGAAGCCACTGGCACTATCCAGTACATAATGTACAAAGCCTTAGAGTCTCCTAAGGGTGAGAGCAGGAGAATTCCGTTTGTTCTGTGAGGTGACCTCAAACAAGTCATCTCCTCTGCCAAGATACGCTGTAGTTCATTGCATTCACAAGCATGGGATTCCTGACTTAAATTCCTTATGATTCATGCTGCTTCACTACAGCATTGGGAATCATCAGCAGATAGTTTTATGATGGCCTGTAGGCCTTGGGGCTGGTTTAAATCCTCAAACAGAATTTGTTTAAGACATGCTTGCAGGCAGTTGTAAATTTCCAGTTGGCAAATGTCCAGTATAAGCCATCAAGCAGCAGAGGCTTAACTATTCAAGACCTGGGCATTTCTCCATAAATAAAATGCCTACAAAAGAAGTACCTTACTTCCTGGAACCTTGTGTGGTGACTCCTTAGGCAAAGACTCAATAAGTATTCTTAAAACCAAACACCTGTATTCCAACATTTTACACAATCCTCTGCGATCCTCTGCACTGCTTGTGCATAGCATACTACTGCAGTCTACTTTCATCTCCAGGACTGGGGCAGTGGGAGCTTACGTGGCCATAATGTCCACAAGCAGCTGTCAGGTCACATTTCTTATGAAACATGCTGAAAGAAACTGCATCCTCTAAGAGGGAAGGAGTGCCTTACATGCTGGGCATTAACACAAGGTGCATTGCATTGCTTTTAGGGCAGCTGAAGAAGCCTTTGTGAATGATGCAGAAGATTTTCCTGGCACTGAGTGGGAACGTGTGGCTCAGCTCTGTGACTTTAATCCCAAGTCTAGTAAGCAGGCAAAAGATGTGTCCCGCATGCGTTCAGTCCTCATCTCACTCAAGCAGGCTCCACTGGTTCGCTGAAGCAAAGCTCGATGGAGACACTACAAATGCAATATTTTAACCTTACCCAGAGAAGCTATGTTTGCAGTAATTTTATTAATTGTTTCAATGTGTATTTTTGGACCACATCATGATGTATCTAGAGCTGATCATCGTTTGATTGCATGTTCTTCCTGATGTTTCCTTTCTGTGTCTGAAATGGGAGAACCTCCAAAACTGTAGTCTCTGTGCTGTTGTGCACCAAGGTGTCACTTCCTACATTACTGATATTAAAGATCTCTTAAACACAAAATGTGTTGACTTTGGATGAATTGAGAAGGTCTCCTGCTTCTTTTTGACAGAGTGTGTTTGAATTAAGTGTGAGTAAACATTTCTCTTGATTGCTGGTGATTTCACCTTGCTGGTGAATGTCCAGCCAGCAGTGCAAGGCTGTCCTCCTTGTTTCTTTAACCTTTCTTAAAGCTCTTGAGAGCTTTAGTTTAAAAATTTCTCCACTATCCAATTTGTCACACTAGACAGCAGTTCAAGAAAACTTAAACAGCAGGCTTGTTAAGGGGCTTATCTTGCTTCCAGTGGGATTGAGGACACTGCCTTCTGCAGGTAAGTAGTTGTGTATAATTTTCTGCTGTCACTCTGGCTGTCTGAGGCTCAACACAAAGGAGAGGGCACTGCAGTTAAAGCCTTTGGTATTCTACTGCTTATTGTGTTCCACGAGGTTTTCAATGCAGTCTTCATATGCAAAGATCTGTGGTGCAGAGGCAGTTTGGATGTTTTTGAACTGCGTGCTTGTCCTCGCTGACCTTTGCGGACACTTCCTCCCACTAGGGTGGTGAACTGGAGAGTTGGAGAGTAAGAGGAGGGAAGACTTCCTCTTACTGCTGCTCATCTCTAGGTTGGAGCTCTGTCTGCCGAGGTGGTTGAATCAGAAACAAAGCGATCTAGAAAATCTGTGTTCTGCTTCCTTTGCTCACCGAGCAGTCACAGGGGCTGTATTCTAGCATTGCTCTGTTAAACCTTACCTTAGCTGTCTGTCTTAAAACTAATCTGTTCAATCTCCTATGTTATTCCACCATGTTTATCAAAGACACAGTATTTTAACTACTGTGTAGTGTAATTGCTTTAATACCATTTATGTACAAGCTGGAAGGTTAGTCCAGGTAGTTTGAAAAGAGTTGCAGATACAGACTATGATGGACCAAAGCTCAAAATGTTACTGCACAGCAGCTGTGTCCCTTTGGTGGGTAAGGTAGTCAATAAATGGTTTCCAGTTGGGCTGCAGTAGTTAAGCTGTACCTTACTGTTGTAATGGCTTGACCTACTCTTGTGTTTGCAAGTGTATTCACATGCTACTGATGTGTGGTGATGAGAATGATTGTAGACTACAAGTCAGAAAGCTTGATTCCATGGAAGATTAGAGCAAGAAAGTATCTTCTGAACTGCACAAGGGCATGGCAGGTGAGTCCCAACAGGACTGAAGCACAGAGCAAGTCCATAGAATACTGATAATCATTCCTAGCCTTGCCTAGTTACGTATTCACCTTGACTGAAAATTTCCTTTTTGCTGCACACTCAAAAGCTCTGAAAACAAAGATGTTCAAAATGACCTGATAATAAAGAAAAGTCCACTACATTAAATACAGTCTTTAAAGTCTTAATATGAATTGAAGAGAATTTCAAAGATCAACAGGTTAGAGGGGTTCCTGCACACCAAATGAATGATGGTATGTATTGACCAGTACATTTTCCAATCTTACAGAATATTTTATCTGGCTATGAGTGTGGCTTAGAGCTGCAATCCAAGAAAATGGGCAAAGACTCGAATTCAAGCCCAAAGCAGTATTACAGAAGTTAAAGCAGTATTCTATATGCCGGGTTTGCAGAGCTTAAGAAAGTGTTTGCAGATTTTTCACATATTTCATCCTGCTGGAACACTTAAAATGCAGCTCTGTGGGTTCTGATTACTTCCACTAACTCTGGTGCAGAGATTACCTCTTCTGCCAGTGGAATCTGGAAAAAAACTTGGACGCTTCCTATCCTGCAGATAAAATCCCAGCTGCATGCATGTGAAGATCTCATGCAGTACTGGGAGAGAAGCTGTGGACTCTTGCTGAATATGTCCTGGTATAGGACTTGCTTTGTTTAGCTTCTGATCAGGTGGCAGCCAGCAGCCGGGCAGTCTGAAATTACAAAGAGCATTTGTAAAGAAGAAGGGGGATGGAGAGGTCATGGGTTCATTGGAAAGCAGGGAGCCTGGAAACAACAGCACTATGCATTCATCCTCTTAGCTTGTGGAACACGGTTAAGTTTTAAGCAGCCATAAAATTCATGGTGCAGCTTATCTTTTTTCCTGCTGTTTTTTTGGTTTTTTTCTGAGCAGCCAGTTAAGAGGCAAACATAGATTACTGGCTTGTATATCAGAATGGACAACATAGGTGTCTACAGTCATTGCCAAGAGGATTCCCCCAGCAGTACCTGTCATGCAAGCAAGCAAGTTCCTTTGCAGAACTGTGTGCTGTCTCACTAGTTCTAATCCAAATATAATTACCTGGAATGGTCCAAGGGGTGTACAGCCCAGGTGTTATATACTTACTACTGCCTGTGGTATCTCCATGGCATTTGAAATCGACACAGTGATCAGATTTCACTGAATCCAAGTGTAAAATCTGTCTGCACCTTACTCTGTGTTGTGTTTTTTTAATACAAAATTGCCATTGCCTCCATTGATAATAGGTGCGAGTTTTTGACAATTTTGTTACAATTAAATGGAGGAAGGACAGTGCTTTAAGACCACCAGAAAATGAATGAATTTGTTATTTCCAAGTGTCTGGGTGGCATATCAAAGATTCAAAATATTAACTAAACTTGATGGTATGGGTTATTCTAAAGAACACTGGGCCAGCATCAAGTAAGCACATTGCTGCAGATATTCTGTGAACATCTGATGTTTGCTCCTTCTGGGGCTGGATACAACAGGGGGCTAATATCCATAAAACCTCTGGTCCACATTCAAGTACCTGAAGTTCAAAAGATGCTTCTGAACAGAGAAAGAAGTAGAGACAAACAAAACCACTATTACACTATTAAACATGATTTTTTATTCTTTCTGATTTAATAAACTGCTTCTACATATGCAGCAAGTTCTTGGCCAATTGACAGAAAAAAAGCATTTTCAAAAACATTTCAAGAACTGTTTTCTTAACATGACATTAAATGTGTAAAACTTTTCAACTGTGTTTTAGTCTGTTGTGTTTTTTCTGTGCCTGCACCCTCCCTTTAGCTGCTAGGAAAAAACATTTTGAGTCTGAGATACAAGAAATACAGAGCTTCAGAGGGTCTGGAAAGCAAAAGCCTGGTCCCACTTTTAGCCAGGCATTCCAGCCAGGCGTTCCTTGTCATAGTAGAGGATGGAAAGATCAAATGACAGGCCTCCTCACTGTTAGAACGTCAGTACTCCTGATCTAAGCTACTGTCACTGCAGAGAAATGCCAGTTTCTCCTTGACCTGCTCATAGAGCTAATGCTGTGGCATTGAAGGTAATTTCATTACCTTCAATACTCATCAAGTGAACCAAGAGTCGTAGGAAAAGCAACTAAATCTCCTTGGTTACATAAAGCCTAGTATAACTTGGCAGAGTGAAGAACCAGTTATTTGCCAGTGGTATAGAGGCTGCAGGATTCTTCCTGGAGACATCAGGAGGGAGATCTGGTGGTATTCCTGAAATCTGCTCTGAAGATGTGAGTTACCAATTCCTTGTGGAAGACAGGGTGAAGTAAAGACAATCTCTGTAGATTACATCCCAGAATTAGCAAATGAACTAGGAGCTATTCAGTCCAAGTTGATTGTATAGGACAGGGCAATGGTTGCAGAGATTGTTTCATTTCGATTGGAGGAGAAGTTCAAGTGTGAAAATAGCCTCTGTACTAACACACTACTGGACTCTTGAGAATATCAGTGGTTGAGTTAGATGTCAAAATAGGTCATTAAATTCAGGACAGGATATATCGTCTTATGACTGTTCCTCCAGAGCTATCTTTCTGGATTAGCTGATAGATGGGTTGGTTTTTCAATTCCTCCAGCATCTTGAAAGAATGCTAAAAAAGCAACTGGATAAAGACAGCACTGTATATCAAGGACTCATTAAAGAAATACAAACCAGCTTACTTAGGCAAGCCTTTACTGGTACTTGACATACTTTTCTACTAGGCCTCTGAATGCTCTGAAGGCAAGGATAAGGGTCAGATTTGACTCTCCATCCTGAAAGCTGATGGTGAAAGCAGGACAAGAACAGTGCACCTTCAGCCACCTGAATGGCTGAGGGGATGCACTGTGTCACTCTGTAGTGAAAGGTTCTTTATGATCAGCTGTGCCACGTGGCTGAATTTCAGCTAACTGGCTACCAAAGAATAAGCAGCCCTATTACAGCCCCCCTCTCTTAAAGTAGTACATTAAGTCTCTTGAAAAGTCCTTCAAGATTAAAATTCAAACAATTTACTACTGGCCATAGCCAGAAGACAAAGATGCTCACTGCTTTCTTATGAGTTTGTTTGGAATCCTCTGCAGGCTGTAAGCTCACTAAACTGTAGTTTTTTTCCTTCATATGCAAAGCTTCTAAAATGGGACTCTGGCGTTCAGAGATGATCTAATAAATAAACCTGGTTGCCTCTACCAAGTCCTTCATGGAAAGGAATTTCTTCTAGGTATAACCTTTTTTATTGTAGAGGCCCTGGTTTCCACCCACTTAAATTATTACCTGCTACTGGTGATTACATCATATTTACTTTGTGGGTGGAATCCTGGAAACTGAAAAGCTGGTAAGCATCTCATTTCACAGAAGTGGGAAATGAGATATCGGTCCCCAACAGTTATAATAATTTTATACACCATACACATTATCCCCATACAGAAAGAGATGCTCATAAATAATTCAGCCACACTCAAAAGTAATGTATAGGCTTAACAACAGAGGTGCTTAAAAAACCAGAATTGCACATTACTTCCAATGAAGTCAGCTGAAATTTAGGAAAAATATAAAAAGATAATACCTCAATTAGGAAATGCTTAAGTAGTCACTAACTACTCAGAACACTACTTTGATTCATTAGCTGCTCTCATCAAAGAAAAATTTGGGGCAAAGTATTCCCTCCACCCATTAGGAATTTGAATAGTCCAATTCTCTAATTCTTCTGTAATTCTTTAGTATATTCTACGTGTGGTATAATCCAGTACCAGGCTAGCAGCTCCAAGAAGAGCAGGATCTGCTAGATTTGAGACCACCACATCCACTGTTTTAACAGAGGACAGTGCCTGTCTATTTATCACATCTTTGACAGCATTAACGTAGTGGTTAGCTAGAACCCCAGAAAGGATCACAAGAGACGGGTTCACCGTGTGCAGAATGTTCACAACGCCAAGGCCCAGCGCTGTCCCAGCTGAAAGATGAAGTAAAAAGAAATTAAGTAGAATACTCAGAGCACTTCTGGCATCAGTGGGTGAAACAGTTCTGTTAGCAGCAAGTAACACTGGAAAGTCAGTTAAGTGTTTTGTTCCACAGAGTTTTATGTTATCAGGTAATATGTGTCTGCTATTAAATTTTCTTTTGAAAGTAAAAAAAGAAAAGGCAATTTTTTTTGCACAATAATGCATTATTCAATGTTATGGATGTGAAAAGACAAAACAAGGCATTAAGCATGCTTGTAAGCAAGGAGGAAATAGGAAAGCATCGCTCTACCACCTCAGTGTTAACCACTGTGTACAAGGAAGGACTATGCTTAAAACTAGTAAATCCATAAAATCCACCATGTAAAGTAGCACATAACATAAATTGCCTTTGCTACCTCTAACAGCCATTCACTTGTTTACAATGAAATGTCCCAGAATGTTCCATTATGATAAATTATAAAAAACTTATTTTTTAAAGCAGAGCCTTTTAATATTTTTTTTTTTTACTGGAACAGATACTTTTAACACTTCTGCTGACATTTTCTCCAACATTTATATTTAAAATCTCATTACCATTAGATATCTCAATTTCTATATTGAGAGAGCCTCAACATGTACAGGCTGCTTGTAGTGTTACAGTGAACTACCATTTCTGTATCCCCTAAAATACAACCATGGAAGTGTTTCACCCTCTGGACTATGTTCTCACCTGTTCTGAGAATGCTCTCTGCTTTTGTATTCCCAAGTTTAGCTGCTTGAATAAGGTGTGCAGCACTAACAATCTCCTCCTCCTTCATTGACATTCCTTCTACTAAAAGCAGATCATCTGAAAAGGAGAGAAAGCCAAGAGCAAAATATGATAACGTGGCAAGTCAGAGGGTGAAAAAAAAGAAAAAATATTTCCATCTCTTTTACTTGTATACTGAATCCTGAACAATCTGTTCAACTCTGAGTTTAGCTGAAGTAATCATAGCCATGTTATTTGGGACACTACTTGCAGAAGCAGGGAATCAAACTCAAACAGTTAAAGTGTGGTATATTTATATATATATATATATATATAAAAATATATAAAAATATATAAAAATATATATATTAATATATATATTATATATATTATATATTATATCTATATATAATATCCACTAGTCTTGTTGGACCCCAAAATAAATAAAATATAAATACTCTCATATTATTTAAGACTTAGAAGCCTTAGCTGAAAGACAATCACTGTGAAACCAAATGTCACAGAATGCCTGTCAGATTAATCTTCATCAAGCTTAAAAAGAAAAGACCAGCTGTACTGTGTGCTTCTGCAAGTTCTGAGACCAGTGGTTCCAAATGTTCCTTGCTACTGAAAATGATCTGTATTATGTATGCTGCCTGTGTACCTATTCTTGTCTCCTCCTAGAAAAAGAAGGCAGATTAATTTTTTCTTAATACCTTCTTTTCAAATGTCTTCCTATACTGCAGTTTAGTAACAGTGTTTTCAAACCCAGAGTAAATAGATACCATCGTGCAGTTTCTTAGCTTCTCTCTGTAACGCTATTCCTGAGGCATATGCTTCTATGCATCCTTGGCTGCCACACAGGCACTCTGGTCCATCTAAGGATACCACAATGTGCCCAAGCTCAGCAGCACAGAAAGAACTGCCATGGATCAATTCGTGCTGATGAACAATTCCACCTCCAATTCCTGCAAAGATATTAAGATTTCTTTTGTTTAAAAAAAGGACAAACAGCCCCTGCTCCCCAACAGTTTTTAAAGATTACAAGACACTGATATTTGCTTTATCCTGATGTAGACAAGATTAAATAATTTGCTTCAGTGATTTGACACTCTTAATACACAAGCTTATAGCTCCCTCCTATTCATATATGTATCAAAATGGTATATAATGTTTGTATTTTTTTAAACCTATGGATGGTACTGAAATATGACAGATCTTTTAAGCTTGTGAATCATACTCTTTATGCAGAAAACTATCCAAGTGGCCTTAAAATTTTGCACTTCAGAAGAGAAGTTCTAATGGTGTATTTAGACAGCTAAACCTGTGTGTTAAATGGCCAGGACAGATAAATGTGCAGGCCTCTGCCGCCCCTCCCCAAACTGGGTGTAGATTCATTCAGCTAATTCTTACTGCCACCATCTAAAAGACTATATACTTAACAAATGAGAAAAGTTACCCCACATTTGCATTTGGGAGTTAAGCATACTTTCGTATATTCAGTTGCTTATCTTCCAGATACATATTCTGCATTTCTAAAGTTGAAAAAGGATTAATCTGTAGAGCTGAAAAATGCCAAATTATTCC
Organism: Ammospiza nelsoni; assembly: GCF_027579445.1. Classification (NCBI taxonomy): domain Eukaryota; kingdom Metazoa; phylum Chordata; class Aves; order Passeriformes; family Passerellidae; genus Ammospiza; species Ammospiza nelsoni. Next base: position 23,350,106 of record NC_080669.1, read on the forward strand.
AGCTGAAGTTGCTCAGATTTTCCTTACTTGCCTGTGTAGCAGTACCAGAAGAACTTGTTTGATCAAAAAGTCTATAAACTATGGAAGTGGTTTTATTTGCCAGAATAAATTAAAAAGCACCCTATACCAAAAAAACAGTATAGCAAAAGAATTTTTGGTTTTCCAGGCACAGTCGTAATGTTTATGCCTAGCCTATAGAGCCTCTAAGTGATGGTGCTGGACTTTGGGTTTTACTGAACTACAACATACCCACCTGTACCAGTAATCAGTGTTACAAAATTTTCTATTCCTTTTCCATGACCAAATTTCCTCTCTGCTAGAGCAGCACAGTTTCCATCATTGTCCACCCAGACTGGCAGGTGCAAAGCATCAGATATAGGAGTTCTGAGATCCACAGAGCTCCACTCCTGAATGAGTTTTGTAGAGTGAAGCACAACTCCTTCTCGAGGGTTTACCCGTCCACCGGTGGAAATACCTAAGTCCCAGAAATACAGGAGAGAAAAATGAAAACTAAGTCTGTGTAACAGACTTGAAGTAAAAACCTATTTTTCTTTCTCTAATGACAACATTTTTTCCCCCTAATATTAGGCTTTGAAGCAGAGTATGAAAGTAAAAATTTTTGAAGTATTACTGGCAGTTACTCTTTAGACATGTACAGATCACAAAATCATTGAATGGTTCGGGTTGAAAGGGACTGCTGGAGATCATCTAGTCCAACCTCTCTGCTAGAGCAGGTTCACCTACAGCAAGTGGCACAGGATTCTGTCCGTGTGGGTTTTGAGTATCTCCAGAGAAGACGACTCCACAACCTCTCCAGGCAGTGTGTTTCAGTGCTCAGTCACCCTCAAAGTAAAGAAGACAGTTCATAGAATGCCACACCTCTAATCACAATGCACCAAGTATCTTTAGACTGACTAGATAGGTAGTGGTTGTTAGTCAGAGAGTTAATGTTCCTACTTCAGGCAAGATTGCAGCAAATCACTTAGTAGCTGCCTTTCTTGTTAGTGGGTACAAAAGACGTAACAGAAAAAATAAATTATTCAAATCCTGGAACTCTATTAGTGTCCAGAAGTCTGCTATTACTCTCAAGATTCAGAATGACTAAAATAATTACTAGACCTAGAGTATTGATTTTGCCTTAAAAACACACTGTTTTTGTGAAAGATCAAAACTGTGTTCAGGGATTTGTCTGCTGAACAAAGTAGGCCAGTAACCAGCTCTATTGGCCAGCCCAGTTTTTCCTAACTCTGGAGAGGCTTCCAGAGTTGGCAGCAGTCTCTCAGGACCACTGAAAAGCAGGTGTCTATAACGGAGGTATGTAGCTCTAGACAATTAAGTTTGAACATTTTCTTGTACAGAGCTTATATGACTGCCTCATATATGAAGATGGCTCCAGGGTTAATGCTGTAATGGAAAGCAGCCATAAAAGCTCCAAAACAAGCAGCTGAATTGAACATTAAAGGTGTAAAAAAGATCAGATTTGAAGGGCTAACATTTTTCCTTACATCTTTGTGTACTTAACACTGTTTTTGAAGTTCAAGTTAACTTTTCTTTGTAGTGTGTGATTCGGGTAAGTTTTCATCTGGAACAAACTACTTTTCTTTAGGAACGTTTCTCAGCTAAAATGAATATTCTATGTCCTTCTGAAAAATCCAGAACACATTAAACAACATCTTCATAAATAACTAATATTTAAGGACAAATCTCCTAGTCACCATCAAACTGAAGAAGTCCTGTCTGATACAAGCACAGTTTAATACAGTTTAATACACTGTTTAATACACAGTTTAATACACTGTACTGCAAGTGAACTAGAAGTCAGCAGAAGGGCTGCTTTTGTCTCTGCTAGCTACAAATTTACTCCTAACTTTCTTGCCTTTTTAGTTTGCCTTGGTGTATCTGAAAATTCTGCTGCACAGTTGATCCTAGCCCTAAAGAAAGGCTTACAGACAGCAAAGAGCTGTTTTGATAAACACTAAACACTGAGCATCTGATTCACAAGGCCAAGACAGCAGAGAGCTTCATAATCCAGAGTACTACAAAAACACATTTTAGATATAGTTTACCATAACAGATTGTTTAATGGTTGTTACAAACTGTAGAAACTTCAGTTTTTATAGTCAGCTTCTCATTTTTAGCTATTTAGAAATGTTTGTTTGTTAAGAATATGTAAGAACTTGAAGTACAGAAGATCCATTTTAGAGAGGTGTTTTAAATTAATGAGTAGTGATTTGATTTCATGTTGGAAAATACAGATGTAAAAAGTATTTGTTAACTTACCTACTCCCAAAATTCTGCAGTTTACATTTACTGCCTCTGATGCAGCCTCTACGCACATCTTTAGAATTAACGCTAGTCTGTCTTCATAGGTTTTAGGGTTGAGCTGGGTATACTTCTTAACTATTTCACCCTAGAAATTAAAAACAACAAAACATGCCCCACAGAAATGTATGTCATGATGAAATTTCTCTTCCACATAAATTACAAGTGAATTTGAAAATAGAGAGCCATAACTTATCTCTTTAAAAAAACACAAATGCTATACTTTAGTTTTTGGGCTTGCAGGCAACGTTCGTGACAGCTCTTGGGTACAAGTTTGTAAGATTAGGCATTGCATTCTGCTTCTGTAATCAACCCCCCATCTGAAATTAAATACACATTTTAAGGAACACATAGCTCATGTGAGGAAGTATCACCAGAGCTGCTGCAACTGTTGTTATGCATAAACCATGACAGAGCAATGTACTTAAGCTCAACACTGCGTAAAAAAAAAAAAAGTAACAATTGCTTAAAAAGGACGGAAAACCCACAGTGCTTTAAAAATAAAATCTTTCCAATCTGACTGCATTCTGAAAGGTTTCTGCACCAAAAAGGCAGAATCAGACAGACAGAAATGCTAGAAATTTCAAGGCAAAATTGACTATACTTTCAGAAATATCTTCTAAGTGATTAGACTTCTGAGTTACTTGCAATATCTGTGGAGTACCATCGTGTCATACATCATGACACTTGATGGTACCCAGAATAGTCTGGGTTTAAAGGGACCTCAAAGGTCATCCAGTTCCAACTCCCTACCATGGGAAGGGACACTGAACCAAACCAGGCTGCTCAGAGCTCCATCGAACCTGGCCTTGAACATTTCCAGGGATGCGGCATCCCAGACTCCTCTAGACAACCTGTTCCAGTGCCTCCCCATCCTACAACAAAGAACATCTTCCCAATATCTAATCTAAACCCACCCTCTTTCAGGCTGAAGGCATTCCCCTTTTCATGTCACTACATGCCCTTGTAAATACTTTGGAGAGGGTGGGGAGGGGCCATGAAGATTATTTTCAACCCTGTTCATGCTGTGTAATGAAAGTATTCATGATGCATGCTTGGAATCCATGGGCACTAAGGAATTAATTCAATGTTTACATGGCAGGATTAAGCCAGGAGACTGCTGAAGGCATCCTGTGTAACAGTGTTATTCTCCCTGTTAAATCCCCTGTACCATGCATCTCAGTGAACTGCACTGAATTAATGCAACTCAGTAAAGAGGAGTAACAATGACAGTCTATAAAAAAACATGGCTGAGTGATTGTTGCGAAAGAACTTGGAAAATTCCAAACTGATAATGGGTTTGAGTACTGGGTCCCACCATCTCAGTATCACATAAGTGACAGTTTGTGGATTTTGGATGCTTAGTTTCTTTTTCACTTTTAGGTTTGAGGGTGCATCAGAGAACTTGATTTGGAAGACAAGGTTGCAGCAAATATTATCAGAAGACATAAGGCCTTCTAAAAGGAATTTTTAAATCTTTTTTTTTTTTGTGAAAATAAAATTTAATCTCATATTCTGCCACTGGCTGTTAAATACTTACATCTGTTGTGTAAATTTTATTATGAAAGTCTGATTGTTTTCACTCTGATGTGCCAGCATTTCAATTTTCACAAATATAACTTCAAGCTCTGTAAAGTGGGCAGAATTTTTTACATTATTTTTTTCCAGTCTGTGTTGACTCATAGGAAAAAATGTGGTGTCAATTTTGCTTCTAAAAATATTACACTTTTAAAAGCTGTCTTTAAGACCTTGAAGATCTGTCAGACATCTCTGAAATGAAAATTTTCTCTTAATGTGAAAATTGTGGACTGTGTCAGATCCCTTTACATAACCCTTCATGCTTCAGGCACCTTATTCTACCTTCTGGGCAGTTATTATTGAACTGATCTAGTTATCTGCAAATATGAAGTATAACGGTAGGTGTAATTGTCCAATACTGTTAAGAACAAAAGCAAAATACTTCTCATCATGAATTTTATTCACATCTTTGAAACGCTGCAGAGTTCAGTAAATTGATTTGCTAGATGCTGGTTGTTGCTCAGAATGGTCTTGTGTCAATTAATGTAAGTATAAGGCAGTGGGGAAGCAAAAAAACTAATACTGCAGCCCTTCATGTTTTGCTTGACATACAAAACCTTGCAGGTTGAACCGAGTTACCTTTTAAGAAGAACCAACACATGCAAAAGCTGTTCTATTCGCCAAAGTCTGTAGTCAACCCACAAAGAAGCAGCTAAAACCCTGCACCACCAAATGGGCATTGCTAGTTTAACATCAGTCTTAGAAGAGCAAAGCAATAAGCAAGTTTTATCAGGACTGTATGAGAGGCAGGAAAGAAGGTGAGAAATCTTCTTTGTCCCTCAACAAAAGTTGATAATACTGCTTCGTTTTGGAGCTATTTGGCATCACAAGCCCGTACCCACAAAGCCCAGTGGAGTTGGCAGAATATCTAAAAGCACAACAGAATATTTACCTTCATACTGACGATTGCTACTCGGAGATTTGTTCCGCCTAGATCCACTGCCAGAGCACTCTGTGTCTCTAGAATATGGTCAATATCTTGAGAGATATTATCTTTGACAGGAGGAAAACAGAATTTCTTTTGCAATGGTTCTTTGAGGTCAATAGATTTAAGGAACTTCAAAATCCTTGGAACAGCATTACCATCTCCATATATTTTTGAGCTATAATACAAAAAAGAATTAATGTAATTTGAAATAACACTGGAATCTATAAAGTTCTTTGTATGGCAGAAGAGTGTAACAGTATCATTACAATATTATGATCTGGCGACTCTGCTAATACTGCAGCTCACACTATGACAGACTGTCATGAGACATGGTAGATAGTGACAGTAGTTTAAACAACACACACAGATCTTTCAAGTCTGGCATTAGCTCCATTTTGGAATATGAAACTGGAATGCAGAAAACTGGAAACTAGTGATACCAAAATCCCTGTAAAATTATCTTTAATGAAGCAGAAATAAAAATATGGGCAGTTTATGTGGTACAAATCAAGTAAGATGTACTTATTGCACAGATGCCAACTATGTAATAATAAACCATACATTCATGTCAGTTTTCAACATGACTGTTTCTAAAATATCATACACAGCATCAGATACTTGGTATTAAAGAATTCAGTTTTACTGTTCAGTTTAGATTCTTCAAAAATACTCTTTTTATCCTTGTCCTTAGTTGAACAAGTATCTATCAAACTTTATAAGAACTTAGATGAATGAGTCAGTACTCATTAGGGCTGAGGAATAAGGAAAAGCACCTTGCCAGAATTCTGCAGCTTCCCTGGAAGCTTGCACTCAGGACTCTCTATGCATCATGAGGTCAAATCAGTTATTGAGTATTGTGTCATAGAAGCACAGAATAGCTTGCATTGGAAGTGACCTCTTGAGATCATCTAGGCCAAGGCAGGTCACATTGACCAGGTGACAGAACTCATCCAGGTGGGATTTTAATGTCTCCAGGGAGGGAGACTCCACAACATACCTGGGCGATCTTTGCCTGTGGTCTGCCACCCTCAATGTAAAGCTCTTCTTCAAGTTGAGATGTAACTTGTGTTTTGGTTTATGGCCATTACCCCTTGTCCTGTTGCTGGGAACCACTGAGAGGAGTCTGGCACCATCCTCTGGGCACCCGCCTTGGAGATATTATTATATATTGAAGAGGCCCCCGCTCTCAGTTGTGCCTTGTCTTTGTCTAGACAGGGCCAGCTTCCACATTCTCTCTTTTCTCATAAGAGAGATGCTCCAGACCCCAAATAACAGAATCACAGAATAAACTAGGCTGGAAAAGACCTTTGACACAATTGAATCCAACATGTTACCTAACATTATCAGCTTAACCATGGCACTGAATGCCTCATCAAGTCTTTTAAACACCTCCAGGGACAGCAGCTCAACCATCTCCCTGGTGTCACGATCTGCTCATACGAACAGGGGTTGTGATGGTTCAGAGTGCAAAACACAACACAGTGGGGATTTCAGTATTAATCAAAACAAACCACTGTTTATTGAATGACCACAGCAAATGCGATAGAGGGATTAAGGGAGAGAAAAAAGATAGAGGAAGGGGGAGAGAGAAAGGGGTGGGCTTATAGCTACCAAACATAGAGATGAAATCCTTTGCATTCCGGCCGAGGACCCAACTGTTATGTCAGGGAGATCTCAAAGTCCTGGTTATCTCAGGGTTCTACTATAGTCCATTGCTGAGGGGGGGAACAGATCTTGAAGTAAGTCTATTGAAATGGCTGAGGGGAAAAAGGTATTGAAGATGGGTACAGACAGCCCACGTTCTCAGCAGGGTAAGTCAATATCAGCAGTGAGCAGGACCCATTGTGTTTCAGCACTGGTTTCTATGGGAAACCAGTCTAGGTCCAGTGAACACATCTGCAGGCAGCACTTAGCAGGCATCCTGCTTCAGTCAGGCCAGCACCCCTGGATCAGAATTACGGGGGTCTCAATCTCAGTCCTTAGGAGGGGGACATCAATCTCTGTCCATCATGGTGGTAGTGGAGCAGATGAAGGATTTTCCGTGGGAGGGCTACCAAAGTTGCTCCAGCAAGTTCATCTGGCCAAGAGGTGGGAGAATTCCTGGGCTATGGTCATGAAGCAGGTGCAAGCATATAGGGCGCGTCGCCCCTTGGCAGGCCCTGCTAGAAGCAGTCACTGTAGATACAGCTGTGAACAATCACTTGGCAGGCCAGAATTCTGCTCAGGGGCCTCAGGATTTTTGGAAGTTCATCCACCACCTGCAGGCCAGAATTCCAATCAGGCTCCAGATGTCTGTCCTTGGGATGGTCATGAGGCAAATGAGGAGAACTTCATACTACCTTTCACACCTGGGTAGCACATTCCAATGCTAAACCACTCTTTCTGTGAATAATTCTTTCTAATATCTAGCCTAAACTTCCACCTGGCTACAGCCTCTTGTCAGGGAGTTGTAGAGAGTGATAAGGTCTCCTTGAGCCTCCTTTTTTCCAGGCTGAACTCCCAGCTTCCTCAGCCATTCCTCATAGGATCTGTATTCCAGGCCCTTCACCACCCTTGTTGCCCTTCTCTGCATGAATTCAAGCATCTCAGCGTCCTTCCTAAATTGACAAATTGGACACAGCACTTGAGGTGTGGCCTCACCAGTGCTGAGTACAGGGGCAGAATGACCTCCCTGCTCCTGCTGGCCACACTGTTCCTGACACAGGCCAGGATGCCCTTGGCCTTCTTGGCCCCCAGGGCACACTGCTGGCTCATGTCCTGCTGGCTATGGACCAGCACCCCCAGGTCCCTTTCTGCCTGGGCCCTGTCCAGCCACACTATCCCCAGCCTGTGTGCTTGCAGGGGGCTGTTGTGACTCAAGTCTGGGACCTGGGACTTGGACTTGTTAAACCTCATATCCTTGGACTTGGCCCATCCATCCAGCCTGTCCAGGTCCCTCTGCAGAGCCCTCCTACCCTCTAACAGATCAATACTTGCTCCCAGCTTGATGTCATCTGCAAATTTACTGATGGTGAACTCAATCCCCTTGTCCTGATCATCAATGAAGATATGAAACAGGACTGACCCCAGCACAGACCCCTGAGGGACACCATGGTGACTGCCCACCCACTGGATGTGACACAATTCACCTCCACTCTCTGGGCCCGGCCATCCAGCTGGTTCCTAACCCAGCAAAGAGTGCTCCTGTCCAAGCCATGGGCTGCCAGCTTTTCCAGGGGTGGAAGTCCTGTGGACAGATGGTGTCAAAGGCATTGCTGAAGGTCAGGTGGAGAACATCCACAGCCTTCCCCTCATCCACCAGGTGGGTCACCTGGTTATAAAAGGAGATCAGGTTGGTCAGGCAGGACCTGCCCCTGCTAAATCCATGCTGGCTGCATCTGAGCCCTGGGCCATCCTGGAGGTGCCACGTGACCACACTTGGGATGATCTGTGCCATTCTCCTGCCAGGCACAGAGGTCAGGCTGACAGGTCTGTAGTGTCCTGGACCTTCCTTCCTGCCCTTTGTGTGGATGGACATCACTGACCAGCTTCCAGTCATCTGAGACCTCCCCAGTGAGCCAGGACTGCTGGTAAATGATGCAGAGAGGCTCACAAGCTCATCTGCCAGCTCTCTCCTCCCCCTGGGATGGCCACCGGGGCCCATAGACTTGTGAGCATCTAAGTGGCTCCGCAGGTCTCTGAGTGCCTCCTGCTGGATAACAGGGGGACCATTCTGCTCCCTGTCCCCACCTACCAGCCCAGGAGGACAGCTGTCCTGAGGACAACCTGCCTTTCTGTTAAAAATTGAGGCAAAGAAGGTGTTAAGTATCTCTGCCTCTTCATCACCTTTAGTTACTAAATACTGTTCCCCATCTAATAATGAATGGAGATTATCCTTGCCTCTCCTTTTGCCATTAATGTATTTATAAAAATATTTTTATTATTCTTCATAGAAGTGACCAGATTAAGTTTTAATTGGGCTTTTACCTCCCTAGATTTTTTTCCTACTAGACCTAGCCACATCCTTAAATATTTCCTGAATTACCTGTCCCTTTTTCCAAAGGTCATCATCTTTTTCTCCCTTAGTTCCTTCAGAAGTTCTTTTTTCATCCAGATCAGTCATCTTCTCCAACAGCTCATCTTTTGGCACACAGGGACAGCCTGCTCCTGTGCTTTCAAGATTACTTTCTTTCTGTACCCCCTTGTTTTTAAGGGTTGCTTCCTAAGGATCTTTCCGAATCAGCTTCTTGAATAGGCCAAAGTCTGCCCTCTGGAAGTCCAGTGTGGAAGTTTTCTCTGTGCCCCTCCTTGTTTCACCAATTATTGAGAATTCTATTATTTCATGATCACTGTATCCCAAATGGCCCCCAACAACCATATCTCCCACCAGCCCTTCTCTGTTGCCCTTTTTGAAGATCATTGGCTTTCTTCCAGTTATTAGGCATCTTTCCCAGTCCATGATTTTTCAAAGATAATGGAGACTGGCTTAGCAACATCTGCTAGCTCCCACAGCACACATGGGTGCATCCCATCAGGTCTATAGAATTATGGGTCTTCAATCTGCCTAGCTGATCTCTAACTCAACTCTCTACAAACAAGTCTTCCATTCTCTAACCTTTTCTTCTTACTCTGATGTCTGGGATTCCTGAAGGCTGTTCTCAGCAGTAAACACTGAAGAAAAGAAGACATTCAATAATTCAGCCGTCTCAGTGTCTTCCAATACCAGGACACCCCTATGATCCAGCAGCAGCCACACATCTCCCCTGTTCTTCCTGTTGCTGCTGATGAATTTGTAGAAGTCCTTCTTGTTGTCCTTTATATCCCTGGCCAGACTGAATTCCACATCCCTGCATATTGTGACAATGTTCCTACAGTCCTCCCAGGTGGCCTGCCCCTTTTTTCACATCCCATAAATTTCTTTCTTCTGTTTGAGTTTTACTAAAATCTCATCTATTTAGGGCTCCAGCCCTCTTTGCCTGATTTCTGGATCATAGGGACACACTGGTCTTTAGGTCAGAGGAAGTGATGCTTGAATACTGACCAGCTCTTTGGACACCCTCCTCATCTGGAGTCCTAACCCATCAGATTCCTCCAAACAGGCCCTTGAAGAGGTTAAAGTTAGCTCTTTCCAAGTTTAGGAAAGAGCTCCTCAACTAAACAGTTCTAATCCTGCTTGCTGTTTTGCTTCCCCAGGGGCAGATTCTGAGTTTCTAATGGTCACTGCAGCCAATGCTGTCCCCAGCCTCCACATCTTGAACCAGTGCCTCTTGGTTTGTTAGTAAAAGGTCCAGAACACATCTTTCCTCACTGGCTCCTCCACCATTGCATCAAAATTATCTTAACTGATCTGCAGGAACTTCCTGAACTCTGTGCCAAGCTGTGTTGTCACTCTTAACAAACATCAGGTACAAATCTCCCAGGAGAACCAGGGCCTGTGATGCTATTTCAGTTGCCCACACAAAGCCTCATCAACTTCCTCTCTTCATCAGGTAGCCTCTGGTAAATACCCACAAGAGTGTCACCCATATTAGCCTGTCACTTAATTCTCATCCATAAACTCAACTTGTTCATCTGTCACTGAGTAGAGCCTGATACAGTCCAATTGCTCTCTCACATGAAGAGCAACTCCACCACCTTGCTTCTCTGATCTGTCCTCTCTAGATATAGCCATCCATGACAACATTTACCTCCACACATAGCCATCCATGACAAAATTCCAGGTATGTTGCCGTAATTCCAATGAGATCATGGCTCTGCAACCTCACATAGATTTCTAGTTTATTAGATTACACTTGCTGAGTGCACTGGTATACAGGCACTTTACGGAAGATCAAGCAACAAGGCCGCTTGAAGGGGTGTGAGAGTCATGAACACCACAGTCATGAAAACCCTTGATGTGTTTTGCCCTATGATCCTGTCCTGGAGTGATCTATAATGCTGTATTCCACAACTATCTGTGCCAAAAAATCATTACTGTCTTGTCACTGTCATATTTTCTGAAAAAACCCTTCACCAGGATTTCTTCACCTGGGAAGCTGAGAAGTCTTAGAGAAGAATGAAAACAATAATTATTTGATTGCTTCTCTTGTGTTTGCAGCTTTGGAATGGGGTTGGAGATTGTTTATTCAACAGGTAGGTGGTTGATTGGTTTCATATGAACTGTTTTTACTTAATGACCAATCACCATCCAGCTGTGTCAGGACTGGAAGAAGTCATGAGTTTTTAATTAGTATCTTGTTAGGCCTTCTGTAAGGATCCTTTCTCTATTCTTTAGTATAGTTTTAGTATAGCAATCTTTAATATAATATAAAATAATAAATTAGCCTTCTAAGAACATGCAGTCAGATTCTCAATTCCTCCTTCATCCTGGGGACCCAGCAAATACCACACTGTCTCTTCAAGACGCTGCAGCTGGGGACCTCGTGTGCATGTGGCAGGAGGGAGGGTATTTTTAAAATTACCCTGCCCAGGCAGTTTCCTGCCTTTTGCTTGCTAGTGTTTGCTTTGAGGGCTGTTTCAACCTTGTTTTGGTAGATTTTTTTCCCTTCCTTTTTTGGGTTCTCTTTTCATTTCCCCCCAACACCCCACCCTGCCTCAGCCAGACTCCAGCTGGCGTTTCTGGGCTGTCCTGGGGCAAAGTCTGTATGTGCCCTCCTGCTGCTGCAGGGAGGGGCTGGCCCCGCCTCAGCCCGAGCTGCTCCAGGAGAGAAGACTACGGGAGTAGATCTTCTCCCCTCTCCCTTTTGTGGCAGCCTTGGGTTTTCCAGTCTAAAAACTGCATTTTGCAGTCAGAAACTATATCAAAGGGAACTTTGCAAGGTCTGCTGGCAGCAGATAAGCCAGCGAGTTCCTGGGGTTGGGCACCCAGTGCCAGTGCGGATGGAGTGCTCCTTCCCCACCAGCCCATCCCAGAACCATGGTGTAGAGCAGCACGGTAGCAGCGCTGGCAGAGCCCATGGACAGCAGGAGGAAGTGGCAGCAGTCACTGGAACCAGAAAGCTTCCATTTGCCCCCAGAACTGCTCTGCAGACTCCTGCCTTCCCAGAGCGGGTTCTCACCATCTTGCCTCTTTGTTCCTGGGAGGCACCACCTTGGAAGGGAAGGGTGTGATGCCCCTTTCCCTTTGTCCTTCAGCCATGCAGCTGCCTCTGGCAGGCACCACTTCAGGAACAGTTATTTCTGGCATTTCAGGTCTCTCTCTGTTCCCGTGGGGTTGTGAGATTTAGCAGTTTGGTATCTAACAGTTATTTCCTTTCCCCCCTCCCACACCCAACCTGCAGGCATCCTGTTTGTTTAATAAACTTATTTTTCACTTGCATTTACTCCATTCATTATGTGTTGTTCCTTATTGGTAGAAAGGGATTGGTTGGAATCAAGGGGAAGTTACTCATTTCAGAGTGCCCACCTCTTTAAATTTCCTCAAAATGAGACAGATCTTCAATCTGCAGCCAAGGTACATCTGACTCTGCAGCGGTTGCTACGACCTGCTCCCCAGGAGGAAGCAATGGCACAATTATTGCCATTTGCACCCTGATTCCCAGTCCTTCAATTTAAAGTCCATCTCACCAGACTGGCTAGCCTGCTGCCAAAGAGACACTGCCCTTTTTATGCCCTTTTTAGCTGGGGGATCCAATTCCCCTGTAACAGGCTAAAAATAATAAAAACACAATCCACTGTTATAAAAGCCAAAACCTTCTTGATAGCAACAGCCACAAACCCAGACACTGATCTGAACAATGTGTCTGCCTCTGACTGTCCTGATTTCTCTGACTCGTAGGATACATGAGATGACCTGGGCAGAGATGTTTTTCATGTGCCTCACCAGGGCTTTACAGTCTTCCTTGATCCTGGCCATGTTTTGGCTCTCAGTATCATTTGTATCCACACAAAGTGTCCTTAAGGCACAAGTCAAGGTAGGCAGACAGGATGTTCTCTCCCATGCTGCTCCTAAAGAACAAGCTCTCTTAATCACTGGTCTAGGTTAATATAAATTTTGTCTTCTTGACTTTCGGTTGGATGTTAAATGAACACGTATTGAAACATGAACATGTTAAATGAACTTGTATTGAAATATTACTAGTAACATTTTGCTCTGTAAATACTACTGCATACCAGACACTGCATTATGGTTCTGAAATGAAAAATCATTTGTAACCTCCAATCAGTGTATTAAATGCACTCCAATCAAATATGATGAAACACCTTAGGACTAAATGCCTTTTACTCTACTGCTTTAACATCCCCCTCAATGAATTAAGATGAGTGTACTCACCATGGATATTGCTTCCCAAACTGCAGCTGTAGAGCATGAAGAATCTTATCCTGTGTATCAGCATCACGAACATGAAGAACATTTTCACCTAGACAACAAAAAATTAAGATAATAGGACAGATCAGATGCTCAAATTGCATTAGAGTATGAGCTGCTTTAGAAATGAAAAAAAAAAAAGGTTTTAGCTCCTCTGTGAGGGCAAGATGCCCATCAGATTGACATCACTCTTCATCAGTTCTGTGCCTCCCCTTGCTCCCACTAAAGCAATGGTGTCACCTCTGAGACACTGTCCTGCATTATAAAACGTAGTTAAGAAAACATGTACCTGTTTCTCTTCCTGTCTGCCGTGTCCCCAGGTTGATGACAGGTGTGCCAAATGCTCCCACCTCTCTGACACCACAACTGCTGTTACCAATCATACAACCAGCGTGAGCAACTAGCTGAATGAACTGGTCAAATGGCACATGCTTCACTGCCCGAAAATTGGGATGGTGTTCAATGCCCTTCTTCCTCATCACACGAACCATCTCTTTGCTTCCTACAGAAAAGCAAAGTAGAATAAATTATTTAAGTTCTACTTTTAAAATCAAAGTCCTGGCACACAAAGAATATAGTAGCCAGCCACTCACTGAGAGCTGGTTTTTGCTCTTTTTATCCTTAAACTGTAAATCATTTTGCTCAGCACTTATGCCAAAGTTTGATACAAGAATTCACTGCAAAAGTGTCTTTGTAGTTTTAAGCTAATTTAAGAGGCACTAATATTGCTCCTACATGTCACCTGGTTTCTCCTCATTTTCCTTCCCACACTGAAAAACTGAAATGTCTTCTAGCAATGTGAACATAGAGCTGCAGCAGATGCACCCACAAGGCTGACACAATCCAGCTAGTTCCATCTGGCTGGAAGACATGGATAAAAGCACTCTTTTGAAGACAATCTGTTATGTGTCACTCTGTCACGAAGGTATTCTACTCACCTGCATCCACATTAGGGAATAGAACAAGTGTTCTCTTGTTGAAGGAGATGAGTGCATCTAGTGTCAGCTCAAACATCTTTATGGAATGTTTAATATCTGTGGTTACAGGATGCTGCAGAGCAACTATATAATCTCTGGTTTTGACATCTTCACCTGTCCAAATGGAGGGCAAGAGAAGTTTTTTTATTGGTGTAGAATAGCAAGAGGAAGGAAGGACATACTTTTAGAACTACAGATGTGAAACCCTGAAAAGCTGAGGCACCAAATGGGATATATCTAACACATAGGGAAAATGCTAGAATAAAAATCAAGGTACGTACAGGGTAGCCTAGCTTGTTATTGGCCTCTCTAAGCACGTCTCATAATTTTACAGACCACTGCCTAAATGTCTACAAACTGTTAACTTGCAAGCCTACTTCTAAAGCTTTATAAGACTATACCAGGAGATCAAGACACTACTCTGACACCACTATAAATCTGGATTTGCTCCTGAAGCTGCTCTGATTTTCTGTCAGTTGTCCATTCTCAAGCAAAGACCTCATTTCCACAGTATAAAAACAGTCAGTCACACTAGTCTTAGTACATTTGATAAACATTTATCTGCAAAACATACTGATTGAAAAAGATTCCTGCTTCTACACATGGTAACCCTACAGGACACTGCTTTGTCAAAGACAAAAAGGAAACATAAAACTCCACTGTTAACAGGAATTATTTCTAAGTTAGTCAGTATTAAACACCAAAAGCCTTTGGTGCATGTTGTCCTGTTGCAGTGCATTCCTCAAAAAAAGGTTCATAATACAAATCTGTGTGATTTTTTTTACATTAGGCCTGAACAGCTTTGATTCTATTTAACTAAAACTCTACTACACCAAAGTAACTGCTCATGTAAGACTGTTCTGCTTTTAAACTGTTCAGCTCAGAGAAAATATTCATTTAAGGAGTTATTTTTTGACTTGGCAAAAGGTCTGGAAGTGTTCAGTAAAATAGATTTGTTTCAGTTGTATGTGGCAAAATGAAAGCAAATGTAGAAAGAAATACCAAGTACTATTAAAAATACATATTATTTTTTGACTGATAGCCTACTTACTGAGTTCGTCTAGTGTTGAAAGGCATGTGAGAAAAACGTAAGAAGTGGCCCGCTTACCTAGCCACATGCTAATAATACTCATGTAGTCTTTGTTTTTGGCAGAGAGAAGCTTGTCATACGAGGGACAGCCTGCTAAAAGGATGCGGTCGTGGTCTTCACACATGGCTATCAGGTGCTGCTCTGCACTCCTCGTGCAGCACACGTGGTAATGGGCCAGCTTGGTTATGGCATGTCTGATGGAGTCATCGATGGTCCCGCTGACCTCCCCACCTTCAATGTGAAGAATGCGAATGTTCATCAGGGCTGCGGACGTGGCCAGGGCCAAGGCATCGAATCTGTCCCCATGAACTATCATTATGTCAGGTTTCAGGCGGTTGAGGACGTCAGGTAACTTGACTAATGCAAGGCCCACTGACTCCACCATAGCTGCCTCATCCTCCCCTCTCACGATGGTGTGCAGTCTCGTATGAATGTCAAAGTCATCTTGTTCAATCATACGATAGGTGTTACTGAAGGTCAGAGAAAAAGCGTTATTAGAGTAAATACAACTTGATTTTACAGCAATATTGCCTCACAAAATAAACATGAATTACAACAGCTGTACTGGGGTTGAAAAAAGACTTGCTTTCCACATCTTCTTCACTGAGGAAAGTAGCTTTTAAGATTTTAACAGAATATTCTCATCCATGTGAAGATCCTCCCTAATATTCCAAACATCCAGTTTTCCTAGACACCATTAAGGAAGAACTGCGCTGAACACATTGTGGAAATCCTCAGAAATCAAACTCTTTGTTCATATGTCCACTGAGACTTACAGAGAATAGATATGGCATGACTTCCTGTCAGAAAGGGTATGTTTATTGACATTTCTGTGGACAACTCTATAAATACAACAACCAATGTGATGCAAAGCCGAGGCCTGTATGTTTAAAGAAAACATCCTGCAGGTAGCATATATTATTTCAGACTCTGTATTTTTTTAAGGCATATCCTTTTTATTTTACTGAGTAAAGGGCCTCGCATTGATATAGCATAAATTTCATTAAATTTCCAACTCCATTTACAAATATCCTTCACAGACCTACCATCTTCCTGATTATGTACATTTATCTCAGAAAACTTTCTTTCTCTTTGTTTCTGCATTCTTTGCCTTTTGAAAGGTGAAAATCTAGGAGGCAAGCGAGATTGTGCATTTATGTTTGCCAGATCAAAATCTCTACTGTTTGCTTTGTGCATTACAAATCATTCACAATACAGAGACAAATGTTAAACACCTTGGAACTAGAAAAGTAGTATTTTGTATTACTTTGCACAAGTCTTGCAGACAGTCAAGGGTTATGCGATATGGAGAAATCAGGGCCATGTTTCCATGTTTGTCCTTTATGGCAAATTAAATGGGACTACTTTATTTCTCCAATCAGAGAGGGTGCAATTCAATGTACTGACCTGTCAAGAAGTTAAACTATTTGGTTTTTTTTTTTTTTTTTTTCTCTGAATCAGGTTACTTTTGTGATGTTGAATGCACCTTGCCATGTTACTGGCTGCAAACAACATCCAGTACAAAGCAAGGAACAGAGCGCTGCAATGTGCAGAAAGAGAACAGTCACCAGTGGAACATCCTGTCTTACTAGTTCTCTCCCACCTACCATACACGAACAGACAACCATATAGCTATCATTTTGTTATTAAATTTTGCCATTCATTTTGTCATTAAATTTTGTCATTCATTTTGTCAGAAACATATGACGACAGTTTCCTGCCTCCACAACACTGGAAGTAAGAACTAACAGTGTTCTCCTGGCATATGCAATATGTACTTTCTCCAATAACTGTAAAGCAGAAGAGCTGCAATTTAACATGACTGAGGAGGCTCTTTTCTCTATGAAAACTAAAAAACTGTAGCACATTTCCATTTGATAATCACCAGGTTTCAGGGAAAAATGCAGTACATCACTTTCTTACTTCATACAGCCTGTGATTCTTTTTGGAGTCAGTTACAGCATTTGCACAAAACTTTCTACAATTCAAAGACTGGCTGAAAAAAAATGATTGCATAAAATATGCAATCTCATAAGGAGCTAAAAATAAAATTCTGGGAAAAAAAAGTAAAACTTTGTTGTCTGCACTCATGCCAAGAGTCTGTTTTACCTAATGTTCATATTATCATTGCTAACACCTCAGAAACTGGTAGATAAAAATTCACCTTACCCATAATCATCAATCAGGTGGGAACCAAGCACCACGACATCAAGCTCAAAAAACTGTGGTTCTGCCTTAATACCAAACATAATGGGAGCTAATTTTGAATAATCAGCACGGTTGCAAGTAGCAACACAAACACGAAGTTTGTGGTTGTTTCCATTCTTCTCCATTACTTCCTTCTGCTTCTGTTTTGAAAGATTCTTGAAGTACACCTCCTGGCATAATAGAGAAAACAAGAAGTGTGTAATTAATAATAGTAATTTACTTGCATCAAATGGCAATCACTTCATGAACAATACACACAAGTGTAGCCCCAACTATGGATACTACTGCACTTGTAATGGACATCTAATACCTAACAGAACAAATGGGTTTCTCCTTCCAAAATTTAGAAGAGAAATTTTTTTCCAGTTAAAACTCAATTTTAATGCTTCTATTTCTACAAAAAGTATATAAAAATTCTGTATAAACAATATTTAAGTGTTATGAAGTTCAACTGTAATCAAACAGTAAAATTACTTCTCCCTATTCTGATGGAAACCTCTGCATAAGTAGAAAAATTATTCTGCCTTAGTAAATGAAAGAAAGAAAATCTCATGTTCCAAATAAAAGAATGGAATAAATTGCTCAGATGCATCCACTGACAAGACTCTGTAAACAAAAATAAAAATTTTTTACTATGACAGCTTATGTATCTCCATTAAACACATTTTGGTGAGGTAGAGCAAGTTAAACATTTATTTCCAAAGCCCTACATACCCTTTTGTAGGCCAAAGTACATTAAGAAAATCAATAATACAAAACATCAAAATAACCCAAATTTCCTTTCCTACCAAACAGAAATGGCTAAGGTGTTAGCAAGAGTTTAAGTAAGCACAATCCTTTTGGTATAAATCTGATGTTATGTCAGATTTTTGCTCCACTCTGCAGATGCAACTTGTTCTTGATTAATGGACAAGGCTTGCTTATCCTTGACTCAAAGCAGTATCAATCTCTACTGATTTTGCCAGCTAGAAATGTGTGACAGTGCATGATAATATTAACAGGAGAAATTCCATGCTCCTTTTAGACTGCATCCAGATTTTTTTCAGTAAAGTTCTAAAAGAAAGGCTACTGTGGTATCACACTCTCATGAAACTTACAAAATCAAGATTCAACTTAAAAAATTTCAAGATTTGCCTAATTTTAAGACATTAGTTTAGGTTTCATCACACATGATCATACAATGCTTTGGTGTAATAGCAACATGAGGGTTGATCAGGAATCTATGCCAAGTTGTCAAAGGTAATGCGGTATCTCTAGTCCACTTGCCATCCATTATGGCTCTGCAAAACTATTAGTGAAAACTATCAGAGAAAACTATCAGTGACCATCACTGGCAGTGACACCAGCCAGACTCAGATCTAACAGACCCCACTGTTTTTCCTCATTTCTAAAACAGCCTCTCTTCGGAGGTGGTTCTGAGCACGATGTCCTGTCATTATTTATGTAAAACTGGCCACTAATTCAAATAAAATGGTGCTCAAGATGTGAACGCCACTTTTGACACACCTATAAGCTTGTTCTTTGAAACTGCATGAACAATTTAAGTATAACTAGAGCCAAACCGCTCACAAAACTCTTCAAGTTGGCCACTGCTGCATACATATTCTATACTATATAAAACAAGAAGCCAAAGTAAAAAACTGCAAAATAAGGAAGTGACAAAGACAACTAAACTGAACTCCAAGTTACCCGTCTGAGATAGGACCACCATGACCCCTCTAACAAAGCAGTTTCTCTTCACTTATGCAAAACAGTCTTTTAAGAAGCAGAATAGTTTTCTTTCTTTTTTCTTCAAGAATTGTCTGAAATTCTAAAAACCTTCCATCCAGACACAGAATATACCATCTCCTAAAACAGAAGGTCTGTAAGTTAAGAAAAAATGAAATCTCTTTTTCCACCATTTTTTCACAGATCCAACAGAACTGAATCACTAGCCCACATATCTTTCCAGCGATGAAGAGATCATTTAATTACAGTTAGTATTTGGCTGTAGTAATGGTCTCTTGAAATAATTTTAGACGTAGATGTGGAGACACTCCAAATCTGTCTGAATTGACTAGAATCAAAGGCAGTTTCTGGTATTTGTCCATTTAAACTTCTGTTAACATTATATTTAAAAGCAGAATTATTTCCAGTACTGCCTTAAAACTCTGTAACACAGTAGTTTCAAAAAGCTGACAAGTGCAGACATTGGCCTTGGTGCAGACAGGTTTTCTATTGCTGTCAATTTTAAACACCTGCCTATCTGAAGAACCAAAATATTTACCCTAGTATAAGGTAGGTAATAATGCAGTATAATTATCAACTGCATGTGGAAATTTGCCACTAATTAAATAGGTTTATTGTTTTCGAGGATAACGTGGATGTTTCCTAAACATCTGATGTATTGCTACATCACAGTTTAACAACAGTCATTATTCTATCCCGACTCCAAACTTTTCTGAGCCTAAATGCTCAGAAAAAATAATTCTTAATTTCAGACAGTATTCACTGTCAAAAAGCAATGGCCAAGTCCCTTCAGCCATTAACAGCAAATTCCTTCAAGCACAGCTGTGATGACCTAGTTACAAAATTTTGTTACCAGTGTGGTTTTAGAATTTATTATCAGCTTTTGCAGGCAAGTCATCTCTTTCCAGGACTTTTCACCAAAATTATATGAAATAATGAATCCCGGACATTTGCCTCTTAGTTTCTAGATGTCTGACGATATACTGAGCTTGATCTACATAGAACTCTCTAGCTGGGAGATCCTCCTGTTCCAAGGTCTACCTCTTCTACCTTGTAGGAACTAGCAATCTTTAGCAGAAGGGTAAAGAAATAAAACAGTCTTACATGAAGGACTACTTGAAATACTTAATCTCCATGTGCTTTGGTCTACTGCTCTTCTATACTCCATCCTAAAGCTTTTAGATTATTACAGATTCAAGGACTTTTTGAGACTGGGAAATTCTGGACCAGACTTAACAGCAGCCAAGCAGCTACTATTTCTCTTAGCAGGCTCAGAGCATGAGACAATCCTCGATAACTCTTTCACAAACAAATGACACCACCCGCATACTCTATATTCTACATTCACGCCTCTGAAACACTGGCTTATAAAAGACCCTGTTTCTACACTCTGTGTATTCCCATGTGTTGATGGCAATTTCACCTACCCAACTGCTTTGCTGTGTGGCACGCAGGTTATTGTACCCTGAGCGCTTCCCACACCCTGTACCAGTACGTGTATTCCCACCACCCTTCTCCACCCATGCACTGAACCATCGGTTCTACATCGCCTGTGTGCACACACACCCAGGGCCCCTTCCTAGAGCCGAGTGCAGGTGACCAAACATCAAATGACACCCTCAAACACCTCTGTGAGGGTGGAAAAGCATCCATCGCCCTGCACATGTTTTAGGGCAAAAAACGCTCCCCACCATTCCCCCCATAAATGTGGCTGATGTCTCCACCAGGCCCCTTCCTGGTGCAAGGGATCAACCCCTGTGCTTCTCCAAATATTGATACACCAAGAATCACAGAATATGATTACTCCAATGCTGAACTGGAAGAGAAGCACAAAGATCATTGAGTCCAACTCTTATTCCTGCACAGGACAACCCAAGCATCCACGTGCCGGAGAGCATTCAGGAAGCATGAACGCTTCCTGAACCCTGTCAGGCTGGTGCTGCGACCACTTCCTTAGGGAGTCCGTCCCAGTTATCCTCTGGGTGAAGTGCCTTTTCCTAATATCCAATCTAAACCCGCCCTGACACTTCAGGCCGTTCACTGGCTACACAAGGCTGCCCAGGTACTCCCCCTCTTCCGCACAAGCCACGGGGACAAGCCACGCCTGCGGCCCGCCGCTCTCTCTGCTCCTCTGGACAGTGTCCCCGTGCGCACCTGTCCCCTGCGGGGGCTCTGGATCCCGCTTTTCCCGGGGACCCGCACCCGCATCTCCGGGGCTCTGGATCCCCGCATTCCGCGGAGACGCGCCCCGGCCCGCGCGCCGCCCCGCCCCCAGGCACAGCCGCGCTCCCGCCCCCGCCCGCCGCGCTCCCGCCGCTGCCGTCTCCCCGCACATCGGCGGCAGAGACGCGGCCCGGCCCGGCCCGGCCCGGCTCGGCTCTGCGCGGCCGCCCCGCAGTCACCTTGCCGGCGCCAGCGCCGCTCGCATCCGCAGGCAGCAAGCCCCGCCCCGCAGGAAGTGAGCGCAGAGGAGGGGTCTGACCCGGCCGCGCCACGCTGGCCCGAGGCCCGGGCAGCCCCCGGCTCGCCCCTAGGGCCGCATGCGGATTTGCCACCACAGAACCACAGAACCAGTTGCTTGGAAAAGACCTCTGAGGTCACCGAGTCCAACTTAGGAGCCAACACCTCCCTGTCAACGAGACCATGGCACTGAGTGCCACATCCAGTCTGTCCTTAAACACCGCCAGGGACTGTGACTCCATGCAATGGCAGCTCGTTCCAATGTCTCATCGGGCTTTCTGTGAAGAAATTCCTCCCAAAGAGGAGCCATATCGTCTATAAGAAGATACTGTCCCACCTTAGAGTCGGTTTATATATGGAATACTCCGTATATACACATCTGAGGTAGCTAGTTAAAACTGCTGGATGATCTCACGGCTTGAGTGGCGACTGCCATCATGTTAAGACCTTTTAAAGTGAGGGCTGTCAGGGAACGAGGGGCTGTGGGGGTGCTGTAGGAGATGCACAGTCAGGACAAACAGCCTACAGAGGTGTATGGAAGAATACGGCAGTAACCTGATGGTGCAGGCTGTGCGGAACTGCAGCCCCCCAGTCAGAGCACCTACCAGAAGCGCCTGAAGAGTGCCTGGGTGTGATGCAGAATTTAATAATTTTGGCATTAATTCAGCCCAGGGCGTTGCCAAATGACAATTTCATTGGCATGCAGCACAATCAAAAAAGCTGTTAAACCAACTACCAGGTGTTGCTGTCGTCTGCGTTCCAGTTGACTGTAAAAGAGATGTGGTTTGTTTTCTCAAGCTGGAGGCGTTTGGAGGTCAAGTCTCACATTAATGAAGTGACTATGACTTGGATCCTAGCTCAATACCTGAGGCACCATGTGTAACATCTGTAACACCTGTGCCCACTATGTATTGAAACTACCTAAAACATCGCAATAGTTGAAATGGTGTCACACAGTCCTAGTAAAAGGATAATTCTTTGCCCATTTTTACTTCTCTGATTTCACATTTGTGTGGCTGAAACCTAAGTCTAGTGTGGTAGGGCCATACATTGGAGGAAGCCTGTACAACATTCAGCTATTTGGTACCAGAACTTTCCCACAGTTTTTCAGTCCAGATTGTATCTTTGTTCATCCATATAAACCTGAGGGGACTCGTATCCCTTCTAGCTTTGCCCTTTAATTCTTAGAAAAATTAGGTGTAAGACTGACTCTTGTCTGACATACCTAGAAGAAAGCAGGTGGAAGGAATGAGATAATTGCATTTCTAGCCTTTATCAGGGAGAAAAAGGTTGTCTTTCCTAGCAGTTACAAATATTTGTTTAATAAGACTTTAAGAAACAATTACTGAAGTTTTCAGCTAAAAGAAAAAATATTTTCAAGAGTGATTATTAAAGTAAAAACTCTTAACGACTTGCCCTTGGGAATTTAAAGTGATGATCTGACTGTTTCCCAAGAGAGGTAGAAAGGATCTTATCCTATGCTGACATTCAGAAAGTCCTCAGACAGCTGTGGTTCAATGAGTCATAGCTCTGTAAAGACTCAGTGTTTTGAGAATATTGCAGCACACCCACTTCTGAAGTTACCAGGCATCTTTGCTTGCAATACTGACCACATGCAGTAATAGCAACTGATAGGCACCTTAGGTTCAATTCATGTCCAATTTAAATTATTTCCATTGTTCTCTGCATCACTAGATTTACTTTATGCACATTGCTTAAAAACCCATTTACATTCTGGAAATGCCATATTAAATAAATTTGAATTGTCTGCTGTAAATGCTCTCAGGTTATGATAAACTTGCCAGCATATCTGTTTGGTTTCACCGAAACACTGAAGAAGAGCCTGAATAATATTTGAGCATGAGTGTATGGAAGTGTGAACATATGGGCAGACTCCGGTTTAAACTAGTACTAACACAGCTAGAAGCAACCACATTGAGAGTTAATTACTCTTACAACACCATCAGTGCATCTCTTAATGTAATTTTTCTGTAAATGTTCTAATGGTGTTTCAGCATGTTACAGTGAAAGGTGCAGAAGAAACAAGAAAGTTTATGTTCCTTTTGGCTATTTCTCACAGACCTCACATATTACATAAACAAGATTAAATTTTTCTTGTTACTGAGTGAGCCCTGCCTCAAGGCTTCTCAGCAGAGAGACAAATGCTGTGCAGAGAGATGAGATGAGATGAGATGAGATGAGATGAAATGAGATGAGATGAGATGAGATGAGATGAGATGAGATGAGATGAGATGAGATGAGATGAGATGAGATGAGATGAGATGGGAGGAGAAGCCTCAGCCCAAAATCTGCCTGCTCCTGTTGGTTTTATGCTTTGCTGCTCAAAATCTCCAATGACACTGTGAAGAGGGCCTTGACAAGGCCTGTGGCTGCGAAGGGGTTCATTAGAGGAGTAGGGTCTCAGTATCCAGAAAATTCATTGGCACTTCCCTCATCAGAAAGCTTTGCAGGAATAGTAAAGGCTCTGCAGAGACTAAATGGTCATTAGTGTCAAAGTGTTGGGAAATGTTGGAGATGAGGAGCATACTAGTTTTGGGAGAGGTCATGGTGCTTAAGATCTGAATAGAAGAGCGGGTTTGGTTTGCAGCTGGTTTGGATTTCCTGGAAACCCATCCTGCAAAAGGTGAAAGGTGCTTAACTGGGATGGTCGGTGCATGACGGTGGCCAGGAGATGGATAGTGTGGACAGACAGAATCAGTAGCATTCTGATCTTCTGCACTGGTGCTAGCCACTGTGTGTTACTTATTCCCTTCTGAAAGCAGAGCTTTATGACTTTTCAACATCTACGTGATGTGAATCTTTATTATTTCTCCTTAATTTTTCATTTATGTCCATTTTATTTATGTCAAAGACACATGCTGAGAGTAAAAGAACTTCCACTAAGGTTTTCAAAAGCAGCTGAATGTAACAATTCTGTACTGTCCAACCTAAAATACCTGAAAGCAACTTGAATTTTAAAGATCGGGGCTTTCAGAAAAGCAGGCCCTTCTGAGACAGCCAAACTGATAACCTCTGAAGATTCTGGCATGGTAGTGTTCAGCTACTGAGAATGCACTCCATTATAAATACTCCTTGCAGAAAGGGACCAAGTACCGTGCACTACATGATATAAGGAGAATATAAATAGTTACACACAGTAGGGAAAGCCTAATAAATTTTACCTTCCTGCATTTTCCTGTTTGTTCTTCCTGGTTAAAACTACCAGGTGAGGTGTGCAGTTAACAGCAATTGTGGACAAACACATCACAGTTCATATCTGATGTTCCAGAGAAGGGGAAGAGATCAGGGATAAGACAATGCCATAGATGCTATGAAAAGGGAAATTTGGAGATTTATTCTCTTGTCATCGTAACACAGATCTCTTACATCTTTGCTCAGCGTCTTATGCCCACAAAATGGACATCTAAGACTGTAAGACACAGAATTCCCAGCTAAGGGAGAAGAAATCAATAACTATATGAAAATTTGTTCTTTGTCTCTGGAAAGATACTGTCCAAAGAAATCAATGAAGCTGGTGCAGGGAGCTATCTTATGAGTAGCAAGGTGGGGATCAGTTTCTTTTCCCAAGTAACAATGACAGACAAGAGGAAATGGCCTCAGGGTGTGCCAGTGGAGGTTTATTCTTGGATATTCAGAAATATTTATTCACTGAAAGGGTTATCAAACATTATAAGCAACTGCCCAAGGAAGTACTGGAGTTATCACCCCTAGAATTATGTAAAAGGCACATAGATGTGGCACTTAGGAACATGATTTAATGTTGGATTTGGCAGTGCTGTATTAATGGTTGGACTTGATGACTTTAAGGTTCTTTTCCTATCTAAATATTCCATGAGTCAGTGTTAAAATTAGGTGCTTCAAAAACCCAAGTAAGAAGCAGAATTGTGAATCTCATTGAAGTAATTAGGAATTAGGTAAAAAACATTCTGTACTTTTTTTCCCAAGAGTTTCCAATGTTCTGTAATAGATTACAGTACCTTTTTCTTCCCTATTTGGAAAGATGGCATATTCTGGTGTCTGGTGTGTTACAAAACAATGGCATTTGCATATATGCTATAAAATGTGAGTAAAGTTTATTCTAACTAGGTAGAGTTGTAGAATGTGATAGATACATGGCACAAAAAGCAAACTCTTTATAGAGAATTCCTTGGTCAGAGAGGGGTGTGTGTGTAGTGTAGGCTAGGATAATATCCATGTGAAACCCATGTAAAGCAGTGGAAAGAGTACTGGAAACCTCAATAGTTTGGGGTGTTTTTTCCCAGTTCATTCTATGTCTTGAGCCTTTATCTTAATTTCTGCTAAAAAAAAACACCACAAAACTTTTCCTTCCCACTCCATCTAAAAATAGTGGATCTGACCCACTTTTTGCTGTCATCATGTGACTAACTCTGCTTATGTGATCAGTTTAATTCTTCAAATGGGTCTGTTTTCTTCACTTGTAACCAATGCCGTTAGGGTTACAGCTTGTCTGTTTGCTGTTAGGGTTACAGCTTGTCTGTTTCTTCTGAAGCTCTACTT
This sequence comes from Ammospiza nelsoni, assembly GCF_027579445.1. Classification (NCBI taxonomy): domain Eukaryota; kingdom Metazoa; phylum Chordata; class Aves; order Passeriformes; family Passerellidae; genus Ammospiza; species Ammospiza nelsoni. The sequence continues at coordinate 23,376,223 of NC_080669.1, forward strand.
CTTGTTCAGTCCTGCTGGAATGATTGCTGCTGACGATTTTTTGACACACATCAGACATCCACTGGGAAATCTGATGAAGTTCAACATACCCAAGCTGGCTTCAGACCAGTTGGTCTTGAACAATGATGGCAGCCTAGGCTGGGGTGGTTCTTGTGGTGCAATTCTTCCTCTTACGGTGCCGTGCATCTACACCCCTGGATCAGCAGACAGTGTGGTTCTCTTAAAACAACTTGGGCTATGTTCAAAATGGAATCAGTAGAGTTGCTCTACATACTCAGAATATTTGGATGTGATCCAGTGCAGAATGAAGTTGATTGGAAGCTTACCTCATCAGTAGGTAAGACACTGGGTAACTTTGCCAAGTACAAGACCCAATTTCCACCTCAGATTTATATATATAAATACCTGGTCGAGGAAACCATGAAGAAAAAAGAGCCAACTCTCCAACAGCCAAAGATGCAAATGCCTCTCATTTGTGAAAGTCTGGAAAGAAAGTTCTGTTAAGCTTTACCAGTTCTGACGCTAAGACTGCCTACTTTTTTCACTTCAAATTGACATGAAGTGCTGAAAAGAAAGTTAAAAGTCTGGCAGGAAGGAGGAATCAAACTCTGGCCACTTCTCACTATTAATAAATACCTGCTGTGTTGCACACTGGTCTAGAGATTCCTCTCTGCTGTTCCTGTCCAACTGCTATGTTCTTTTTTTTCATCTCTCCTAATCCTTTTGAGGCTCTTTCACATCCTACTTGAATGTAACTGTGTTTTTCAATGCGACTATTAGATTACCAATATTTGAATTATTATATCTTCTCTGGTAATTGCTAATTTCTAATTTTAAGGAGTACTAATTCTACTACATAATTACAAAAAAACAAATCCATTAAGAAATGATCCATTATCAGGATTAAAGAATTATAATAGTAAACATGTATTTCCACCCTTTATGCCATATTAAAATAATTTCTTTCATGTGTAGTTTGTGGATTTTGGCTATTAACTAAGACAAAAAATATGATGAAAGAAGAAAATGAGATTGTAAAGTTACAGTACAAAGCAGATAGTCAGTTTACATTTACTAAGACAGGTGAGGAAATTTTGTGAGACAATATAAAATGGACAAGGGTAGCAGTAGCTACCTTCTCTAAGTCTGGATTCTCCTGTCTTTCAACACACTAGGTATTATTAGGTGAGTTATTCAAATGTCTCCTTTAAATATGTGACTCTCAGAGGATTCTTAAATCTTAATGTATTACATGGCTACTATAATTCCCTGAAACAATTTCAGATTTTCCATTTGAAGAAGCTTGTAGAGATGCAACAGAAGGCTTAAGTGCCAGTCAAAAGCACAGTGGTATCAGGTATTCCACAAAAGTACATCTGTGGTTTTAATTCTGGAATAAAGAATAAAGTCTCCTTGTTTTTTGAAGTGTCTGTAGGCCTTATTTTCATTACCAGAAATGTCCAGGAAAAGTTTGTTTTTTCCAAACAACAAATAAAAGTCAAGGAAAAATAAAAACAAGCACACCATTTTAAAAAGAGGCTCTGTTTCTAAAGCCTTCAACCAACAAACCATCAGTAAATTTGCTTTGACTGGACAGTAAATCAAGATCTTGATGATGAAGAGTAAATCTATGGAATTCAGGATGACATTTAGGAAAAAAACGAAAAAGCCCCACATGCTAAATTGCCATTTACTTATTTCCTTCTGGCTTTCTGATACTAATCTGGAAAAAAAATCACATGCAGAGCGCCTGAGTCAGCTGTTATTCTAGAATAGTCTGATTTTCTCAGCTGGATTTGCTATCCATGTTCTTTTATTAAAGCTTTGATTTAGTAACAGATGTTTCGATGAAAAATTGTCCAGAATTGCAGAGATATATAACTGCTAAAATATTCCCTGATTTTTGCAGGAAGAGCAAGTCTACAACAGACATTCTAATAGACACCCATGTCCTTAGGCTGTACCGAGTCCCTCCAGGAAGGACCATACACTATTAAGAGAATAGCAGCCTGTTTCCCCAAGGCCTTCTTTGTGCCAGGGTGTAGGAGGTGGACACAGACCACTTTCTGACTGGCCTGGCTGCTGAGGCAGTATTTATAAAAAACTCAGCCTGAATGTATCTGACAATGAGACTCCAGGTTGAGACTCCCTCTTACTTTTCCTGTGCTTTTTGAAACCCTCTTGTGTGTCTCTGAAAGGCAATTATGAAATACTGGCATTGTGTGGCATGCTGTCATGCCTGTGTTTTCTCAAAGATCCAATGATCCAGCTCAATCTTTTGATTAGAATTAAAATTTGATTACAATTGTAAGAAAAAGCATAAAATTTGAACACAATTTTGAAAAGGACAATCCTTAGTCGTAAGTACTTAGCGGAAAAATCCCTGTGATTGGCTTCTACCACGAAATCATGCTTATTTGCAGAAAATGTTATGGGTGTCCTTGACTCTGCCCTAGTGTCATTTTTACATAGCCCATAAAAATCTGCCTTTCCCGAGGCAGCACAGTGTTGATGGGACTCATGTCCCCAAGTGTTGGGCCCCCTACTTTCTTACTAGTTAAAAATCTCCAGGCTGCAGGTAGTCTTGTTAAGTTCGATATGCTTAAAGAGCACATCACACATATCAGAGGTGAGAAATTTTCTGGTAGAAGAGTGCTCCTGCTCCCAAGTCAGACAATCCACACAGCTCCTGTATACTGACACTCTCATTTAAAATCTTGGGGGATGTGCAAACATTGTATAATTTCCATCAGCACCCTTGATTTCCTTAATATGAATGGGGAGCTTTGTTAATTTTCAGTTTTGTCTCTGAGTTGGTTTACTCTTCAGTATCTGATGTGCTGACATGGTGATTTCAGATTTGGACTCAGAGCACCATAGGAAAGCAGTGCTACTAGACGGCAAAAAATGTCAATTAATTTCTTACTTAAAAATAAATACGACAGATATATTTTCAGTGCTTTTTGGATATCAGTTTATTTAAAGCCTGTATCTGAGTCCTAGAGGGATACCTTCACTGGTGAATAGCCAAGGTGGTATTTCTCAACACCTCCAGATCTCAGGGAGATCTGGTGCCAAATCTGAAGTCAAAGCTGGCTGGAACACAAGGGGAAAGGGAGGACAGGTAAAGAAAAGCTTCAGAGAAACAACTGACATGGTAGGACATTCAGATTGAAAAGGGACAGGCCTTCCTTGCATGATAGGCACACACCTTTTGTTTTGTATTTTGGCAGACATCACCTCTGATATCTGTTGCACACTCTTCAAGCATGCAGAGAGCTATAGCTCCTAGTAGTTAAAACCAGCTGTCAGTCAGCCACAAAACCTGCTCTACAGGTGGCAAAGTCAATAGCCTGGAGCAACAGCATCAGCAGGACTACTTCCTGCAGTGGCACTGCTAGTCCAAGATCAAGGATTCTGGACCGCTCCCTCCCAAGAGTCTTGGCCCCCTCTCCAGTGCCATATTTCCAGCCCTTCTGCACTTGCTATCCTCCCTGCTGTACAGTTCCCCTCTGCCTTCTCCTCAATGGTGTGTTGACTTCACCTGTTGGCTGAACGCCTTCTGAGAAAACCTACCTGAAAAATTAGCCCACAGAGATCAAGTCCCCTTGTTATCCTGCCTGTATTCAAGTCTCTTCTCCCAAACTCTGTCCACATCCTGCTTGAAAGTGAATCCTTGGAGCATGCATGCCTTTTTTCCTTGTACTAGTATAGCACCTGGAATGCTGGGGCCATTCATCATTGCCACAGGTTCATCAACAAAATAAAACTGAAAATTATTCTAGACCCTTGCCGAGACCACCTTCCAGGATGGGTGAACCTAATGTAGGTGAATCTAATTTCTCATCTTCCAAATAGAAGAACGACAGTCACAGTTACAAGGAACAGTGTGCTAGCTTCGGAAAAGGTCACTGGCTCCCCACAGCTTGCTATGGACTGGGTAATGAAAAGAAGCCAGAGAGAAAGGGCACAAATTCAGCCCAGGGCAACCATTCAGCACAGGTCTCACGAGAACTTCCACATCAGCCGGCACGGCCCCAAATCCCGTGTGCCCGCTGAAAACACGGCGATACAGAGGCGGGTCCCGCGATGGCCCTGGAGACGGCGCCTGCCGTGACATCCTCGCGGCGCGGGCAGGCAGCTCCCTCCCTCCCGGCTGCATCCCCCGGTGCCGGGAGCCGGCTCGGCGCAGGGCTCGGCGGAGCGCTGCCTGCCCGGCCGCCCCGCGGGGCTCAGCCGCGGCACGGCCCCGCAGCGCCCCCGGCCCGCCCGCCGTCCCCCGCGCCCAGCCCTGACTTACGTGAGGGCCGCGGGCCAGCGGCTCCCGGCGCGGCGGCGCGTTCGTCCCCATGGCGGCCGCCGGTGCCCGCCGCTTTGCCGGGCCGGCTCTGCCGCTGCCAGGCCGAGAGACACCCGCGGCCGGGACCGCCCTGCAAGCGCCGCCCTCCGCCCGCCGCCGGGAGGGGTGTGCGCGGCGCTGGAAGGCGCCGGAGGGTCGAGGGATGAGGGGCTGTGCTGAGGCTGCTCCGTATTCCGGGGTGGTCCCGGCGACCGAGGCTTCAGCACTGCGTGCGCTAAGGCCGTGCGGTACCCCCGCAGGGCAGCGTGGGAAGCGGGGTCCTACTCCGGGTATCCCCCGGTATCGCCTTCCTGCGCTCCCCTGTGCCTCGGGGAGCCGTTCCCCTGCTGGGTACCCTCAGAGCACTCAGCGGTGAGGAAATGCAGGCAGCTTTACTGCTACCAAGCATCTCTGTGGTTATTATCCGCTAATATCCATGACACCTAGTGTGTTTAACATCACCAAGACTACCCAGATCCGGTCAGAGCAACAGGAATCTGCAGCTGTCTCAAGGCAAGGAACGTGTCAAGTGAGTCTTCCCAAACACAGGTTTGGAAGACAGCAGCAGCCAGAGCTTCACAAGCCTGATTGCAGTTTCTTCTTGTCCCAAGACAATGCTGGGGCCTGTATGTGTCCACCCTGTCCCAAGGGAGCCCTGGAGTTACCCTTCTCGTGCAGAGCCCCCAGCTGCTGTAGACACCTGTGTGACCACAAATTTCTGGGTCGTCTTGGGGTGCTTGCAATTTTTTTGTGAATGTCTTTTGATTTTTGAGATGTCTGCCTTAGTGTTTATGGAGAAACTGCTTGTCTCCAGCCATTCTCTCCTTTCCTGCTTGTTTTTCCTGGAACACAGATGTTCAAAGTAACACATAAATTTATAGCATTTTACTCTAGTAAGCAGGTCAGCAACACAGCACCTGTAAATTTTGCTGACTGGCTTTTTCTCTGTGACCAGATTTACACCTGTACACAAACAGTTCAATAGTAGTGGCCATGAATATTGCTGTGATATTATTTTAATTCGCATCAGTGTGCTGTACTGGTATCTATTTTGATTCCTCCTGTATAGCCATGGCAGTTTATAATTGGTAATTTATAATTTTTTTGCATTCTGTTGCCACAATGTTTTCCTAGCTGCTCATTTTAGTCTGTTAAATGTCTACAAGGTAAGTTACTAAATAAAACATCAGAACAAAAGGATGGACAACGAAGCAGCACAAAAGACTCTAAAAAGGTGGGCTTTGTAGAATTGGAAAAGGAGTAATTTTCTTAGTTTGCTGTGAACTGTACATTGCATTTTCCCCCCATTTTACACAGCATGCAGATCTGTGTGGTTCTCTTTTCTGTATATTTTCATTGTGAGTTCTTTGCTATTATCTTCTTTCTTTGTCTCAGAAATATACATTTTTTTCTGTCTCTAGTCTAATCTGAAACCCAAAGTGTTACACTGTGTTCTACTGAAGTCTCATCCGGCACATACGTATTTTCAGCTCTTATTTCTTCTCAGCATTGAAACATCCAATTAACAGATTTTCTTCCCCCAGGGCTGCATTACACTGATGTATATGTATAGGCATACACATAAATATATATGTAGGTATATAGGTTTTAAACATATTTGCTGGTTGTGGGAGAAAAATATCTGTATTGAAATTTCCCTTTGTGAGATACTTGGTTTCTAAAATTTCTCTGTTGTTGACACAAAGAGAGTCTTAGATTTAGAACTTGAGGCTCTTTTTCCTCTGGGACAACACTAGTAAAAAGGAAAGCTCAAATTCCCTTGGGCTTCTCCAAACAGCATTCCTTTCTTACTGTACTTTTCCACTTTTGCAAACATTTGTCATCCTGCTTCTTCAAACATCACTGATCATTTGTTTGGCATGGGACCTTTACTTCCTACTCTACTGATGATTAGTACCCTTAGAGATGGGTCTTTGTTTTGGATTGATACAAATGCAAGTTCATTTATTTAGTTTATTTTTTTTCCTTTAGTACTGTATTCTGTGGCACTGCAGGAAATTCTCGTGTGCCAGGAACTGTGTCTGTTGTGTTACAGGACTTCTTACTTTTCCTGAAACTTAGCAAAAGCAGCAGTCCAAGAGCCTGGGATGTCAGCCTGGGACTTTATTGAGTCTCCTCTGAAAACTCACTAACTCCTTCAGACAAATGAGCACACCTGAGTGCTTGTAGGGGCAGTCAAGTGTTCCTGTCCTGGTCCTATGTGCCATGTGAGTTGTACTGGTGTTTTGCCCAGTGTGCAGAAAATAATGTCTTTGGAGGTGCAGTAAAGTATTCCCAAGGTGTTTGAGTCTCTCAGTATAATAAACCTTTGTCCTGGCCTCCCCAGCTGAAAGATGATTTTTATTCTCAGCCACCCTCTACAGACGCACCTGTGTAGGTGCGGTAATTCATAAGTGTAAGGCTTTATTCAGGAGGGATGGCAGGGGCTGCATAAAGCGAACCTTTAACAGGATTTTCCCTCACTATCCCTTGATTTAGAATAGCAGCAGGTAATTTCTGTAATGTGTCCGTGCCCTAGTTTTAGATGGGATAATTTCATTTTCATCTGAGTAGGTGGTATAGTGTTGTGTTCTGGATTTAGCATAAGAATAATGTTGATAACAGACTTACATTTTCAGTTGTTACTAAGTTTATGGTAGTGTTTATACTATGTCAGAGAATTTTCAGCTTCTCCTGCCCTGCCATCAAGAAGGCTGGCAGAACACAAGAAGCTGGGAGAGGACACAGCCAGGACAGTTGATCCCAACTGGCCAAAGGGATATTCCATACCATATGATGTCATGCTTAGTATGGGGAGGAAAGTTGTCTGGGGCCTGCTGCTTGGGCAGTGGCAGAATCAGTGGCAGGATCAGTGAGCAGACTGAGCATTTCTTTGTGCATCACTCACTCTTATATGTTCTAACTACTATTATCGTTGTTTTTGTTGTTCTTGTTATTATGAATCATCACCACCATCATTATTAATATGTTCTCTCTGTCCCCTTTAAACTGTCCTTATGTAAAACCAGAAGTCTGAGTCTGCTGATTCTCTGCCCCTTCCTGATGAGAGGGTGGACTGAATGAGCAGCTGTGTGGTGCTTCATTGCCAACTGGGGTTAAACCACAGCAGTCCACCACTCCTTCTCTGCACACAAGACTAATGGAGAGGATTGTGTTCTCCTTAATCTTCAGTAGGCTTGTGAGACACCTGAGGTTGTGCAAGATACTTGGACCTAACTGAGCGCCTGCCTTCTCACACAAAACCAGACCTTCAAGTGCCTTATCTTGTCTTCTGGCCTCTCATGTAAGGAAGAAGTCTTGGTAAAATGCTGTTGCCCAAAGTCACCTCTGCCTACAGTCTAAAAGAAATATTACATTTTAAATAACATATTGGTCAATTTTTATCAATTTGGCAGAAGTTTGAATTTCTCCCTGTCTTCCCCTGCTTTGATGAGACCAGTGACTTGCAAGTAGCAATAACCCCGTTGAACAGTGTTCTGAGGAAGAGGGAACTGCACAGGGGACTTGCATTGCCTTCTGCTGGCCAGCTAGGACAGCTGACACGTTGCTGACAGCAGCCTGGCTGCTTGGTAGTGAAAGGGGAATAAAAAAGGCTTTGTCTTTGTAAAGTTGTATGTCATATTAAAATTAGTATAGTCATACATAAGATATATATGTATGACTTCACACAGCCATGTCTGTTTTCCACACATTTTTACTGACCTTTCCTATTGAAAGGGAGGTAGCATCACCCTTTTCCTGCTAGTATTGCCTGGGCTTTCTACTAGATCTTACAGGATTACTTGATCTCTTGGCAGTTTATACTGTCTAGAGACTTATGCCCTGACCCCAAGTGATGAGGTATTAGTGTGGAGGAAGCTGAAGTGTGGACATGGATGATTTGTAGAAGTTTTTTTCTGCTCCTTTTGGGCATTCAGAGCACTGAGGTGGTGTTGCAGCTGAGAGTAAATGTTAAGCTCCCTGACCCCTTCTAGGATATACTTACTTCTCTCTGCTTTAGGGCAAGGAGGGACAGAAGGAACTTTTCAAGTAATCTCTGATTAAACAATTAACCTTGCTTTACTACATTTTCTTGCTCTACCCTCCTTTATTTGCCTCCAGGCTGTTCCTGTAAAAAAGCATGTGACAAACATCCACTAAGAAAAGAGCAGACTACTGTTATATAGTTCATGCAGGCTCAGCTGAAAATGTCACCACAAACACCGGAGGAATTCAGTACAACAATTAGCACAGTAAAGCTGCTGAAGGAGAAAGGAAGGTCTAAACTTCCAGAATGACAGAAATAAAGGTGATTTCTGCCAGCCACTGCCACGAGGGACTGTGGATGAGGCAGATGAGCTGGGGCCCTTCCCCTGCCCTTTTAATCTGCTGCATGAGCGCCTGACCAGGCTGTCTGAAAGAACTGGAATGTGGATCCTGGACCCACAACAGACTCTGTGTCAAGAGGGAGGTGAATGGAGAAGCTCTGTGTAGAAAATCCTCAGGTTTGCAGACTTAGTAAGACCCAGTATTTTACACAGATTCAACCAGATGATGGTGAAAAGACCTTACTGATATTTAATAAAAAGACCAGTGTACTTCATAAAACTCCAGTGTGTTAATGTTGAGAGTTTCTATAGCTAGTAACATACAATATGGTGAATAGTTAATATTTTTAGTTGAACACAACTCATTAAAATAAAACCAGTAGCCTCCACAGTATAATGGCATCTTTCTGCTAGCAGTAGCAGCATCACATTTGTTATATGTTCACAGCCTGTTACAACACTCAGTGAATTCAGATCTTACTCCTTAGCCAGTTTTTGACTAAGTCCTCTGCTGTATCCCAATAATGTGGCTGTATGTAACAAAGTTCTCAGAGTAAAGGTTTAGTACACAAGCTATGTGGTGTTAGAGGAAAACATTTACCCCTGCTTTTCTAATTTCAAAAGCTTCAAGCTCTGAAGGATACTGCACAGATGGAGTGCAGTGAAGTATTTGTATGGTGATCATCTTCTGACTGTTCAGGCAGAAATAAACTGTGATCCCTATATTTTATTGAAAGCAGGAGTCTGGACGCACTAGATTTATAGAGCTAATATGTATGGAAGCAGGCCAAAGGAAGGATTAATTTGAGATGGTATGGAGTGTTTACCTAGAAAACAAGAAAGGCCCATCTGGTGTCGTGTATTTAAAGAAGGTCACATTTTATTTACAAGTTTTTACCTGTGAAGATTTTTTTCTTGGTTAATTAGACTGATGCTTGTTTTGGTGCTCCAGAAGGGAAATGAGAGCAGCAAATATTTTGAGGAAGTTGAGTGATTAGCTCCAGGAAAGTAATGTGGATCTTAGAATTTTCTAAAGATGCCTGTGACCATTATGCAGGAGTCATGAGATTTAATTAAGGAAACAAATCCACGGGACTGTTAGGCCGGGTCAGATCTGACTTTTGACAGAAAAGAGCACTTGCTTATTTTGGACAGAACATACATGTCTTAGGATGGTCCTTAGACAGCCTCTGCCCTTAACCAAACGTTGGGAAAATGCCTTTACCTGCCTTCTGCCTCAGGGCTGTGATGAGGCATACCAGGGGAACCAGTCAAGAGTCAGCACTTTCCAATAAACCCTGGTTCTTCGCAGAGCTGGCTGTTTATGAAGGATGCACTGTCATCAGGTGCATGAGAGAGCTCTGGCTGGTGTTCTCAGAGCTGCCTGTCATGTCTTCCCTGACAGAGCAGTGAGAGGCACTGAGTGCTCTGTTCCCACTCTGAGATGAGATGTGTCATCATATGTCTAGGCTTGAAAGCTGCTTTGGGAAGATTTAGCCAGCTGTTCTGATATAACCCTGACAACTGCTCACCCTCTGTCTTTGGTCAGAGCAGGGGAAACTGAAGATTTTCTTCCACAGCTTAAATTATCAGAGCAGGAGAAGACAGCTAAGGATCAAAATATAGAGGTTTCTGGTTAGTAGCAGAGAGACAAGAGAAAAAACACACTCCCATCTGAAAACAGCAGTGATCCACATCCATACATGGATCTCTTCTCTAAGAATAGTCATCTCAGTTAGTGATAAACCTTGTCCCAGCCCTATCTGGAAAGCGTCATGCTGAGTACACACAGGCACACACAAGAAACGACCCTTTCTATTCTTCTGTTGCTGTTTAATTGTGTTATTGATGCTAGTGTATTTGTTCAATTCCCAGCACCTGGTAACAAGTTGTTCAATTCCCAACAACTTGGCAAAACTATCTCACTTGGGTGCCGAATAACAAACCAAGGAGCTCAGAATTTGATGCAGGAGACTGGAGACACCATTCATGCATTGCCAACACTTAGAAGACACCTCTGTACCTTGCCTGCCTTGATCTGTATCAGTAAACAATGGCTTCCTCATGGCTTACAAGGAGGGGTTTGGCCACAATATGACTGCTTGCTTGTCAAGCACTGTAGGCATTAATTAGTTTAAATATCAGTGAGAGTAGGGGGAAGTCTGAAGGGAGGAGGTTTTAGTACTCTTTTTGTTGGAAGAGATTCAAATTAGGGAATACTTAACTAAATTAATACCTAAGGCCATGGGCCCTGATGGTGTGTACCCATGAGTGCAGAGGGAGCTGGCAGATAGAATTGTGAGGCCACTCAGAATTATCTTAGACTGATCATAGTGACTGGGAGAGGTTCCTGAGACCTGAAGGAAAAAGAAAAAGAGTGAGAGAACTGGGATTGTTCAGCCTGGAAAAGAGAAGGCTTTGGGATGACCTAACTGTGACCTTACAGCACTTGAAGGGAGCCTACAAGAAAGGCAGAAAGGGACTTTTTACAAGGGCATGTAATGACAGGACAAGAGGGAATGTCTTCAAATTGTTAGAGAGTGGGTTTAGATTGCATGTTAGGAACAAATTCTTTACTGTCAGAGTGGTGAGGCACTGGAACAGGTTGCCCAAAGAAGCTTTTGATGCCCAGTCCCTAGGCATGTTCCAGGCCTGGCTGGAGAGGGCTTTGAGCAATCTGGTCTAGTGGAAATTGTCCCTGCCCATGGCAAGGAGGTTGGAAATAGATGATACTTAGTGTCCCTTTCAACTCTTTCTGTGGTTCTCTGTCTCCTGACATGATGGTGAAGCAACTTTCTGGAAACTATTCCTGGAAAGAAGGTGATTTGGATTAGGCAGCATGGATATACAGAGAGGAAGTCCTGCTTAGTGAAGTCAATAACCTTCAATGATGAAATTACTAATTTGATATATGAGGGAATAGCACTAGGTACTGCCTACCTTGACTTCAGTAAGGCTTTGGATACTGCCATAAAATTAATGGATAAACTGCTGTCACATGGGTTTGATGAGCAGACAGTGTGGTGGATTGAAAACTGGTTGAAGGCTGGGCCCAGAGGGTAGTGTTCAATGGCATGGAGTTTGAGGCCAGTAACTGGTAGTGCACCCCAGGGGTCAATACTGGGTCCAACACTGGGTCCAACACTCTTTAAACATCTTCATTAATGATCTGGATGATGAAACAGAGTGCCCTCACAACAAGATCACTGATGACACCAAACTGGGAGGAATGGCTGATACACCAGAGGGTGGTTCTGCTCTTTAGTGGGATTTTGACATCATACAATGCAGCCAAGGGAAGTGTAACATCCTTCATCTGGGGAGGAACACCACCTGCACTAGTACTTGTTGGAGATCAATTGGCCAAAACAATTTGTGGGAAAGGACCCAAAGTCCTGGTGGGCAGCAACTTGACCAAGAGCCATCAGCATGCCCTTGTGCCAATGCAGTTGAACAGTATCCTGAGCTACATTAGGAAGAGTGTTACCAGCAGGCTGAGAGAGTGATATTTGTCCTCTATTCAGTACTGTTAAGGTCACACCTGGAGTGCTGTGGTGAGCTCTGGGCTTCCCAGTAGAGCCGAGATATGGAGCTGCTGAGGGAGTCCAGAAGGGCTCCAAAGATGATTAAAGGCCTGGAGCATCTTTCATATGAAGAGAGTCCAAGAGAGCTGGTACTCTTTCTCAGAGAAGGCTCACGGGGAAATCTCATCAGTGTGCTTCAAAATCTGAAATGAGAGCAAAAAGAAGAAGGACCCAGACTCTTTTTGGTGAAGCCCAGTGACAGACAAGGAGCACAAACTCAAATGCTTGAATTTTCCTCTGAACATCAGGTAAGACTTTTTTACTGTGTGAGTGATCAAGGTGGTGGATTCTCCTGCCTTGGGGATCTTCAGAGGTCATCTGGGCGTAGTCCTGGCAACCAGCATGAAGTGGCCTTGTTTCAGCAGGGTGGTTGGACCAGATGAATTCCAGAGATTGCTTCCAACCTCCGCCATTCTAAGCTTCTGTGATAGACGTCATAAAATACTGAAGACGTAAAAGTTCCTGCAGGTTGTGTGCTGATAACTAAGGGTTACTTAAAGGTCTCTAAATTACATCAGATGCCTGTGTTTAAATTCCTGAGTTACTCCTTAGTGTCTTGGCAGTAACTTCTACACAGAGCAAACATGTTCCATTCAATGTTGTATCTGTGGATGGGCAGGAGCAGGATGTGGATCCTGTTGAAGAGGAAGAGCATATTTATCTTAAAGGTGTTGGCTTGTTTGGTGTGAAATTATGCATTACAGACATTCCTGTGGTTTTTTCCCCAGGAATTAACTTTTTACAGTTGATGGTTTTTTTTATGGAGTCAGTTTTTGATTCTACTGTTTTGCAGTTTTGTCAGACCAGATATATGCTTAGATTTGTGATGGCATAGGACACTTTAAAATATATGACCTCAAGTATCAAGGTAGCAAGGGTCTGGGAGCCTGAGTACTCTTACAGATCTGAACCTTGCTGCTTGGTACTTCAGAGGTGGAGAATACAGTCTGGGTGGTCCTGAGCCAAGTGCTTGGAATTTGGGGCTTCATGTTTTTGGAGAGTTCTGCATTGGGAGACTTTGATAGAAGAGCTGAAATCAGAGTTGGTCACTGCTGTCCTTCAGCTGAGAATCTAAGCTTAGAGTCTAGTTGGCATTTGGAGTAGCAAGAAAAAACCCTTTTACCAATGAGAGAAGATTTTCAGGATTGTACTGCTGCTGCATGTACAGGCATGCTAGTTTTCCATCCCAGATCACCTGTAATCTCATCCTGCCTGTTTCTGACTGTAAGATAAATTATCACAGAAAGTTGCTGCTTATAATACCAGTTTGCTGGGTTCTTCTCTTGAAGAAGTACAGATCTCTGTTTGATTTGTTTTTCTCCCGGGTTCAAACTATGATTGACAGGACATCTTTGCTTGTGTGTCCACTTTTTACTGTCCTGAAACCAAAAGGCCAAATTCTGACATGAGAGTTTAAATGAGAATCTGAAATATGTTGGGTCTGAAATGTGCTGGATTCAAAACTGCAACAGATGATTGAAAATCCAGGGGTAGGAAAACTAAATGTAAATTATGCATATTTCCTATGTATAAAGGATAAAGTAGAAATATTTGTGGGCATCACACAGAAGGGAATATATAGGGCCACACTCAAAGGAGTATTTATTAAGTAAGTTTTCCTTGGAAGGCAAAAAGAGCCATCTTCTTGCAAGTTACTGTTCTTGTTAATTGCAAGGGGAGAAACACAGATTGTACTGTGTGAGAGCAGCCCTGCAGGTGAGTTCATACTTTGAGATGAGCAGGGGACAGGGCAGGACTTTTTGTTCTTGGCAAATGTATTTGTAATGAGCTGTGCAGCTGGCACTGTGCTGCAAAGAAAATAAAAATCCTGCTCACATACTGCAGCTAGTTTTTCTTTTCGTTTACCTGATAAATAAGGGAGATCCCTACTTACTTCAGCACTTGGCTCATCCAAATCTTGAGATGATCTGTCTACCAGCAACGTGCTTTGGCATCAGTGCAGTATTGTGAGTCAATATGCCATAAACTTTTATCCTTTCACTCCAAGAGCAAAACAGAGACAGGAAGGCTGTGGAGGATGTTCTAGCTTACATTTTGTTTTAATTGGGTTTTTACTCCAAGTGAGGACCCTAGCAGATTTCTTTGTTTGTGTGAGGCCAGCAGCCTACTGTGGAGGGAGAGTTTAGGAAACAAAGTTGTAGTGTACGAGTGATATCTCTTTCACAAATTCTTCAGTGACATTCACTGCTGTACAGACCCTCTGCACAGAGAATCTTAAGGCAAATTCCCTTCTAAGCCTTCAAAGCAGAATCTTTTCCCAGTGCTTCAGGTTGTCTGTCTTCATAAATGTCACACATGCTTCTAGAAAGCACAAGAAAGTGTGTGTGGTGTGCACAAGTTCAAAAAATCCCTAGCATTAAACCTATTGAAAGTTTTAATGTTTCATATGTGTTGCAATTATCTGTATATTGGCTTGCTGGTATCTGAAAGGTTTTTGAAAATGTTCTGTCCTGAATGTTCTACATCAGTTAGCCCCAAAAAGCCAAACTGAAATTCTTCATAAATCAGGAAAATAAATCACCTCTGAGAAAGTGGAGTGCAAAATTGCAGGCTGAAAGAGATTTTGTTTGAGGAAGTTATCTACAATAAAGTCAGAGGTGCTGAAAATTGTAAAAGGCCTAGCTGGATTTTTCTCAGTCTAGTTTGAAAGCCACTTTTGGCAGGCAGGGCTTGCTGGATTTTAATTGAGGAATCTCAACTTTTTAAAGGAACTTTGGCACTTAAAGTATATGAAGACACCACTGGGAATTTTGAATATGCATTGGAAGGGGATAAGATTCAGAACTCCTTTCCCTCCAGTATGTAGCCAACTGGAATCTAACTCAACCAACACCTTCCTCCGCTCATATGTGGACCGCAGTGTTTTTGAGAAGCTGACAGTGTGATGTCCAGTTTTTTCCTGGAACAGGAGTGGTGTCCTGAAACATAATTTGTGAGGCTGTTAAGAAACTAAGAGTGCAATTATTCTCGACTTCATCCCTGGCTGAAGGTAGGGAAAGTATTAGCAAACCTGCCTGGCCAGACTTTGGGACTTGGCACCACCTGTGTGGGCTCTTGCCTCTTCTTTTGTGTCAGAGGACTTCCAGGGTTGCCACAGCATGGCACAGCAGGAGGCAGAGTGTGGTGAACAGCATGTCTTTTGGTTCCTTGTTCCCTTTAGGTCACATAGTTGTTTTAACAAAGAAATACAGTACTCACTCCAAGCCGCAACTCCACCCTCTGGAGCATGGAGTCCCACAGGAGTACGCTGCTTAGTGAACTGCTGCAGAGTGTTCTGCAGCCAGTCTAATGGCTTGGAATAAAAATGTCTATTTGTGCTTTTGCTTCCAGTGTGTGACTGGGCTTTCCTAGGTCTCTGTTTAAGCTGCAGAACTCAAGAGCACACGGTTCTCTCAGTGAAGGAGCAGCAGAGAATAAGCTGTATGGTAAAAGTCTGCGGCCAAGGAAGAAAGCTGTAGTACATATGTGAGAATGGCATACCCAGAACTAAAGAACTCAAGACTGCCAGTATTTAGCTAAAATCTGTGGCATATTATACCTGACATAGACCAGTCTTTCCCTTCTTGAAAATACAGATAAGAACAAGTCAAAAATAGCTTACAGAGCATGCCTCAAACATTCAGGAAGAAGCAGATCAAAGTAAGAAAATCTGAAATACATGGCATCAAAATATTCCATTGTCTTTTTAGTGAATAAGACAATAAAAATAAAGTGTCTGGGACTCTCTCCTCTCTCTCCACTTTCCACTGCTCTCCTTCAGTTCATTTGTGCTTTGTTCTTTTTTGGAAACTGAATTTCCTGAGACTGTGAGGACCCTATGACCTAAGCAGACTATCAAAATCTGTGCTGTATCTTAGGAGTCTGCATGCCTACATTTGCAAGAGCAAGGGAGTCCTTCGGTGATTTCTTAATCAGCTAAGCTTAGAGACAGTGAGGAAGGCCACAGGCCTTTACCATGGCCCTTTGCAGAAAAGATTGCTCTGAGAAATGCGGTTTGATAACTTTAGGTGGGGACTTCTGTGTCAGAATGAAATATTCTGAACTAGTCAAAACAACTGATTTTGTGGTCCACCACTGGTGCAAATCAGTAGGGGAGGTACTTGTGTGGGTCATTGGGGTGTCTCTCTGAAGCTTCGTGGTGTGATTTATTCAGGTCTTGCCAAGTAAACTGTGCTATGATGTAAGAAGTCAAGGCAAGGCCATCTGTGCAAGCACTGAGGAGAGCTGTATACAAGTGTCCAGAATTCATCTACAGCAGCAGTGAAGGGACCAGAAAGAAATTACTTTAAGTAGAGAAAGCCCAGATCCCTTTAAATTGGGTACCTCTTTCTTAACATGGCTGAGCACAGGTCGGTGCAGGCCAATGCAGTCTTCCTGGAAGACTTCACCACAGCCACTGGGTCTCCCTGCACTGAGGACAGCATTTGAAACCAACATGGGTGTCATGACACTTCAAGGTAAGCACAGCCTCCTCGGAACATCAGAGGACAGGTTATGGACAGAAAGCCGGGTATCAAGGGAAGCTGTAGTCAGCTTTACTTGAATCAGGCTGAGTCTTTCACATTTGAGAAATTTGGGTTGGGTTAGGTGAGTTGTCTTACAAGGAGAGGTGCATGGTATTGTCCATGCTAGAGCTCTAAATGCCAGTCTCACGGTGCTTGACCCAAATTTGGACTTCAAGAAAGTGTCAAAATAAATTTATAACTCTTGGGCCTGGGATTTGAGAAATTTTCTCTGAAGGTAAGGGGAAAGGTAAGACCTAAAAAGACTTGACATAATTTAAAAAGGCAAAAGTCAATCTGAGAGGGATTGGCATTTCTGTGATCCTATTCTGTTGCATCCCTGGCTGGCAAATCCTCATTTGCTGCCCATGCATTCCAGTCCTGACTGAAGCAAATGCTAACCTTCAAGACAAAATTGGAATCCATCTGCTAGACCTTTGGATCTCTCATGTATACCCCTCTGATATGGAAGAGACATCATGTACTCCAGGTGTACAATTCACTGACAGAATGGTGAGACTCACAGCCTAGTATGCTGAGAGAAGCAGCTTGTTATGGGGCTTGCATACTGAGAGACGACTAACCTAAACACTTTACCACTGCTCCTTTCATCTGCCAGCCCAGGATTTTGTTCCAACTCCAGCTGCAAGCAATGTATGACAGGAAAACTTCAGTGATACTGCTTGGAGGGCACTTCAGTGTGAAACAATGTGTGCTTGGAACTTATGGGCTTGGTATTCTTTCTTCAGTACCTTTCTTCTGTTTCCAGGACAGTTAATGAGCAAAGCAGTAATGGAACTATATACGTAAGTGATAAATTCAGCACTCATAAGTAACTTAGATTTGCAAACAGGAACTGCCACTCCACCTCCTAAGAAAGCAGAGTGCTTCATACAAAAATCTCCATCCAAGCCTGTGGAGACACATGTAGTCTTAGCACATGCTAAAACTGTAATACCTCAAGGCAAGAAAATTGTTTTCTCCTCCAAAAAAAAATTATTTTCTTTATGTTCTCAGATGTTTCTTTATCTCTACATTTTTTGTATTGATTAGTTGATCCCACTTGCAAGTGTAGGGCTATATTTGTTTTCCAGTCTGGGTTTTACTAGTCTCATATTTCTGAAGATGATGATGATGGTGTCCTGTGGTGCAGGGTACTGACAGGAAATTCAGGGCCCTGTTGCTACCTCAGACAGCAATCATATTCAGTAGTAGTGCTGCTGTCATAGGTATACACTAGATGTGAGGTGAAGAGAAGAGAATGAAATAACATATGGACGTTGGCAGGAGGCCATGTGGACAACGGTCAGTTGTTTAGGAAGCATGTGAAAGGGTTCCAAAATGGCAAGTTTTGCACATTCATTCCTGCCTCTGAGCAGTGTTCAGTTATTGGGGCTACTGTGACTGTAAGAATCTTTCCACTCTATCCTTCACCTTAAAGCAGTCAATTATTGAACTCCTTTAGTTAAAAATAAACGTGTTGCAGTAGTTCTGAGAACACCATCTGTTTTAACCAAGGAGACTAAAAGGTGTTTCTCAAGTCACTCACAAAAATTTTCTATGCAAGACAGACTTATCTGATCTTTATAGGTCATTATTTCTGTGCAAATATTTGTGTTGAAGTTTAACTGTAATTTCTGGACCAGAACCTGGCTCTTTGTCCTCTGCTTCTTGTCTGTACAGAGAGATGAGGCAGGGCCTGTGCTATGCAGACAGCAGAGCCGCAGCTGTACCGGCCTGCAGGCAGCAGCTCCCTCTCACATCCTGCACCTGGGCTGGGGAGGACAGCAGCTCCTCTCATGCCAAGCAGAGCAGAGATAAGGGTCATATGCATCAGCAGGCTGGCTCTGCCTGCGGAACATTCAGGTTGGCATGTCCTGTCTAAAGGCAGAAATGGTGAATGTTTCTTGTTCGCCACATTGGCTGAATCACGTCTTGGTAAGGTATTACTCAGAGCTGGCTGAGGCTGTATCATTAAAGCTCCAGTGCATGTATTTGCTCTTTCATCTATTTCTTCTATTCCTGTATGGGTGGTTTGCCAATTAATGAGATTTTTTTTATTCAGACTGTCTTTTCAAACTTGTATTGTCACTGTTAGTCACTACAGGTTCTTGAGGTTCCCATAGTATTTCTGGGAATTAGCAGGTTGGAATCCTGATTCCAGAGCAAGAAATTTATTTCTAGCTTGCAGGCTTGTATACAGCCCACCACAGTTGGCCTGGGATTCATGGACTTCACTAGAAATGGAGTATTTCATAGTGAAATGACTACTCATTCTCAAAACCCAACAGAGATTTTTATTTTGATGTACCAGCCAAGCTGATAAATGTTGGCATTTTATGTTGACTGACACCTCACGGACCAAATAAAATTTTCTGTCTTGCTGAGCAGCCAATTCCCATTAAGAGTTTTCTTCTGGGACAAAGCACAGTCAAAAGCACAGCATGGCTCTCCGTTTTTGTTAGTTAAATATTCTGCTGAACTAAAGCAATGAGTGCTGAAAGTGGATTTTTTTTAATAACATCTTGAAAGAAAAACAAAAACTTCTTTCTTGCAGACCATATAGATTTGCATTTGAACAAACTATTTTTATTTCCTTTCTCAGAAAAAAGTCAGATATTTTTGTTTCATTTGACTTTTCAGATGGGGCTTAAGGAAAAGATTCACAAGGTCCTTCTGGGAACAGCTGCTAAAATCCTTCCTGACATGGCAAATCTAAGTGTGTCTCGTTGAACTATGTTCTAGTCTCTATAAATTCAGGGATGGTGATGTGATATAAAAAGCTGTCTCTCAACAATGAAAAGAATCATGTGTATTCAACCCAACCAAACCTATGCAGTTATTTCATATGATTTTCTGTTCAAGACACTAAGCTATCAAGTGAGACAGTGGGAGGTCAGAGAACATTCCAGTGGTTGAGACTGTTTGGAAAAATTATACATTATTACAGGGCAAGGATACACCCATGGGACTTTTTTTCCTCTTCCTGTAGGCAAATCATGACTAAGCACTGTTACAATTTCACATTTAGCAACCAGGAATTGTTGAGGGAAAATAGATGTGTACAACACTGGGCTTTTTATTTTTAGGTGGACCAGGATGGCTCGATTCATTGTGATTGCTCCAGAGGGGGAATGGTCTGGTGGATTGAAGGAATGAGTAGCATGATGAAGGAGGCAGTGCCAAAGCCACAAAGGAGCTCCACTGTTATTGCCATATCTAAAAAGTGCAGCAAGCACTTTGGTATTCCTTCAAGAAGTGCTTCTTGCTCCTGCAGTGGAAGTTCTGCAGGAGGTGCACAGTCTTGCAACAGTCTCAGAATCAGTCCTGCAAGTGCTGGCTAAACAGCGCACCTTTGTAACCTGGGGCACTATGTGAATAATCATTCTCCCAAATTCCCATTTCTTCAAGCCTAAATAGCAATCTTATCTTGAGAGTTTTTTGCCTTCTGACAGGCCTGGGGTATGTTAACTCAGGGGTTTCTATATAGCTTATGATCCTTTAGTGTTTTGGTTTGTGTGTCAGATACTCCAAAAACATCCTCTACCAGTATTGACCCAGAGAGCATGTGCCACAAAATACTGTATTGCTCAGAGTTTGTGAATGGGTCTGCTGGAGTCTGTCATTTGGAAGAGGGAAAACTTTTCACTCTGAAAAGGGCATTTAAACAGTGCTTTATTATCATGTTCTGTTCAAAGGGTATTGCAAAATTTGGCCTAGAAACCCTTATCTATAAACTGAGAGTCAGCTTACAGTTTCCTGGTATAAGTTAACTTTCAGTTCCTACTAAAGAAACTGGGCAAATCTGTGTCTCTCTAATCTCCAAGAGTTCAGAAAGCATCAGTTATTTTGTGAAGTAGTGTTAAATTCTTTGCTTTGCAAAGAATTTTCAGTTTTTTTATATTGAAAAGCTACTGATATTTACTTAAAACGATAAATCAATGTATTTTGCCTTCTTACTGTCTTTTTTTAGTGTTTGAGTCTCTTGTATGCCCCTATTTTTCAAGATTTTCTCTGCCACTCTGAAGACCAGAATCCTAATTTTTTTATTAATAAGGAGGAAGTCAGATAATGTTACTGCACTAACTGGGACTTAAAACAAAACTACAGTACTTGCCAATATAGTTAATTGAATCCTCTGTCTTCAAACTGTAACAACTGCATTTGAGGCTCCACATCAGTCCCCTGGCATGGCCTGAGTTATCTGCTCAGAAGGCAGTGTGCCTCAGAGGTTGGTTGGATTGAGCAACTCTGCACGGAGCACTCCTTTTTATGCATGGGGCAGACATTCCTGTTTGGCTGTGGTAAAAGCCAACCAAACCCTGACACAGTCCCAGCACTGAAGAGAAAGCTGAATTGACCTTGTTATTAATCTGCAGTGGAATTGGAGAATAGTGTTGGCTTTCTCTCACTCATTTTCACCCAGGGTGAGAGAGGAATCCATTCCTCTAATTTGAGTCTCATTCCTGCAATTCCTCTGTTATCATCCCCCGGGTACGATGTTGTTGCAGACATAGTAGGGACGGTAGGCAGAGACTTGTAGTGTTATAGAAGAAGGATTAGGCTCTTTGGTATTTACTTCAGTCTTCCATTCCTACTACATTCTTCAGTGACAACCTCATTCATTCTAAACTCAGTTTACAGGGAGTGGGAACGGGCCGTTTCCAGGAAGATAAGTAGGATTTCCTCCAAAATGCTTTGCAACATGTGTGTGAGAAATTTGCAGACAAGTCCAGTGAAACATAAATGAGATTTTTTCATGTCTCCAGTGCTGCAGTATATTTTTTTGAAAGCTTGTAACAGAAATCTGTCATCGTTCTACTGGATGCTATAACAATGAATAACCAAGATTGGGTCCGAAGCCATTGTAATCACATGCACCTTAAGAAATCCATTATGTTGTAAATCAAATTGGTATGTTTGGTGGCCTAGGTTTCCAGCAAAATGTCACCATGTTCCCTAGGTAGGAAATGAGGTACTTTTGTTGGTGGCCTTTTTTTCTACTGCTAGACCACAGAGCAGAGCTTCATGGAACATTTTCATTGGAGTAATACCCTCTGGGAAATAAAGTTTTAAGGGAAGTAAAATGATCCACTAAATTCAATGCAGTTTAGTTGAAAAAAGCCCCAAATATAAATAAAAAATTGATTGTAAGAGCTGTGTTTTTTCATGTGACTCAGTTTTATTTAACCAAATTCAGTTGAAGAAGTAAGAGTAAGTGGGTAAGTGTTGTAGAAAAGTGCTTAGAATTGATAGAAACTAAAAACATAAATTGGGTTTCTAAAAGATGTCTTTTATCTCAATTTGAGATGGATATATGAACATGAAATATGAAATGTCAAGCATTTCCCAAGGTTTTCTTTTCGTTGTAGCTCTGGGTCAGTATAGCAGAGTATTCCTGAAAATCCATGTACTTTCCTAGAAAAGAAGTTCCAGTGGAACGCTTCATTATACAGCACTTAGAATAATTTAGAAAAGCAGCAAGATTGCAACTACTGTCTCATGTTGCAAGATATACTTACCACAGAATTTAATTTTTAAGCCCTGAAAAGCTAAGTCCTTTGAGTAAGGAAAGAAGCACTCAAGCAAGGCTTGATTTTTCTTTCTTCCCTTCTTTCTTTTCTATGCTGTGTCCACAGCAATGAGTATTTCCTTTTTTTTTTTTTTTTTTGCCAAAATCCATTCACAATATCATGCAGTAGCACACAGCATAATATTTCCAACTCATGTAGAAAATGAGGCTGTCATTTGTTATCTTGTTCAGCTGAAAGCAGGCAGGCTAGACAATGATGGCAGTGATGCAAAGATGATGGGTCTGTCAAGCTGGTAGAGCCTGGGTGGTACTTCTCGAGTGACACTGGGATCATCTTTCAAGGGTGATCCTGACAACCACGAGTCCTGGGTGGTCACACTTGGCCCTAGCAGAGCTTTTTCTGATGTTGGACACCTGTATGTTGAAGCTAGAACTTGCAGGCTTCTTCAAGTGATTACAGAAGTCCAAAGGTTGAAGATCAAATTAACTCCAGCAGAGATAATATCGCAGCATGGGCATCTGACTTCAGGCTGTGAAGGGGATTTATTTGGAACCTGCTGTTGGTGTTCTTTGGTGAATAGCAGGGAATGGTGGCTGATAGCCCACAAGTCCTTAGGCATAAATAATTTTCAGATACACAAACTGAGTTGGTGGTGTGTGGGCCAAAAAGCATTTCTTTTCCTCCTTTTTTCCAAGAAAAGCATCATATTTCTCATATGTCTAATCAAGGCAGAAGTAGCATGAAAAACTATTTGGTTATCTAGAACAGGCCCAGAGAAAAGCTAAGCTTTGTAGGCAGGACATATTTGGTTTTTATCCGGATGGACCAGTGAAAAAACAGACAAGACTCATTTCACCTTTTGATGGACAGTTATCTTGTCACATGACAATTTCAACCTACTCAGTAGGTACCACCTACTTTTGAGGGGTCTCGAGAGAGTGAAATCCCTGAACTTCCATTGGATTTTATCTTATTCCTCTTTTTGCACGGAGTAGTGGGATACTTTCAAAGCATTTGTTCTCCTTTGTTGCCTAAACTTTTTAATAAACTGGTATAATGAAATACTGATATTTAAAAAGGAAGATTTGTTAAAAATTAGGTAATGATTTTATTTTTCTTTGTCTTATTTTCAGTGATACTTTATTCCTTCTTTGCTTCCTGCAGTTTATTTCTCCTACTCAGCAGACAACTCTGTTTGCTATTATAGATGTGCTGGAGAAATGTGACTGAAATTTGGGGGTGTTTTTTTTAGGCCAGAGGTGGCATGAAATTGTACTCAATATTGCAGAATATGCCTCAAGTAATTTGTGCATGCCTTAACAAAGATAAAAGCATGAGGTGTGTGCAGAGAGTATGGCAGTATCACATGCGCTGTGTTGTCATTTTGAGTAAACTGGCTCAACTGGTCTACGAGAGCCTAGTGTAAATATTGGGCTTTATCGGTACCATCAACCCCTCCTTATCTAATGAAAATAAGAGAGTGACCGTAGGGAAGCAGACCTGTGGAAGCCTGCATACCATTGAATATTCCTACATAGGGAGAAAGGAAAAAACAGTGATGCTTCCAACAAGAGAGTTTCTTACTGTGCTACTCTCTGAACCCACTGTCAGACTATTTTAACCCTGCTGGTGCCACCAGAGATGGGGTTACTGCCCACAAAATGTTTCTCCATGGGTGAAAGGCACTGGGGATGTGGTGGTCAGAGGGGATCTAAGCCCACTTCAATTTAGCAAGCATGGGGAAATTGCATAAGTGCCTGAATGCTGGTTTGGTTTTCTGATGTTGGGGTGGGGTTTAGAGGGAGTGGTGCTCATGTGGGCCACATTATGTGCTCATCATGGACACATAAACAAACCCATGCCATGGGGACAGGTGGGGGATAGAAGGAGCTTGTTCAGGGCCAAGGACCTTGAAAGATGAGGGGTTCATCAGTTTGCTGTGGTTTCAATCTGAGAAGTGCTGGACTTCTGGGGATTTGCTGTCAGCAAACCTCTGCTTTCTAAACTAGAGGAAGAGGGAGCATTTTCAGAGATTTCTTTGCTCCTTGCTTTAGGAAGGTTGTTTAGGTGTGCATAAATTGAACTTAAAATATTTTGAGGGTAATTCTAGCAAAATGGAACAGTTTGCAAATTTGTTTTTGTCCTTTTCGGTTTGTTGCTATGAGTCAAGATATTTTTTGGTTTCGATAAAGTTGAAACTTTCTATTTGTTTTGGGAAAGCTGACTTCCTGCCCAGCTGACAACTTGTAGTTCCTCCCACCTCAGCCTTTCAAAAAATATTGACGAGTGCTCAAAGAGGACATTCAGCCCACTTAATTCTGATGTCTCAGAAACTTTCTTTTCACGGTCAGATGTGTCAAATCTTGTCTCTTTTATTTACTTTTTTAAAACTTTTTTTTTTTTTTGATGAAGCAGAGTTGTTCTCCAAACTGGACTCGAGATTTTCTTAAAAATTCACACTATGTGTGAAACCAGTTGCAGACAGATGAATGTTGTTGTTTTAGGGACTGTGTGTGTGTGTCTTAGTTATGAGGTGGGGAAGGGTGTTTCTGTTCCCTTCAAATGTTAGCTATTTGAGAACATTAAACAACACCAGGATTAGAGAGCTGGGGTGGGGAGCCTAAGGAAATGCCAGTAGATTAACTTTTAAATTGTAGAGAAGAGACTCCAGGGTGGGACAGAGCAGCTTGTGGGATGCTGGGAGAGGTGTAAGGCACTTCAGACAGTGAAGGAAAAGTCAGACTCAGTTCCTGTGAGTTAGAATCCTCCCTTGAGACACTGAGTTGGGGGATGTCTCATTTGGCTTGCAATCAGAAAGAGCAAGAAATCCTTATTTCTGCAGCCAAGAGAAGCAGGCAGGTTCAGCTTTCACGAGCTCTGGGGAAGTGCAACAAAACAGTGTGCCAAGACAAAGTGGGTACAGAAACCAGACAGCTCAGGCCAGTTCAGAACCACCCCCCTTCCTTGGGTTTCCTGCTCTTGTAGGAAAGGTGGATGAAAGAGAGAGTCTGGACAGGAGACCTTCATCCTCCCATTATCCTGAAGAGCTGCCCTGAACATTACTTGGACCATGGCCTTTAACAAGCCACATAATGGCTAGACTGGGCTTCAAGGCAGTTCTGGTCACCACCCTTCTGACAGCCAGACTCCCTGATGGAGTCAGAAACCTGGAACAAAATGTCATCCACCCTAGACAGGGACACATTCTGACCCACACCCAGGCTGTGGGAAAGGTGGAACTGTGCATGGTGTCCTGTCTTGGGAGGTGTATAGGGGTAGGGGACCTGAAGTAAGAAGAAAGAGAGAGATATGGTTTAAGAGCTGGCTGATGTGAGTAATTTTGGTTAACAGTCCCATTTCTTATTTCATATATTCTTTGTGTCTCCTTTGGAAATTGAGTTACCTTCCTCCCCACATCCCTTCTATTTCTAATGGAAGTACTTGTCAAATCTCTAGGTTTTAGCAAGTACTTCTGTTACACAAGGCAAATATATACTGACAGAAGCTGTAGGTGAATAAAACTCTGGAGTGAAAGGCTGAGCTGATCCAAACTTGTGAAGCTGAATCTAGGCTGGCTTATATTAGGTGACAGTTGGCATCCATGTATTCCATCAAGAATGTCAGTCTTATATTTTGGGTTCTTCTGCCTCCTTATGTTTTGTTATTTAGTACTGTAGTCACCTCTGATCTCCCATGGTTTTTGGTATACAAAATAAGGTTTACAAACTGTGGAACTAAACTATTGTCAGGAAAAGAGCATCTACATGCCAGTGCCAGCCACCTTTAGCTTCTCACATAACAGAATCCAAAACCAGTTTGTGTTCAGGCTTGTGGTCATTCACCACAGAGGTGAATCTCACCATCTCACCATCTCACCATTCTGCCATCACTCTAACTGATTGCCATTTTGAGTTCTTCTTGGTACAAATAAAAATTATGATTGCAATGTTGGTGCCCTGCATTAATTTGTCTTTGTCGCTCTCGTCCGAGTGATGGGCATCTCTAGAATGTTGCAACCCATTAATTCCCAAGAATATGGAATGATTCTGGGAACCCTTGTTATCGTATGTAAGGAGGGCAGTTAAAGAAGTATATATTGAAAGGAGATGGTAGGTCATGGGCAAGGAATGTTGGATTGACAGTGTCAGATGCACCTTGTGAGGCCTTCAGCAAGAGTCCCTTGAAATGCCAGAACTGTGGGCAGCAAGTTGGACCTTTTACTCCTTGGGCTAGACAGGCTGGTGCAGTGGCTAGATTGGGGCTTGAGGAGATGCAGTCTGTGTCCCTGTGAGGAAGAGGCCAGCCTGAGCAAGGGCATGGCTGCAGCCTGTCTGGGTGAGAGACTGCACAGCCTGTGCTGTGGTGGGAGCTGCAAGCACACACACGGCACTGAGCAACGCTGACAGCAAGGCTGCAGTCTCCTAAACTGCGTGTCTGGCTTTCCAGCTTATCTGCTGATGACCTGCTTGAAACCCCCATTCTCTAAACTAGGGTTAACATTTACCCCACCTTGAAATCCACTGCTCTCTGGGAATCCCTCTAGCCCATTCCTACTTCATAAGGAGGTGTGTTTCCTTGGAAGGGCTTATTCCTTTCCAATTCACCTTCACTTCTCATCAAGCTGTCACTGCCCTTTTATCTTGTAGGGCCAGAAAGCAAAGGAGGCTTAGTAAAAGAAGAACAAATACTGATTGATTAAATAAAAGAAGCTGGGGAAAAGATGTAACAAAGTTTCTAAAATATAACCGATAGAACCTCAGTAATTTGCAGTAAGCTATAACAAAACACTTCTGAAAGAAGTGGTCTGATGCTTGAATAATTTATTCAATTGGCTGTCTAGAGGTATGTTATTTTAATCTGATGGTAAAAATATTACAAAAAGTATATGCTTTCTAATAAATATTTCTGGCCTTATCACTGTCTGGGGACCATTCTTTGTGTGCTGATATGCTGCAAAATGGCACCTGCTTAACAGGGACCCGAATTCTCTGAGACTATTCCCAACTGAACCAAAGGGTGGATTTTGAGAATTGTTGAGGATGTCCTTCTTGTTGTGCGAGAAGGAACAATTGCAGGTCAGCCTTCTGAGCCATTGGGGAAAAAACTAAATTTTATAGATAAACAAAAAATCACAAACAAATAAGTAAGCAAATAAAACAAAACTCCAAACTCTGTCTCTCCGTCTCTCTCTCTCTCTCTCTCTCTCTCTCTCTCTCTCTCTATAGGACGGGGAACAATGAAAGTAAATTAGAAACCCTGCATAAAACCTGTTTATTATGTATCACAAGGAAGCAAGGTTATAGAATTCAAGAAAAAAAGCTTATGCAACTCCTTATGTGGGTGAAGGCCAACTGTCTGTAGTATGAAGTAAAGGAATTATATAACCTTGAAAACTGGAAGTGAGGGGGTGATTCTTTAAAGACTCATCAGGACTCATCAATCAGAGAACCATGAGGTTAATCCTGATAAATTTATTACGTGGCAAATTGTTTATTTTGCACTACAGTCTTTTCATGACTTGGATGAAATTGATCAGCCCACAGTAGATCTGTTGGCAGATTCTTCTTCTGAATCAACACTGCCGCTGTCGCGTCATGATCCGGTAGTTTTGCAAATGAAGGAGGGAATTAATGAGGAGGAACCAGAGGGTGATCCCATAAATTTAAAAGACTGTAATTTACAGCCTACTGTAAAACCACAGCCAACGAAAGCTGTGGCTGCAGTACCATCTAGCGACACAAAGCTGCTAAAACAGCAATTAAAGCCTCTGCCCTACGTGACTGATAATGAAGCTTTGCTGTCCTCTGAGCCAAAACACTTTTTAGATACTTGCTGAAAACAAGCGGATCGATCAATGGGATGTTGAACTTCTCACTGCTATGCCTGTAATTTATCACAACAAGCATGTTGTCATGAACAAATTTCTTATGATACGGCTAAGGAGTTAAAAAACTCTATGAGTGGAAAAAGTCTACAATCTTCCCATACGATGGGACTTATAGAATCTGTTGCAGAAAGATGTATAATGTTACCGGCTGATTTTTGGAAAGCTTTATTTAAATTGGTTATGACACCGGGAGAGTATTCAATTGTGTGTGGTCTGAATACCAAGATGTATGTCAAGAACAGGCATTGGCAAATCTGAACACAGAATGCTGAAATAACAAGAGATCATCTGTCAGGGATGGAACCTCAGGCATCTATAGGGGATCAATTAAGAATGCCCCCATAAACATTTTACCAAGTGAGGGGGCTGGTTATGAAGTCTCTGAGAAGAGTGCTGGATGCTAATAAGACTGAGCCTGGCTTTTTCACCATAAGGCAAGGACTCTGAGAGGCTTACATCACCTTTATTGATTGTTTGCAAACAGCTGTGAACAGGCACGTTGAATTACCAGCTACAGCAGAAGATTTATTGAAATTTTTAGTCTAGGAAAATGCTAATACTGGCTGTCAAAAGGCAATTGATCCAATCAGAAACAAACCTGATATTACTTGACTGACTTCGTCAAAACCTGTGCATGTATTGGTGGAGAACAATACAGAGAAGATTTGTTGGCAGCTGCTTTGGCTCAGCTACAAGTGGCTTGGGCAACAATTAAATGCTTTGACTGTGAAGAGGAAGGTCATGTGAGAAACCAGTGCCCCAAGAATGAGCAAAGGAATAAAAAAACCTTGCAGGCCATGCCCCAGATGCAAAAAAAGCTATCGCTGGTACAGCCAATACTGTTCTAAATTTGACCAAGATGGATGACCTCTGCCAAAGCAGGGAAACTTGAAGAGGGGCCAGGGAACCTGCACCCCTCAACAAAAAAAGACGCAGCCACAGCTACTCTCCACAGCTCAAGGTATATCAGGGGAACCCCAGGCAGTTGCTGGCTTGGACTTGGCAGTTTCCACCAAAACCACAATAAATGACACATTGGTTCACGTACAACCTTATACCTACAGGTTTAAGTGGACCCCTTCCTTTTAAATGTCATGCATTGTTATTTGGGAGATCATCATCATCTAAAAGTGGACTTTCTATTTTACCAGGAATCATCAACTCTGATTCTAAGGGTGAAATAAAAATCATGGCTTCGACTCCTAACCCACCTTGTACTATTCCATTAAGATCATGCATTGCTCAACTCATCCCACTTCCTATATTGGCAGATCCAGAATCAATACCATCTATCAATGCTGACAGGGGCACTGGAGGATTTGGGAGCACAGGCACTCCTCATGTTTACTGGTCTAAACTTATTTCAGTGCAACAACCTTTTCTAACCTGTGTTGTAGGTGGCAAGCCTTCTATGGGACTAATAGATACCAGAGCTGACAAAGCCATCGTCAGGGAATGGGAATGGCCACTACCTGGCCCTTGTCAACGCCATCAGCGATCGATCGTTACAGGCATCGGAGGTCAGCAGATGCCACAGCAGTCAGCTAAGGAACTCATGGTATATGGGCCAGAAGGGAAACAAGCACAGCTCAAACCACATGTACTTTCTGCTACTCCACACTGTGGGCAAGAGACCTGTTACCACAGTGGGGACTGACACTGACAACAGATTTTTAAAAGGAACCTCTGATGTGCTGCTGAGACCTAAACTCACATGGAACATGAACACTCCTCTGTGGGTGGATCAGTGGCCCCTCTGAGGGGAACCACTGCAACAAGCACAAAAATTGGTCAAAGAATGATTTGATATGGCAAATATAATTCCCTCTACAAGTCTGTGGAACACCCCAATATTTGTGATTCCAAAAAAGACAGGCAAATGAAGATTCCTACAAGATATGGCTATCAGTGCACTTATAGCCCTGATGGGCACTGTAATTCCTAATCCAGCAATGATCCCTGAAACATGGGAATTATTAATCATTGCCTTAAAAGATTGTTTTCTCACAGTTGCATTACATCCTGATGCTGCACCTCATTTGCTTTTTCATTATCATCCTTAAAAAACAGTGAACTGATGCAAAGGCATCACTGGATTGTGTTACAGAAGGAATGAAAAACAGTCCTAAAATATATCAGTTTGTGGTAGCGAGTGCTTTA
This sequence comes from Ammospiza nelsoni, assembly GCF_027579445.1. NCBI lineage: Eukaryota > Metazoa > Chordata > Aves > Passeriformes > Passerellidae > Ammospiza > Ammospiza nelsoni. The sequence goes on from NC_080669.1 coordinate 23,406,578, forward strand.
CAACTGATGTGACAGCACTTGTCAAACATTTTCCTGTGTCATGGTATGGATGATATACTGCTAGCAGCAGATCACTCTATAGTACTGCAGAATTGTTTTGCCCCTTTGTGTTTTGCTCTTGATAAATTTGGTCTTTGTATTGCAGCAGACAAGGTTTGAGCTGTCCATGGAAGCCCCTAGGGTTTCTATTATTTGAATTGAAAGTTGTTCCTCAGCCCATTGTGCTGTGGATCTCTATTAAAACACTAAACGATTTGCAAAAATTATTAGGAACTATTAATTGTCTCAGACCTACCCTTGGTATCTCCACTGAGGAATTGTCACCCTTGTTTAATTTACTTAAGGGAGACACAGATTTAATATCTTCTCACAAGCTGGATGCAGAAGCCCATGAAGCATTGCAACTCTGAATGCAGTTCAGACCTCTTTTGTATCCAGAAGCAGAGTTACCGCTCAAACTTTTTCTTATCCCAGCTGAATTCCAACAGTAACAGCACAGTGTTGTATACACAACAGTTGTGGATAATAGAGTGGGTATTTTTACCTCACACATTTTCAACAACAGTAACTACATTGCTTGACATGATTGTTAGACTTATTTCCACAGGATGAAAATGATGCTAGACGCTATGTAGGGAAGATCCTTTTCACATTCACATTCCTTTGTCTGCAAACGTTTTTCAGGATATATTCCAAGAGTCATTGTCTTTACAGATGGCCCTGACAGAATTCTTGGGAAACATTGTTAATTCTTTAACTAAAAATAAACCTTTGCAATCTTTAAAAGATCTTTCTTTACTGCCACATTTTTTAATATTGTCACAGCCCCTGTCTGATGTAAAGACAGTTTTCATCAATGGCTCTGAGAAAACTCAGAAAGCAGTTATTGCTTGGAAAGATTTGTCAGAGAATTGGGAAAACTCTGTGATTTTTCAGCCAGGATCAACACAGCTCGTCAAATTAGCAACTACTGTGGAGGCCTTTAGATTGTTCAAAAATGAGCCCTTCCACTTTATATCAAATTTCTTGTATGTAGTTGATATTTTAAACCAAATAGAACATTCCTTTCTAAAAGAAGTACACAACATAAATGTTTTTATATTGTTATCTACTTTGATTTTGTTTGATGCAGATCTCACTGTTTTTATGCTGTGCGTCTCAGCTCTCTCTTATCATTGCCTGGATCTCTGGTGAAAGGCAATGCAGCTGCTGATGTTCTGATGATGATGGCAAAAGTTGTGAATCAAATTACTCAAGAAAAGTTATCACATGACTTTTATCACCAGAATGCAAAAACTTTAGGTAAACTATTGAATCTTACTTTTTTTCAAGTTAAACAAATTGTTCATTGCTGCCCTGATTGTTTAGCTTAACACCATTACCTACTACAAAAAGTACAAACAAAAAATAAATTAGGTATCAATGAAATTTGACAGATGGATGTTACACACATTTCGTCTTTTAGAACCTTAAAATATGTGCATGTATCAGTTGATACATATTCCAAATTTTTGTTGCCTCCACTCATAAAGAGAAAAAGGCAAGAGATGTCATTGGCATGTTGCAAACCATTGCTACTTTAAAAGTCCTTAAAGCAGTGAAAACTGATAGTGGTGCAGCATATGTTTCACAACCAATGAAAACTGTTTTTCATTGCTGGTGTATACATCACTTAACTGGTATAACTCATCCTCAACAGGTCAAGCTGTTGTGGAATGAACACATGCCCTTTTAAAGAATATGCTTCTTAAAGAAAAAAGGGGGGAATCCCCTTGGTATAACACCTCAGGAACAATTGGACGAAGCAACATTTGTTTTAAATTTCTTAAATATTGCCAGATTTGATAACAAAACAGCAAGTGAAAAAAGTTTTTCCTATGATGCTTTAGCATCATGTTGGAGGACAAATTGAACAAATTATACAATCAAACAGTTCCTCATGATTGTACAACTCCAGGTAAGCGTAGATCATCGTGATATTTGGGATCATGGCAGCCTAATGGTGATCAGTCTGTGGGATGGTATATGGGCAATACTGATGGAGGCATGAGAAAAGCAAGTAACTTCCCTGCTCTCTCCCTACAGCCTCAAGAGTTGGTTGTACTAGGCTCTATAAAAGCTCCTTTATGTTTTTATGTCGATTATGCTAACAGTACAAACACAGACAACACAGGAGTCAATATAAGTGGCACTGGCATTTACCATAATGCCTCTGCCTGGTGTAGTCTTACTGCTCCCTCACATGTCACCACAAATATCAATGCAATAAGTCTGCCAGATAACATTTTTCTATTATGTGGTGACAGAGCATGGAAAGGCATTCCAGGGAAAGCAGTGGGAGGTCCATGTCCCTCTTTCAGTCATTTAACCATGTTTTACCTCAGTCTCGAAACTCTAACTAATTGGACACTACGACACAGGTGAAATAAATGTGATGATGAGTCATTTAGCCCTGATTGTACTCTGAGACCAAATTCTGGAATCCTACAAAAAGATTTTTTAGTTCTCTAGTTGCTTCTGTTGGTAGTTGTGGCACGCCTTGTCGTTGGCTTGCAAAGGCGAGTAAAACTACTAGTAATGCTTTAAGAGGATTGTTAACAGATGTTGCGTCTGTATGCCATGAAACACTGGAAAACAGAGCAGCAATGCTTATTGTTGTTAGCCCAGGAACACAGATGTGAAGACTTTGAGGGAATGTGCTGTATGAACCTGAGTGACCATTCTGAATCCATTCACAAAATATCCAGAAATTGATGGAACTGTCTGGATAACGGCAGAAAAACCAGGGATGGGTTCGATCCTTTTGGCTTGTTTTCTTGGCTGGGAAGTTTCAATTTTGGACCTTAGGTTAAACGTGTATTTGCCATAGCAATAATGGGACCTGTATCTCTTTTGGTGATCATGTTGTGTTTGCTATGTATCTTTCCTTATATTCAATGGCTTATCAATCAAAACTTAAAGCCAGTAAGGCTAACTTATACACACAGTAATGGCTTTACAACCATTAATAAATAAAAAAAGGGGGATACATAGGATGAGAAAACAAAAGAGGCTTAGTAAGAGAAGAGCAAAGACTGCTTGGTTAAATATAAGAAGCTTATTCCACTGAGCCGGGGAAAAGATGCAACAAAATTTCTAAAATACCACAGTATTGTAGAACCACAGTAGTTTGCAATAAGCTATACAAAAATTCTTGTTTTGAAAGATATGGTCTGATACTTGAATCATGTATTCTATTGGCTGTCCAGAGGCATGTTATTTTAATCTGATGGTAAAAATATTATAAAAAATGGATGATTTTCTAATAAATGTTTCTGGCCTGGTCACTGTGTGGGGACTGTTTTGCATGCCGATATGCTGCAGAATTTGCTTTCAGCAGGTGCAGGAGTCCCTGAACTGCCTGTTTCTTGTTGTCTTTGACTGTGACAACATGAGCACAGCTGAATTTCCAGACTGGAATTACCGATTCTGGTCACTGCGCAGGCAATCATCTTTGGCGGAGTAGCAGTGACACCCGGTGGCCATTAAGTAAATTCGGAAAACACTTTCCATGTGAACTCCACCTTCATCTACCTGCCTTCAGACCCTTGGTGCATTCGCAGGTACATTAATATAGGATGTATTTACCTCACAAACTCTGCAAACAAACTCTTCCAGTTCCTTGTGACCTCTCTCAGCTATTGAAGAAAAACTGTCAGAAACAAATTTCTTTGATCACCTGGGAACTGTGGAATCAAGAGCCTTCTGTAGGCTATATGAGAACAGAACATCTCTGGAAGATGAATGGTCAGATCTGAGTATCAGGGTGTGTGCAAAGGAAGTGACTCCTCTAACCCAGCTGTACACAGTTTAAAACCTCAGCAAGAAGCAAAATAAATGTGGCAATTTGTAGCAATGTACCACAGAGCTGCCCAGAACATCTGGGCAAACCTTGGGGAGGACGCTATGTTGTATACAGACCAACTTTTCCTTGCATTAGCAGGCGAGTATTTAACCACAAATTGCAAACTGGCTGATCATCAGTAGATTTTGTCCCTTTTCCTTTTCACTTTGAGAAAATTGTTATGTCCTAGCAGTAGGACACCTTTCTACAAAATTACAGTCTAAGCTGGCAGATTCTGTGCACTTCTCTAGACTACAACTGTTCAAGGAACTGTTATGCTGTCACACATCACTTCCACTCCAACACCTCTGCCTAAGCAATGTCAGTTGTAGGAGGTTTTCCAGGACTGTGTCCAGTGAGATTTTGAAGAGCTTCTGGGCCTGAGATTCCAAACTTTTCTGGACAACCTGTCCCAGTGGTTGAGCCACCACACACTAAAAATTATGCTCTTGTGTGCAGTAGAATGTAATGTGTTTTAAATTGTGTCCATTGTCTTTTGTCCTATCAGCATCACTGAATAGAGCTTTGCTCTGTCATTTCTAGTCCTCTCACGAGGTATTTATTCACATTGATAAGATCCTCAAACCTTCTCTTCTCCAGGCTGAACAGTCCCAGTTTGTTCAGACTTCCCTCACATGACTCGTGACTCAGTTCCTAAATTGCCTTGTGGACTTTTTTTGAGACTCTTTATGGTATGTCCATGATGCCTGTCTCGTACTGTGTAGCCCAGAAAAGGATATAATACTCCAGGTGTGGCATCGCCAGTGCTAAGTAGGGCTGGAAGAATCACCTCCTTCCACATGCTCAGGTGCTCAGGGTTGCTCTGTCTGATGCAGAACCTCACATTTAACTCTGTTGAGCTTCATGAGGTTTTTGCTCTCCAGTTTCTCTGGTTTTTCTATGTCCTTCTGAATGGCAGCAAAGCCACCTGATGTATTAGCTGCTTCTCATACTTTTGTCTGCTCTGCAAAGTTCATGCAGGTGCAGTCTACCTAATTGTCCAGAGCAGTAATGAAGTTATTGAATAGTATTGACCCACAACTTTACACCCCCATGGGATACATGACTGGTGATCAGCATCCAGACAGCCTTTGTCCACAACCCTCTGGGCCAGCTCTTTGACCAGAGTTTAATCTCCTTCAGAATGTCGAGGGAGACTGTGTCAACAGCCAGCGTAAGACAAGAGAAACTGTATTTACTGTGCTCCCCTCATCCACCAAGCTATTCAACTTATTGGAGAAGCCTATCAAATTAGTTAAACATGACTTCCACTTTGTAAGTCAGTGTTGACTATTCCTAATTATCTTTTCATCCTTCACGCGTCTAGAGATAGTTTCCATCACCTTCCATGGACTGAGGAGAACTGGGCTGGCCTGGGCTTCTCTTACTCGTTATTATCTCCCTTCTGGAAGATAGGATTGACATTTTTTCTCTGTCAATCCTCAGAAACTGTTCCATCTGCCCTCCAGAGACAATAAAGAGTGGTCTTTCAATATCACCAGCTTCCCTCAGCATTTGTGGGAGCAAGCTGACAGGTCTCACAGAGTGCTGCATGTTCAGTTTCTGTTTCCTAGAGTCTTCCCTGCTCAAATTTTCTTTCTGGTCTCAGAAATCTGAGGATTCCTGGATTCTGGTTTTACTAGTAAAGGCTGAGGCAAGAGAGGCTTTGTGTGGCTTTCCATTTTCCTTTTGTGGTGGTCTCTGCTCTATCTAGTGGCAAGCCCACATTTTCTTTCATTTCTTTCATTTATATACTTGCATAATCCCATTTTGTTGCCCCTTACAGTCTTGATCAAATTCAACTCCAGATAGTCTTTGGCTTTTCTATTCCCACCTCTGCCATGATCATGTTGCGTATGTATCTTCTTTGGTCACTATTCCTCTTGTTCCTAGTCATCCTCAGAAAGGAGTTTCTCACTGCTTAAGAGGAAGCTGAAATGAATACTTTTAACACCGTTGAAGCTGGTGTTATACTGACACCCCAACTGCTGAAACCCACTATCTAAAAATATTTTGTTGCTGACCCCCAGGCTCTTTCCTGCCTTGGGTGTAAATGGTCTTTAAGGGTGAGATGACTTTGTCTTCTGGTTTTATATTACAAGGAACAAGAAATAGTTTGTCACTTATTGGTGTACAGAAGCAACAGGCAAACTTGTTTCTTTGTTCTTGTTTTCACTTAAATGATAAGGAAAATTATATTTGTTCTTCTGTATTTCTACATACAGCCACAGAGTCATCAGACAGATCTTAGGTGCAATAAATGTTCATCTTCAGTCTGTGTCCAGTTTTGAGTTCCTCAGGACATGAGAGACATGAAACTCCTGGAGTGGGTCCAGCTGAGGGCAACAGAGATGATTAAGGGACAGGAGCATCTCTCTTACGAGGGAAAGGCTGAGGGAGCTGGGCCTGTTCAGCCTCCAGAAAAGATGACTGAGAGATGTTATCAGTATCAGAAGGGAGGGTGCCATGAGGTTGGAGCAAGGCTCTTCTGAGAGATCTAAGCAATAGGACAAGAGGTAACAGAAACTGATGCACAGAAGTTCCACTTGAATATGAGGAGGGAGCTCCTTCTTGTGCAGGTGACCATGCATTGGACTAGGCTTCCCAGAGGGGTTGTGGTGTCTCTCTGACTGGAAATATTCAAGAGCTGTCTAAATGAAATCCTGTGCAATGTTCACTAGGATGACCCTGCTTGAGCTTTGAGCAGGGAGGCTGGACCAGATGACTGTGGTCCCTTCCATCCTTACCCCTTCTGTGTGAATGCCAGAAAGAGGAGGAGGAAGGGCTGAGATGCTGGGATGTGCTTTAGGCCAAAGGCCTTCCTGGGAGCAATTCTCAAACAGTTCTCCCAGGCTCTTTTAACCTCCAGGGTAACTTCCTTCTGGATTCTTTCAAGCAGGTCCCTGAACAGTTCAAATTCTGTTTCTCAACTGTCCAGGATTGTGATTCTGTGTGACGGTGTTCACAGGGATTTTAGGGTGAGGGAAGAGACGAGAATGATGACTCAATTTTCAGAAGGCTTGATTTATTATTTTATTATATGCATTACATTAAAACTATACTAAAAAGAATAGAAGGAAATGTTTCATCTCAGAAGGCTAGCTAAGCTAAGAATAGAAGAGACAAGAATGATAACAAAGGCAGCTGCCTCAGACTCTCTGTCCGAGTCAGCTCTGCTGTGATTTGCCATTAGTTACAAACAAGCAGATGAGACCAATGACAGATGCACCTTTTGCATTCCACAGCAGCAGATAACCATTGTTTACATTTTGTTCCTGAAGCCTCTCAGCTTCTCAGGAGGAAAAAATCTTAAGGAAAGATTTTTAATGAAAAGATGTCTGTGACAATTCTGCTCTTTGTCTTGTTCATTTGTCTTAGAACCTTGTATGCTGCAGCTTAAGAGTGCCCTCAAACTCCTTACCTGTAACTTGTTTAACCTTGTTTGGAAGTTTAAGGTTGAACAGGACATTTTTTCACTAGGTCATTGGCCACATGCATCAGAAGCTGCCTTCAGCACATTTTGTATATATTGTTGTTTCTTTCCACCAGCTGTATTGCTGTACAGATCAAGGAGGTTAAAGTCATCCATTGATATCAAGAATCTTTGATGGTGAAGCTTTCTTGAGCTGAGTAAATAAAGCTGTCTCCTTTTCCTGATCAAGTGATAGCAGCCACCTACTACAGTATCACACTTGCTGATTTCACAGAATCATGGAATATTCTCAGCTGGAAGGGACCCAACTCTTTAGTGAAAGGCCCATACAGGGATCAAACCCACAACCTTGGCATTATTAGCACCATGCTATGTTCACAGACTTCTAATTCCCCTTGCTTCTGTCGGAGCCTAGGACATTCCTCTGACTGCCCTGAATGGTTCGAGACCCTGACAAGAGGCTCAAAGACCTTGGCATGGAGTCAAAGATACCTGTGCCTTTGATTTTAACCATGGAAACAATTACCAACTTTGTGTGAAGATTTTCAAGCCACAAGAGTATGAATGGAATGATAGTTAGTTTGTCACAGGGTGAAAAAATACAATTTTGGTGTTTTAGAATGGGGGTTTAAGAGGCAAGATGAAGGAATCTGGGTGTGTCCTGTCTTTCTTGTCTTCCATCTTCTGCTGTGATGGTGGCACTTTTTGATTGGTTTAGGATAGAGACAGACTGTCTAACATAGGTGATAGGTATTGGAAAATTATTGTAAATAAAGTACATGTAGGTTTTAGTATAAAAAGATAGCACCGCCCTGAGGGCATTCAGTATGCCTTGAACCTACGTGCCAGACAGACCTCAGTAGGTCGGAGAAATAATGTATTAGATAAGAGAAAATAAACAACCTTGAAAACCAGAGCTGAGGAGCCCCAACTTCTTCTTCAGTTGCGAGGCTGGGATAACGGACTTTTTAATACCTTGGGAGCTGTTTCAGCAATATAAAACCCGAGAGCTTCATGCTTCGTGCATTAGTGCTAAAACACTTGTGATACACTGCAACTCATACTGCTTTTACAGTGGAAATGTCAGAGAGCTCCCCTGTCTCTCTGTCCCCCCATTTGTCAGCCCCTTGTGCCCCCTGTTCCCTTCAGGTTAGCCCTCCTAGCCCCAGCTGCTTTAAAGCACCCCTCACTAGGCTGGCAAGTCTGTTTACAAAGACAGCTCTTGACCCTTGCCTCAAAGGTCTGTGGTCCCTCCTGACATGCTTCAGGTTAGTCACCCTGGCAGATTAAAATATTTCTCGAATATATGGTTTTGCAGCCTAAAATAGTTAAAAAATATAATAAAATTATATTTTGAAAAAAAAACCCTAGATCACAATCAAATTCCTCAATATATCTGTTTACTGGGGAAAAAAGAAAAAGAAGAAAAATCTCGGGCCTAAAAATCCATCACTATTACTAAGCTAGATGGGCAGAACATGACTTTAACTGTAATTATCTATAAGCTGTTCAAAGAAATTTGCAAACAGAAAAAGAAAATACATTTCATCCATAATATTTACTCTGAATTATTGGCTATGCTCCATAGAGGGAGCTGATATTCCTTCTAACGCTCTTTAATATCTGCCTGTTATTTCTCCCTGCCAGAACTGTATTTTCCAGATATGAGTAACTATTTATAGTGTAAAATCTATATAATAAAGTAAACTCATTCCCTCCCCCCTCTTCATAAACTCTAGTTTATGAATTGTCTCTGAAGTGATAATGAAAACCTCATTATTTTGGCACGTGCTCTTGAATTTTCTGTACCTAAGCATGATTCTCTGTAGATATTCACAGCCCTCTTTGATCAGTCCTGAAAGTCCAATAAGGATATTTGAGTTTTTTCTTGGGTGACTGAAATAGTGAATAGAGTTTATGAGAATTTCAGATGATATGCATGCTTGATCTCTGAAAAGAAAGAGGTCTAAAATTAGATCATTACATATAGGAGTAAAAATAAATCTCCACAAAAGGAGCTTGAAGGCTGATCAGGAATATTTATGGAAAAATAAGTTGAACTTCAATAGGTTTACACAAAATGTGTTGTAGAAAATTGCTGAAAGATAGAGAAATAATTAAAATAATAAATAAACTCTCGGGCATTTGTGAAGGAATGTGGGCAAATTACAGAGATGATATTACTTGATAAAAAGGGAACACCAAAGTATTTGCTGCAGTGAATTAATTTTCTGTCTCACCCTCTCTCCAGCCTGGATCTCTGTCTACTCTCTGCCTTTCTCTTCCTTCACAGCCTGTCTTTCTCTCTTCACTTTTTCACTCTTCCTAACCTGTGTTTCTATCTTCTTCTGTCAGCCTATCACAGACTCTTTGACCCCTTAACCTTCCATTCTCTTTCTCCTCTTACTGACACCCCTTGCCCCTCTCTGTCTCTCCCTTTCTTGTCTCTGTTGTGTTCTGTCTCCTGAAATGACTGTTGTAATGTGAAGAAGGACTTAGGAAGGGAAGATCCCAAAAACCTTCCCTTTTCTGCAGTATTGTGGTCTAATTAAAGATATTTTTTTTCTCCTCATGTATTCTGCCTGTCTAAGTGCAGTGTAATGAAACCACTACTCACAGATATTTAAATGTAGCCATGATATTTTCTGAAAAATCCTTTCCTTAGGATTTTTTCTCCTGAGAAGTCGAGTGGCCTCAGGAACAAAGTGTAAACAACGATTATCTGCTGCTGTGGAATGCAACAGGTGGATCTGTGATTGATCTCATGTGGTTGTTTCTAATTAATGGCAATCACAGTCAGCTGACTTGGACTCTGTCCAAGAAACATGCTTTTGTTATCATTCTTTCTTTTTCTATTCTTAGCTAGCCTTCTGATGAAATCCTTTCTTCTATTATTTTACTATGGTTTTAATATAATATATATCATAAAATAATAAATCAAGCCTTCTGAAACATGGAGTCAGATCCTCGTCTCTTCCCTCATCCTAAGACCTCTGTGAGCACTGTCAAATTTTAAAACTACAGGAAAGTCAGAAACAACTATATCAGTCAAACTACCTGCATTGAAGAGAAAATTCCCAGCAAGCAAGGGATACTCAGGAGCACAATGCTACAGCTGAATTAAATTGTTTCATGAGAACTGCTATGACAAAATGGACTTTGAGAAGAAAAAGGTCTCTTTCTTTAGTATAGACTATCTGATAGATAGTATAGTATAGAGCAAAAAAGCAGTGTGTTGAAACTTGTTTATGAACTAGGGAAAACTTATTTGTAGAGGCTAAGGGCGCATGGTAAAACTGCTGCATGTAGTTTACATGAATGAAGAGTTATCAAAATTTATGAAGTACAAGAAAGAGTTTATCGAACCCTTTGTCTCACTTTACATGCAAAGGTAGAGTTTAAATAAGCTGAGCATAGCAGATCGGGAGTCTTGGATGATCTAAGTAATTGTTTAGAGGACATTCACTGTCTTTGTGATAGCCTTGTTCAGATTTGTGCTTCCTCACACAGCTTTGAGCTCAGAGTTGTCTGAAATTGGCACTTGAATTTGTGAAAGTGATGTTCTAAATAGATGTTCTAAAATCTAGCTGTAGATTTTAGATTATTGACACTCTAATTCTGTCTTTTCCCCTGTCTTTCTTGTACAGACTTTTCTTGTATGAGATAAAATATTGTGATCATTATTGGCTACGATTTCACAAACACATTAAACTGATATAGTCTGAGACTCAAAGCTGAAGTGATTGTCCAAGACATTAACCCAGGCCACCCTCCTGTTCTAATTATCTGCATGTTTGAAAGCGTGCTTTTTGCTGATTGAACAGAGTCAGTTTTTATGATGGTAGCGGAAAGTAAGAAGTAAATGGGCAGTTTCTTTCAAGCCCAAATTTTGATTCATGACCTCATAATCAGATTTAATTCCAGACTCTGATAATAAAGTCTAATCTGTGATGTAGACTTTGAACCATGCTACTCTGTTGCTTCTGCAGTGTCTTGTGACTGTTAGTTTGTCAGTTCTTAGATACTGTGATCAGGGCTAAGCAAATGGTGAAAGATGACATAAGGCTCATTTCCCTTCTGTAGAATTAGAAAAGGATTCAGCAGTATGCTTTTCCATGATAGCTGGATTGATTTTGATGATCTATGAAATGCCCGTGTGTGTCTAGTTTCTGTAGCCTTGAAAGGTACACCTGCAGAGATCTGGCCTCATATAAGGCCCCTCAGGGATCCATCCCAGTACCAGTGTTATTTTATGTCTTCACTAACGGCAGACAAAGGAATCGAGTACATCCTCAGAAAAGCTGCAGGCAGCACGAAGCTGAATGATGTTGTTGAAAATCCTAAAGGATAGAATGCCATCTGGAGGGATCTGGAAAAGCTTGAGAAGTGGGTTCATGTGATTTAGGAAAAGCACATCCTGCTTGACCAAGCTGGTCTCCTTCTATTACAAAGTGACCCACTTCATGGATGAGGGAAAGACTATGCATGCTCGCTGAGTGGAATTCAGTAGAGCCTTTGACATTGTCTCCCCTGGCATTCTCCCAGAGAAACTGACTTTCATGGCTTGGATGGGTGCACTCTTCTCTGGGTGAAACACTGGCTGCAAATATAGGCCCAGAGAATGGTGGTGGATGGAGCTAAATCCTGCTGGGGGCTGGTCACTACTGGTGTTCCCCCGGAACTCAGTATTGGGGCCAGTCCTGTTTAATATCTCTACTGATGATCTGGATGAGGCAATCGAGTGCCCCCTCAGTCAGTTTGCAGGTGACACCCAGGCGTGTGGGAGCGTTGCTCTGTCGGAGGGCAGGAAGGCTCTCCAGAGGGATCTGGACAGGCTGGATCAATGGGCCGAGGCCAATGGTATGATGTTCAACATGTTGAATTGCCAGGTCCTGAACAGGAGCCAGCAGTGTGCCCAAGAGGCCAAGATGGCCAAGGGCATCCTGGCCCATATCAGGAACAGTGTGGCCAGCAGGAGCAGGACTGATTGTCCCCCTGTACTCAGCACTGGTAAGGCCACTGGTAAGACACTCAAGTCTGTGTCCAATTCTGGGCCCTGAACTTTAAGAAGGACATTGAGGTGTTGGAGTATGTTCATAGAAGGGCAACAAAGATGGTAAAGAATCTAGGGAACATATTTCATGAGGAGTAGCTGAGACACCTGAGGGTGTTTAGGCTGGAGGAGGCTGAGGGGTGTGTTTACTGCTCTCTACAACTATCTAAAAAGAGGTTGCAGCAAGAGTGTTAGTCTCTTCTGCCAAGTCTCCAGTGAAAGGGCAAGAGGAAATGGTCTTAGGTTGTGTCAGAGGAGGTTCAGAATTTTTTTCATGGAAAAGGTGATTAGGTGTTGCCCAGGGAGGTCCTGGTGCTACTTTCTTTGTAAGTGCTCAAGTAGTATGTGGATGTGGCACTTCTGGCATCTGAATATGGTTTGGGATGATAATGGTAACTCAAGGCTGATGAATGGACAGATAATCTTGAAGATTTCTTCCAGCCTTGGTGATTCTGTGATTCTGTAATTCTATAGTACTGGTCACTGTGTAATTCCTACTGAATTGGAAGCTTTCTTTTGCAGTGGTGGTCTTGTGATATCTGACTGACGCTGGCTCCTGGCAGGCTGGTGTCCTCACTGCTTCTTCTCCAGGCACTAGCCAGAGCAAAATGCTGGACCTGGCAAATCCCTTCCCAAATGATTGTAATCCTGACAACAGTTTGTGACTTTTCCATTGGTAAAACAGTCAGTGCTCTGAGCCAGGGCTCAAAACAATATGGAAACTGTGCGGTGACCTCATTTCCTTCCATCTGACTCTTGCTGCTGAGAGATATTTGTTTGTGGGAGGGTGATTCCCTTAGTTTCCCCTTTGCAACAGGGTAGGTTTATTTCCCCCTTTCTGTGAGGAGCCTGAATAATCTCCCTGGATGATTGCATCTTGACAAGTCAAGTGCCAAGGCAACTTAAGCGTGAATGTTTCATTTTGGGGATATTTTGGGAAACAGCTGCTCCCACACATGCTGACAACCTGTTGTATGTCCCTGAGTTCATCCCTGCCAGGAAAGGACATGGGTATTGACGATGTCTTCAGGAACAAAATAACAACACTGTGAAGGACTCATCATCTTTTATTTCATCTCTGCTCTGGTCACCCAGCATTGGGTGAAACAGCACAGGGTGAGGCTCTCCTTTTCCCACTCATCGCTCCACATAACAGGAGAGTCTACCTTTTTATAGGGAACTGTTGGGACATAAAGCATCAGATTACTATTGGCTTTTTAAAGGAAACTTCCCTGTCTGACCGTTCACGGACCACTCTGGCAGTCATTGAGCTGGAACCAAGCAATTGGTGGCTCCAGTGACATGATAGGCAGCTCATACATACTCATACAGCTGGACATGGTTTCCTTACTGGCTTCACCCCACATTTCCCACAGCAGAGTCTCAGACCTCTGATTCTGAAAGTAATCCTTGTGCAGCAAAAGAATCTCAGCTCAAACTGGTGCCTCCAAGGAGGGACCTGAACAAAGGAAACCCTGAGCTTTTATACCTCACAGTCTGCGTGTGTGGAAGCCTGCCATATTCCTACTGAGTCCTCAGCTCCTGCAGTGCCTCAGTGTCTGGTTTCCTGGCTGCTGCCACAGGTCCCTGTGCCAAGAGTTGGCAATTCATGCCCTCCTGCCCCAGGCTCCCACCCAGAGCTCAACTTGCAGCTCCCACTCTAGCTGTACCCCGAGCTACTTGCACGAAATATGTTTCTTGAAAGCTTGCAAATAGTGATCCTAAATCCTATATTCAGTGAGAGATTTCTATGCTGTATTTGTGTTCCTGATAGCAGCCTCACCCATGGTGGTGAATGTCAGACAAACATGCAGCTGTTATGGCCATAGCTATGCAAACTTGCATTTGGCAGGAGCTTCTCCTGCAACATTAGCGTTGGTCATACTGCAGTGTCCAGTCAGGAAACAAGGGAACACCTTGGAGAGTTCCGGTAACACAGAAAGATACACATCTTCAGTGGAATTTCTTAGAGGGCATCTCTAACAACTTTATGAATTTTTCAAGGGGATGCATAATTTAAAAAGCTGAATTCAAATAGTACAGTTGAAACTGGTATGATTGATCCCTAACACCACTGTACATGAATCCCTGTCTTTTTTCTGAAAGAAAAGAATAGTTTGTCCTCTGAGTCCCTCTTACTTTTCCACTCAAAAAATCTTGACAATTCTTTCAAAAGGAGCTATTATTTGTTATGCTTTAGTATTCTTCAACTGAACTATGTAATACATTTTTATGTTGTGGGCAAGAAATTCAAGAGGTCCCTAAAGTCTTTTCACAAGGCAAACTTTATGAAAACTCATAGACTCAGGAAGATGAAATCTGTTGGCAGGAAGTGTAAAGAGGGGATTTTCTTCTTTAAAAAAAAAAAAAAAAAGGATTGGGATTCAAGTACATTCTTTCTATTACTTTAAGCCACAATAGTAAATCAGAATAGACAATCTGAAAAAAAGGAATTTATTTAACACAAAGAAAAAGTGGTTTATAAGAATATCTTCCTCTGAAACAGCATCTTACATTTCAGCTTCTGAATCATTATTCTCAAGTTGCTGCAAGTGCCCAGTATGATGGAAAGTCACCATGACAACCACCACACCTTATTGTATTTTTATATTGAGGGCTTTAACATCCTGCTATGGTTGTGATTTTTGATACTTGGGTTGATATATGAAATTCCTTTGGATATAAACCACTTCATTCATGGACTGTATCAAGCTGCTTTTATGAGAACTAAAAGTTGTGTTCCTCCCAGGACATAATTTGTTGCCTGAGAAAAGAAGTTACAAAATGAGAGACGTTCAATTCGATTTGAGTCACACAGAGCGATTCCTTCTAAAAGCAAATTTTGAAGCATTGAATGTGCTTTGAAAAAAAGAGGAAGAGATAGGTACTTCAGCAGCTCGGGATCTTCAAAGACTTTGGTTATTCTGTCTGCAAACATCTGCAGATTGACAGTGAAATATAGGCCCTGGCTATTTCTGCTTGTCTTCTCAGCTGAGGTGTTGCTGCCTGTTGGGAGCACTCTGTCCTCAAACTGCACATGGGTTAAATCCAGCAAAGAGCCTGTGTGCGGCTCCTGGCACTGTCTGGGTGTACATACGTATAAAACAACAAAGAAAAAAGCTGTAGAAGAGCTGCAAATAGGTCCTCTTTTGATGAACTCCCTAACACAGGAAAGTGACACAGCTGTTATTATTTTCTGCTTCTAAAAGAAATATAAGTACCAAATTTGAGATTGCTCCTTAGCAAAGTCTTCCCTCCACTGAAAGAGGAAGTTCTTGCCAGTAGCCTTAGGACATGTAGATTTTCTTGCTGGAAGCCCAGGCACATACAATTTAGGAGATGGAAAGAATATTCTGGGAAAGGATAGCTTCTTATTTCCTTTGGTTTTGAACTGTTCTGCAGATATCCATTTCTGGCCATCACAGAAGATGAGATCCTGGGACAGATAACCTTCTGATTGAAGAGGTGTAAACCTTCTGATTTACCAGATGCTATTTTTTTAAACTTTTTCTTAGGTTTGTGTGGTTTAATCACCAATATAATGATGTAGTGTAGAGAAAACCATATTTGGTAGGACAGCAGAGCCCTTGGGGAGTGGATACAGAGGATGTTGTGATACAGGCATGGGATGGTAAGAAGCAGGGTATGGGGCTGACAGTGGAGATACGACAACCATGAGCTCTGCCCCCTGAGTTTGACACAGGAGGCTTACCCAGAGGTGAGGCAAGCACTGTGGAGGGAAGCCTGAGAGTGTCTGGCTTGATGCAGGCCATGCAAATCAAGCTGTAGTGCCACAAGACGAGGCTGCATCAGGGCTTTATTGTCTGGGCTGGTCTGCTGTGAAAGCACTTGGCTCTTGAGTGTGCATGCACAGAACATGCTTACAAACACCTAGATCTTATCAGGCAGCCATCCCAGTGTGAAATGCAGCTCCTGGTCTACCTGATGATGTCAAAAGGCATGTGGATGGGATGACTGATACTTGGTCTATAAGGTCTGACAAGAGCTGATTTAGCCTCTAGCTTTCCAAGGCAGAATTGATTCTTTCTAAAGCAGGGCTGACAGCTGTTTGTTTCATGTTCTCTTTCTACCTTTTCTAATGGGAATCATCTGGCAGGCAGTGTTTTACTGTCATTGTTGTTGCCATTAGAAAATCCTTCCCCAAAT
The DNA here is from genome assembly GCF_027579445.1 of Ammospiza nelsoni. Classification (NCBI taxonomy): domain Eukaryota; kingdom Metazoa; phylum Chordata; class Aves; order Passeriformes; family Passerellidae; genus Ammospiza; species Ammospiza nelsoni. The sequence goes on from NC_080669.1 coordinate 23,423,114, forward strand.
CTAGTAAAAGCTCTACCATGGTGCAGTTGCAGCACACAGAGTTAGTCCTTTCTGTGTTTGTGTGTGTGTGTGTGTGCTGTTTTTGTTTATGTGATAGAGTACTTTGTTTTTAGGTCTGTTTTGCTTTGTTTGGGTTTTCTTCCCACTTTGAATCATTTACGGCTTTTGTTTCTGCTGGCTTTAGATCTCAATCACGATCGCAAGAAAATAGTTTCATCATTTAAAAAAAAAAAAAAAGTAAAAAGTGTGTTATAAGACCTTATAGAAAGACTTCCCTGACCGTTGCTGTCAAGGCCTCTTGCAGGTGCTTCAGAATCCTGATTTGGCAAAGACAATCCCTTGGGGTCTGGAGTCAGATTCTTTAGTTGTACTGTTTCTGCTTTTGTTTAGCAAAGCACATGTTCTTCCAGGCTACTGTTTGAAGAGAGAACACAGCCAGTGAGAAAAAGTCCTATGAGTACTGAGGCCTATGTAGGAGTTTAGCTCCTGTTTAGATTCCCAGGTCCCGCTAGAAAGAAACTTGGAGAATATACTAGGCAGGAAGATGCTTCCAAGTGTCATTGCCTGACAATGCTGCAGGGGCCGCTGCCTTGTGGCAGTGCTGTGTTGGAACCTGTAGTGAAGGGCTAACAGAGGAAAAACAGTCTGGGGGTGGGTGAGGTCAGGGGCAAACTGGATCAATATGGGGCAGTCCTAGTGTCAGATAGCTCTATCCCACTGATAGCTCCAGCCCTTTCAAAGAAAAAAGAAAGAAAGAGAAGAGAAGAGAAGAGAAGAGAAGAGAAGAGAAGAGAAGAGAAGAGAAGAGAAGAGAAGAGAAGAGAAGAGAAGAGAAGAGAAGAGAAGAGAAGAGAAGAGAAGAGAAGAGAAGAGAAGAGAAGAGAACCCCAGAAAATGGATTTACCTTCATCTGGGATTAGAAATCAAGATGTTTTCAGGGGTTTTAAAGCAGAACAACTGAGTGACGTTTATGCGTCTATAGAAGCTAAAAATGAGAATATTTCTAATAGGCAAAAGATACAGTGATGTGATTTTATTTGATATTGGACAGGTAGTCTTGATTAGAGCAATAAACATAGTGCTGTAATTTAATTGTGGTATCATCTGTCATGGACTGGGAGTGAGGTGAGCCTGGAGAGCTGAAGATGGGGATTAGGTGGTGTGTTGGAAACCCCACAAAAGACATCTTGTTTGATGAGTTAGTGATCTGGAACAGGCTGTGTCTGCCGTTTGGCCCTGGCCTTCAGGCACGAGTGACCACATGCCAGCTTGAGGAGCTGCTGCATGGGACCCTGCAGCAAGGCCCAGTGCTGCACTGGGAGTGGACACTGTGTCAGGTGCTGTGACAGGTCTGAGCCTGCCAGGAAACTACTATCTGAACAGATTGCTAACATAATCCATAATTCAGGAAACCTTTGAGAAAGCTGAACTGTATCTGAGGCGAGGGGTGGGATGTATTGATCCAGAGGACCACTGCATGTTGTGGAGGTAGTGATACAGCTAACCTGAGCAAATGTGTTGTGCTGCACAGTCCCTTGGCAATAAATTCAGCCAGCTTGTTGCAACTGCAGGCACCAGTGATGGCTACACCTGCATGGCCCTGCCTTCAGCAGAACACCAAGAAGTTCTCATGAGAATAGCTTTTACCAATAAAATTGTTTTCCTATATAATGTTATATCCTACTAATATTTTGAGTAGAAAGGGACCCACAAAGATCATTGAACCCAGCTCTTAAGTGAATGGCCCATATGGGACTCTAACCCATAACATTTGCATTATTAGCACGACGCTCTTACCATTTGAGCTAATCTCAAATGACCCAAAAGGCCTTTCCAAAAGTGGTTGCCACAAGCGGGTATGTAAAAGAAAGAGCTCTCCTCTGAATATTTAAGTGTGCTGCTAAGTCAGGTGAGCAGGTGTGCAGCCACCTACCAAATCTTGTGCTCTTGCATCTTTTCTGTTTGATGTGTATTGGTATATGCACGCTCAAGCACACTCACACATATACCCATGCTGCTTTCTAAAAAGATAAATTTGGAAAGTGAAGTCATTCAGCTAGTGAGTGCAAGTGAGTACAATTGGTTTTCATATGGAAATTGCTGCTCTGCTCCTTTGTCTTCCATGTGCAAGTATATCTGCATGGTAACTAAACAGGACCCATCCATTAGAAAGTTGTTCTCCATGACACAGCACCATTCCTGAGCCTATAGCCGTGAGGATTTCTGTACACTTTTCTGCAATAAGCAGCAAGTGTTTGTTATTAACTGGCAACTAATTCTGCTTGGGAGAACTGTGTACAATTTTCTTCTTTGTCCTTCAGTGACACAGAAGTTGCTCCTGTGATTTAGTTTACTACCACACTTATTTTTTGAGAGTGTTTTTGCACTATCACAGCAGACAGAGCCTCTATGGGGAATCCTGGAGGATAAGAGGCATTAAACTCTTAGACCTTTAAACAATGCTTTTTAGTCTTGCTACCTGTCTTGAAACACTTAATCGTGGTTTTTGTCTGCTTTTTCCAAAGAACAAATCCTCATGGTGTTTCATGGCAATTGAAATCACACAGCAAGTTAAATCAAGGCTGGATGCTGTATTCTTTCTAATATTGTTTGGACTCAGTAAGGTGGAGCAGATCTTGGGGACAGGGACAAGGCAGAGCAGCAGGTGCTGCCATGGGATCTGTTTCCCAGCTTGACTTTCAAGTGACCTTGAAGCAGGACGAGAAAGAGGAGTGTTGCTTAGCAGAACAGAGGGGAAGTCAGTTTTGAGGAGCAACTTCTGCCACTGGGAGACTTCAGTGAATGCTCTGCAAACCGTCTGCTAGTTTCAGTCCCTCAGCTGAGACCTGGTACCTTGTCCAGGATCACCACCCACTCAGAAATTCCTAGTAGGTGACCTGTCATAATGATCCACCTGCTGCTAAGGAGAGCTACAACGAACCCACATGGGAATACCACAAATAATTATGCGACCACTGTGTTTTTCCATGAGCTTTTGTGAGTGGGATACATTAGAAATGAAACTCAGTTGTGAAAAAGGGACACTACATGACAGTTGAAGGCTAAACTATTATTCTTTCGAATCTTCATATTGCTTTTAATTGCAGGTGTACATTAGAAGCACAGATTGCAGGGAGCAGTGATATTGGAGCCCCCAGGCTCATATTAGGACAGCAATGGCCCATTCAGTTTGCCAGTGATGAGGAGAACTGGTGATAGAGTGATATTCTGCCTTCCTTTGTGTTCCTACTACTTTTATAGGTTTTTCAGTTTAACAGGAATTACTCTCTTCCTAGAAGGGACAATGGGGTAGTCTAAAAACGATTTATGTGATTTAGCCGTGACTAATAACTTGGTCTTATTTACACACTTTTTTATCCTCAGGGGGAAGATGAAAGACAAGCATTTTGATCACAGTTGCTAAGCTGTGGTTACCGTCTGCTGATGTGTCTTCAAGCTGTTAAAACTGATCAGAATTGTTCCACTGCAATACTGATTTAGCACAAAAAATTGCTTTGTTTTGTTCTTATTTTGACTGTAATTGATTTAGTTTGACTAGATGTGTCTTCTCTCTGCAGACCAATTCAATTTCTCAGTTGCAAATCTAAGTATAATAATATAGGAACATAGGTGTTATACTGCTACCTTAGATAAAGGCCCCCCCTAGCTGAGCAAACTGTCTCTAATCATGTACAAAGCTGAGCAAAGGTGAGCAAATGTCTGATTTTTTCCCTTGAGAACTCACATCTTCCTGCTATTTTTTTCTCAGGAAAGTCCATGAACATGGTGGAGTTTTTCCATTTAGTCTCAGGCAAATACCTAACTATTGTTCCTTTAAATATAAGTCAACTTTTTGGACTCACTAAATCCTTAAGCAATGAACCCCACTTACACCCAGCTTGTGATTTCAGCTGTAAACATCATGAAAACAATGTTGTTTCCCCCATTTTATTTTGTATTTCTATAGACATTAAGGTTTTTCAAGTGAATAGATTTTCTACTGCTAGAGTATGCAGGAAAAAAATTAGGGAGGCCAAAGCTCAGTTTGAACTCAGGATGGCGACTACTGTTAAGGATAATAAAAAATGTTTTTATAAATATATTAATGGTAGGAAGAAAGGTAGGACCAGCCTTTGTTCTTTACTGGACAAAGGTGGGAAGTTAGTATTTGCAGACGAGGAGAAGGCAGAAGTGTTTAATGCCTATTTTGCCTTGGTTTTTAATGGGAAGATGACTTGTCCTCAAGACTCCCGTCCGTCTGGGCTGGTTGATGGTTTTAGGGAGCAGAATGGTCCCCACATTATCCAAGAGGAGGCTGTTATAGAACTATTGAAATGTTTGGATATTCATAAATCTATGGGACCAGACGGGATCCACCCTAGGGTAATGAGAGAGCTGGCAAATGAGATTGCAAAGCCACTTTCTATCATTTACCAACAGTCATGGATTACTGGTGAGGTTCCGGATGACTGGAAGCTGGCCAATGTGATACCCATTCACAAAAAGGGTGCAAAGGAAGATCCTGGCAATTATAGACCAGTCAGCCTGACCTCAGTACCTGGCAAAATAATGGAACAGTTTATATTACGTGCCATCATGCAAAATTTGCAGGACGTCCAGGGTATCAGACCCAGCCAGCACGGATTTAGGAGGGGTAGATCATGTCTGACTAACCTGATCACCTTTTATGACCAAGTAACCTGGCTAGTGGACGCAGGGAAGGCTGTAGATGTTGTTTTTCTGGATTTCAGCAAGGCCTTCGACACTGTTTCCCATAGCATACTCCTAGACAAACTTGCTGGCCGTGGTCTGGATAGGAATACCCTTTGCTGGGTTCAGAACTGGCTGGATGGCCGGGCCCAGAGAGTGGTGGTGAATGGTGTCACATCCGGCTGGCGACCAGTCACCAGTGGTGTCCCTCAGGGCTCTGTGTTGGGGCCAGTTCTGTTCAATATTTTTATTGACGACATGGATGAGGGCTTAGAGTCTTTTATTAGTAAATTTGCTGATGACACTAAATTGGGAAAGAGTGTAGATCTGCTAGAGGGGTGTAGGGCTCTCCAGAGAGACTTGGAACGGTTAGACGCATGGGCAGAATCAAACGGGATGAGCTTCAGTAAGTCCAAGTGCCGAGTATTGCACTTCGGCCACAATAACCCCCTGTACCGATATAAGCTGGGGACGGAGTGGCTGGACAGTGCCCAGGTGGAAAGGGACCTGGGGGGGCTGGTTGACAGTCGATTGAATATGAGCCAGCAGTGCCCAGGTAGCCAAGAGGGCCAATGCCATCCTGGCCAGTATCAGAAATGGAGTGGCCAGCAGGAGCAGAGAGGTCATTCTTCCCCTGTACTCGGCACTGGTGAGGCCTCACTTGGAGCATTGTATCCAGTTCTGGGCCCCTCACTTTAGGAGGGACATCGAGTTACTTGAGCGTGTCCAGAGGAGGGCAACGAGACTAATAAGGGGCTTGGAACACAAGCCATACGAAGAGCGACTGAGGGAGCTGGGGTTGTTCAGCCTGCAGAAAAGGAGACTCAGGGGCGACCTCATCGCTCTCTACAACTTCCTGAAGGGTGGCTGTGGTGAGCTGGGGGTCGGCCTCTTTCTCCGGGCGACAACAGATAGAACAAGAGGACACAGTCTCAAGCTGCGTCAAGCGAGATGTAAGTTAGAATTAAGAAGGAAATATTTCACAGAAAGAGTGGTCAGATACTGGAATCATTTACCCAGTGAGGTGGTGGAGTCATCATCCCTTGAAGAATTCAAAAAAAGACTGGATGTGGCACTTGCTGCCATGATCTAGTTGAACAGTTAGAACATCGTCTGGACTTGATGATCTTATAGGTCTCTTCCAGCCTTGAACTTCTGTGATTCTGTGATTCTGTGATACTGTGTAAACACAAAAAGACTAGTATGCTTCAGGGAAATGTTGAGAAAACCAGAGAGACTGACATGAGGAGGATATGAGACATATTTCCACCTTTCAAAAGACCTTTATTTTCATTGGCAAAATGAGACTGTAAATGAGGTGAAAAGTTTAGTGAGGGAAAGTTTCATGATGCCTCTTGCTCTTTTGTTGTTGAAAGAGCAGCAAGAGGGGGATGGTTTCGCAAGGGAAGGTAATGCAGGAGCCAAGCGCAGCACAAGCAGGGATCTCCCTGACAGGGAGCACCGGAAGAAGGAGAGCAGTTGCTAGGGTCCAACAAGAATCCATTGATGGGCAGACAAATTCACAGTTGCTAGGTAGGTCTCAAGTCTAGCCAGATACATGGTCAGGGCCAGCCAGATAAATGGTCAGGGCACAAGCACAACTGCCAAGCAGCTTACGCAAGGCTCAATGTAGCTCCCAAGCCGAGGGCTGAAGGCTGTGTAGCTGGAAATACCATATGAAGTTTGTCACAGCCTTTTTCATTCAGCTTCTACCTGGCAGGCCTAAGTAGAAAGCCTGTACCATGGCAGAGCTGGTTTTTCACACAGGCAGCCAAAGCAGTCGATAGCAAGAGGTTGCAGAATCTGTCAGTGCACTCAGGTTCGTGACTGTCATTTTCTAATTAGCCACACATCTTTCCTTCCCTTCTAGGTCTTTAACATGAGGGACATCTAACCTTCTGTGCCAGTGTTCTTTATTGTTTTTACTGAGAGCAAGAATGATCTTTTCTGTCCAGCAGGGATAGTGGAAGCTCCTGTTGTCCTGGCTGGCTGGCAACCAACACAGGCTGGTGGGCTGACTCACCGGGCAAAAAATTCCTAGAATTATGCCTCTGGTTTTACAGCAAGGGAAGCTCTAATTTTCAACTCCCTAAAAAACTACTTATTTTCAGGAAACCTGTAGAAATTTTCTATATTGAATTTGCCCGTGGCTGAAATAGTTTGAGATAGACAGCTAGGTGAATCCTTGTCTGCCTAAGGAATCAGGACACCTGCCACATAAGCATACCTTGGATTTCTGTTTTAGTGGGTTGAATTTTTCTGAAAAGATTAAGAAATTGCAATAGGGGAGAAAGGGTGGCTCAATTTCTGTCTCTTAACACAAGCTTCAGTCAGTGTGGAAGCTGCTTGGGATTTATGCACTTTAGAAAATTCCCTTCTTTAAAGGAGGAGTAATTACTTGGTCCTGTGAGGAACAGTGAAAAAAGTGTACTGACCATAATTTGGTTACTCAGTCTGCAAAGATGCCAGGTTTTGTGGGCACTTGGAGAGCTTCACACCAAATCCCAGCATGTTAGCAGCTCATGTGGCTTTCTCAATATACCTGCTAGCTCAAATCACCACTCTGGCTTTGCAAGACTACATCAGGCAAACATTTTTCTTTCTGTATGTCTGAAGCTGTTTCTCCAAATCTGAGAGAAAAAAGGAGTCAGATAAATTTCTGTATTACTTTGGTGGCCTCCACATGAGTAGAAGACCATAAATGCTGAGTCACAAACATGTGAGTGTTCCAATGATAAAAACAGGCTTGTACAGGTCTTCTTCCACCATCACTCCTGAAAGTAACTGGGAAACGCCTTTTGAGCTGTTGAGCATTACTCTGAGCAGTCAGTGATTGTTTGGGATTACATATTGGGATTCCCTGGCCTTCTTTCCCCCTCTCCAAGATCCTTTCTTCGAATATAATTTCTTGTGCTGCTTTCCCCACTTAATAACAAATATTTCTGTCCTTGGAAGGTCTCAGCAGATTTATCTCCAATTGAATTTCTCAACTTGCTCATTGAAGAATTGTTTTCTTCTCACTCTCTTCCCTATGGCCCTGAGAAGGGAATTTTCTAGTGTGACATAAAATCTAAAGCAAGTAGTAATTTAATACTTTTGTATTTTGCCATGACTAAAAGTAGGTTTAATCTCTGTTTAGTAGAGCACATTTGCATACAGTGCAAATACACAAAGAGAAAAATAGAAGGAGAAAGCTTTCCAATTAGGCTGCAGCCCTCTCTTTTTACAGGTGGCTAAAAATGACCAAGTTATATTAGGAATAACCTGAATAATGCACAAGTCTAATTTTATAATTCTATTAATTTTATTACTGAATAAAAGTGACATTATTTCCTCAGCTTTGAAAGGTTTTCCATAACTACATGCTCTGCCTCTTTGGTAACTATTAATAACTTGAAGAGCAAGATTGTAATGAGGGTGTAACAGTGTCTTTTCAGTGGAAATGTCATTTAAGTAACCTCCTAAGCAGTATATTTAAATTACTAGTCTGGTATTTTGGTGGGAGTTGGAACTTAAATCCTATATATGAGTTCAAAAGTTTAGAGAGTGACCACCACAGTCTTTCACTTTTCTTATGAAATGCAGTGCATATGTAGGGAAAAGAACATGGGAAAATATTTAAAGTATTCTGGCTGCCCCATGTTAAACAAGTCCTTTTGAGTTAAATTGCTGGGGAACTGAATGTGCTTTGCTTTCAAAGCCTAATGCCTTCTGCCTACTTCAGAAAATTTCTGAATATGTTCTGAAAATGAAGAACTTTCATTTTATTTGTTTCACCAACATTATCTGTTATGTGACAGGCAGAAACCCATTCATCTTTGCTAGTGCTTCACAAGAAACTTAGAGATGCAGGCACGCCATGCTTCAGGCATGCCCATTTCCAGCAGTAGATGAGGTCTGGCCCCAGTTTTGATACTATCTATAGATGACATTGGTCACAGGGGACTGGGATTTAGAGAATCAGAATTCAAACTGTCCACCCACAACCTGAAAGAGCCGTGCAGAAAGAAAATTTCTAATATTTTCTGCTCCTTTTTGCATATGCAACATTTAATGCTGAAGATCATATCTGTGTGTTAGCATGGTTTGGGTTATTGATAACTGTTCCACGGTATAAACTTCACATTTTTGCTCTGATTCTATGCATTCTGCCTCAAGTGTACTTCACAGACAGCAACAAGTAGGGGGAAAAATAGTAAAACCGCAGAAACTGAGACGACCCAAGCTAAATGAAAGTTGTACTAAGATTTTGTTGAAATACTAGATGAAACTAGGGGAAAGCAATAAATGGTTGCCTACAGAAGATGCATAGGAATTGACTGCTCACTGTCTCTTCTAGTGCAGAATCCAGGGTGATAATATGAAAGTATTTGCTAGCAGCTCTAATACAAATGAAGCAGATGGTTTTCCATTTAATTTGCAGTTGGGTGTGGACATCCATACTGTAGGATGTCAAGAATGCAGGAAATGTATGCAGTTTCAAGAAGGATATTGGGCAGCTCAAGGAAGACAGACCTTTAGAGGGTTAAGTAGTACTACTATTAAGTAGTCATTGGCTTTATTTTGTGATTTATGTGGTCCATGAACCGTTGGAAACTGGGGAACTACTGAAGGGCGGTAAGCTATAGGGCCTGATCTATTCCTCTATTCTTACACAGTCATCTGCTTTTTGCTACTGTACAGAACAGGACACAGAGATAGTGGAATTGTTCAGTTGGTTCTAGCACAGTCTTTCTGAACAAAGGTACATGAGATATAGAATAGAAAATACAGGGATTATTTGAGATGCCTGTAACCAGTGCAGTCAAAACTTGACAATTAAGAAAATGAAGGGGATGGAAAACTAACTGAATATATATCAGAAAAAAAATGAGGCAAATCAAGTGGCATAAAGTATGATGGTACTTGAATAGAGCTTGAATAGCCAAGCACCAAGAAGGCTTGGTGTGTCAGCAGAGAGTATTCAGGAATTGGGAGCTACTGCAACCACTGCCACACCAAAGTGGATGCAAACAGACAGCAGGGATACCAGGAAGGTTTCTTCAGGAGGGGCTCACATGCAGGTTCTCATGGATTAATAATAGAAACTAGACAATACAGGATTTCATCTTGTCTAGATGAGGTACATGAGGAATGACCACAGTAGAACATTCTTAGCCAATTTTGATTCTAGCTCTCAAGACTGGGACTTGAATTGCCTCTCACTAAAGAAACATGGCTTTGAGTCTGTGTGTATAGGGTTCTGTCCCTTCTGTCCCATTCAGGCATCCAGTGGTGCTTTAGAGGGACATGTGTCCTCGAAGATCTAGAAAGATAATTGTTGTGCTTAGTCCCTTGTCAGGTCTCCTGGGCCCATATGAGTGATACCTAAAGTGTCTGAAGGCTGGCATTTTATTGCTATTATGCACTGTACCCTGTACAATATATTTAGGTAACAGCGTCCCAGCAGGGAGCATAGCCTTTTGGTAGAACTGTGTACCTACCTACTACCCAAAGTTCTAAAATGTACCTAGACCTCCCAGTTTTGAAACTCCACTGAGAGGATGACTTGGTGTGCAGCAGAGAACTTTATGGTTCAATATGGCTGGGGAAGTGCAATAGTAGCAGAGGGCAACAACAATCAGAAACAACAGTTTGAACCCTCTAGAAGTACGCAGAAAACTCAAGCCCTGTAGGTCACCCATGTATTGAGAGGTTCACACAACCTTCTTTGGTTAACTGATCCCATAAAACATATTGCCAGGATTTTTCCCAATATACAAGGGGAGAGGGGAGTCACTTGGATTCCTCAAGCCTGTTGTAATAAAAGCTAGAACAATGCATGGGGATAAGAATGAGAATAAAACTGCTGATACCAGCATTTACAAATTTTGGGAAGGGTTTGAGAGCGCTGTGCACTCCAATAAAATGTCTTCTGAGTCTTGAATGCAGATCCACCACTTGGACTTGTGGATGCCTGACAGCATTTGGATCTGAGAGTCTCTTTCAATGTGAGAGAGTCAGGTAGAAAGAAAGATAAGTAGAAGTGCCAGCACCAGTGAACAGGGTGGCAGGACACAGCAAGCTGTACAGGATAATGTGCTCCTAAGCCTGGACAGAAGTGATAGGACTGGGGATCCCCACGTGAAATACAGCTTCAAAACGCACTTTGAGTGTGGCCTGGCAACATGGTGTGGGAAGAGCTGACCACCCAGCCCAGGAAGTTCAGGGACATTTTGCCTGGGAAACAAGGCAGAAGTATAAAATTAGGTACGGTTGCGTCACCTACAGCCCTGTGGTGTCTCCCAGAGGAGGACTGTCTGCTTCCCATGTCTGGCTCTGAAATGTGGGTGAGGGAGAAAGGTTTCCAATGAATGGCCTGTTATTCTGATTAGTGACATTAAGAGTCACAGTTCAGGACAAAGACAGCATTCAGGCACAATTTTTTCTCCATCTTGTATTTTGATCTGTCAGTTTCATTATTCTTTTCACTACATAGATTACCTTGGCATCTTCCTGAAATGAACTCAGACATGCTTAGCAGATTGTGAAGATATTTCAGGGCTGCTTTGAAGAGTAATTTAGACCAATTTTTGTCTTGCTTTTCTGAAGTCGTGACACAGAACCCTGTCTCTGATTATTAAAAGAATTATACAGGCAGCTGGTAATACTTCATTAAAATCTGAATTTACAAAAAGAAGTTTTATTTAAAGTACTCTTGACAAGGTTGGGAGGGTTGATTAAATCCCAAACAAAAATTAAAGCCACATATGTTCAAATGTTTTTTAATAACAAATGGTTGTAGATAATTTAAATAACAGATGGGCTCTTCAAATAGATTGACTATTTAAATAAATTACTTTTAAAAGTTCAAATAATTATTTACTTCAGTTATCTATTGAATGTGTAAACTATGAGGATTCTGTTGCAAGTACAGATTTATTATTTTGGAAGAGAGATCCAAGTTGCTGGGAAGAGTGATTCCTTTTGTTCTTCTGATTTCACTATCATGTTCCTAGCCAAAGATGTTAGTTAAGTTAGGGCACTAGATCAGGAATGCCAAGAACTTCAAAGAAATCCCTGAATTCCTTGGACAGACTGTCTTTTCTCATCTCACAGGTCTACAAAAGTGCATATCTAGAAAAGCATGCTGGGAACAGCATGATATACTTGACAGATACTGGCCTTTAGCTGCCAGTAATGGGAGTGGGATGTTCAAGGGACTTGGGCCTTTAAACACAGCTTATGAAAATAGTAAAAGCTCATTTTTTTAACAATTATGGTTTTTCTTCTCTGTGTCTTCTGGAAGACAAGATGCCCCTTGAAAGGATTTTTAGGGAAGAATGTGCCCCTAATTTATTTATGTCTTTTCCACAGCTGAAGAAACTGGTAAGAAAGGAGAGTTGGGATGGTATTTGAGTGCCTTACCCTAAGCAGGCAGAGATTGCTGTTGTATCCCCAGCACTTCATGGGAGAGCTCTAGGTCTGTCTGCTCTCCCAGCGTTCATCTGCCCTCTACTTTCTTGGCTTGCCTAGCCCCAGATCTGTGCCCATTGCCCTCGTGATACCTTCCTGAACAAATGGTCTGTAAGCTTTGCCTGGCAGTACAGTCTGCTTTTTCCTCCTTGGCAGATGGGGAACCTGAAAGAGTTAGGAATTACATCATCACCCCATCTTCCCTTTGCCACCATCCAAAGGGGTGACTCACAGTTGCAAGATAAGAGCAGTTTGTTCTGTCTGCTGCAGAGGAAAGAGCTGGTAATAATTAATGCCTGTCTTCTCCTGACAGAAAACTTGGAATATTTGGGAGAGGAGACTAGTGGGCCAGGCTGTTTTCCTCCATTTTCCTCCATGCAGGGGCATGTCACAGTCTGCCCAGGAGCTGGATCAGCACAGAATTCAGGTGTCACAAGTGCCAGACTGGTAGAGCAAGGAGACAGTCATTCTGCCCACCAGAGCGGATTGATCGGGCGCAGTGGGAGCCGAGCACCCTCAGGGGCTGTGGGGTTGTGTCCTGACACCAACAACACCATGGGCACTCATGGGCAGGCAGGAGGAGCTCTGGGGGCCAGCCAACATCAGACAGGCCCAGTGGTGCCCTTCAGACTCTCACACAGACACCGGGGTGTTTAATAACAAGATTCAAGTGTCAGTGTAGAGGCTTTAAGTTTCAATTGCAGAATCACAGAATCTGCTGGAAAAGACCTGTCAGATCAACCGATGTAGATGTCAATATTGGTAATGTGAGGCTGGCTGGCTTTTGAGCCATATTTTGTGCCTGCTGTTGTGCTGTCTAGAAGCTGGGTGAGCCATGTAATCACATACATCCAGGTGATGAAGCTTTACAAATTCTTGATGAGCTTGACATTTCTGAGACAGCAAAAGAGTAAACATAGTAAGCCCATGTAGTGCAGAAAATGAGGGTTTAGGAAGCAGCAGATTGTGTGTTTCTTCCCTGGTGCCAGAGGGAATACAGCAGATCTTTCAGTTTGGGTTAACAGAACTACAGAATGGGTCAGGTTGGAAGGGACCCCAGTGGGTCAATCTGGTCCAACCTCCCTGTGTAAGCAGGGGCACCCTAGAGCACATGGCACAAGATTTCATCCAGATAGTCCTTGAATATCTCTAACAAGGGCGGCTCCATAACCTCTCTGGGCAACCACCTGCACAGCAAAGAAGTTCTTCCTTATTCTGTCTTCCTCTTGTTTGGGTAGAAATTTCTGTGCCTCAGTTTGTATTCTTTGTCCTCTTGGCCTAACCCTTCTCTGAGCTTACTGAAGTGGTTGGAGAAGCTCCCATTGACTGCAGCAGGTGTTGTTTCCTTTCTCAGTTATATTCCTGTAAAACATTAGGTCTTTAGCTTTCTGCTCAGTCTGTTTTCCTGTGGGAGAATGCAAGTGGTCTGGCAAGGTCAGATGAGGCTGGAAGGGTCTGAGCTGCAGTCCATACCGTGAGCACAACTGTAGGAAATTACTTTCTCTCCTATTTCCCTTGGTTTTCTGTTTTGGTTGAGGAAGATGTTGGAAGATGTAAAGTCATAGCCCTCAAACCTTTCATTGTACAACATGAAGAGTTCTATTGTAAAACAGAGAAGGAAATCTGCAGTAATATGTTCCCATGGTAGGCCTGTCAAAGTAATCAGTCATATCTATTTGAATAATACAAACCACAGAAATGAATCATAAAGTAAGGAAATCCAGTAGTTAAAAGTGAAATGTGAACAGATCAGTACTATGTCTTGTGTCTTTCTTCTATTCAGTGGCTATCCAGAATGTCTTCAAGACAGATGCCTCTCAAGAGCTATCAATAAGTTTAAGAGTTAAATTTTGCATGATGAGGAAAGAACATTTCCCCTTCAATTTCAGTGTTCTAACAGCAGGAAAGCTGTTCTGCTGAGGTCCAATATCCATGACTCCATAGCCAGCCGGCCAGCTGGCTTCCTCTTACAGACAGTGTGGTTCCCTGTCCCTCAAAGGGTGCATACACCGTATGTCAGATTCACTGCCAGCAGCTCCAGGCAGCAAGGTGCAGTGTAGCCTGGGGAGATGTGAAAGCTTCCAGTCTCCAGGGGTGTCCGCTCATCCCAAGCCACCTCTTGTCACAGAGCATAAATTTGCTGCTCAGAAGGAAGGATGAGAGCCAGTGTATAGCATGGATATCTCCTAAGGGAACAAAAAACCAAACTTCAAACCCAAACAGCAAGTAGAGTCTTGTCCCTACAAAATTATTTGCATTATGTGTCTGAGAACTGGAAATAACCACCTGTAGATTGAGTGGGATGTGAGGCAGAGTCCTCAAGCTGAGAGAGGACTGACAATCTGGGGAGAAAATGCTTTGTGTTTGCTGGTTCTGTTTCTTTCCTTAGTAGCTGTAGGGAAAAATATACCTATGATGTCAGGGAGGTAGTTGAAATATCTATGAAATATCTATGTGAATCCATGGTTGGAACAATGGTATAATATTCCAGAAGAAAGCAGATTTTTCCAAAGAAGTTGGGGCAATTCTTAGTTCAGCAAGATTTGGTACGCCATTTAATTTCCTGGAGTGTTCATGAGATATTCTCCATTGGAAATAAAGTACATGTATTTTTATATCATGCCACTGTTATTGTAATGGTAGCTCAACATCATGAAAAGATTTCAGTCTCTGAACAAAGATAAAAGATTGTCCATTGTTTTTTGGATGTCAAGACAAAATTGCAGAAATTTCTATAAAAAGGGAAAGAAGTGCTTCTTCTGTATAAGCAGATTCCCTCTATCAGTGGGATTACTTTGCAAGCAACATGTTCAGGATTTAGCCTTGATGCTTTGGAATGTTGGCCATGTTCACATTGCTTTTGCCAAGGTCCCTGGCTCAGGCACCTGGCACTCATCCCAGCATCCCAGCAAGGAAGATCAAGGGTGTGCTGAGATACTGGTGATGATTTGAGGGGAGATTAAGCAGCTACAGATTTTCATATTGCTGCTGTGCTCCTCTGTGAAAGAGATCACCTCTCTAGCCAAGAAATTGGATTTCGTACTGTGATCCCAGCCTATTTTTCATGCTAGGAAACCATGTGAATAAACTGTATATTAATGTGATTCGTGCCTCTCCCACATACAACTACATACAACAAAATTACTGTTTAGAGAAGGCACGTATATTTTTTGGGAACGTGATCTGAAATACAGCAGGTTATCTGTTATTATTACAGACTTTCACCTGTAATTAATCTCAGCAGGTTTTCCTGAGTAAATAAACTATTTCCCTACTGATAGGACTAGCTGTAGTGTTTATGGCTTCTCAGAGCAGGGATTTCCACTCTTTTTCTGTCTCATTGATTACCTTGTTTTTTATTATCTTTGGGACAATGGTCACCACAGCTTATTTTTGACTGCTGCAAACTGGCACTATTGTTCTTCCTGGTGTTATAAATGGTAGAACTTTTAATAAATCTGTTTCTGTAGTGCAACCCTTTTTTTTGTTCTTATTTCCCTGTGATGGATTGATTGCTGCATATGGTGATGCCTGGTTAAGCCACTGGTCTGAGAATAGCCAGCACCAAAAATTGATGTCAACCAAAGTCGATACCCAAAGTGCCAGAGTAGCAGCCTGGCCAGAGGAGCATGTCACTTGCATTCAGCTGCTATCATCGGGGACTTGTTGGGTCCTACACCTTTAAAATAAGTGATTTTGGCTTAGAGATTGGATTGTGGTTTTTTTCCCCTGCTTCCACATCAAATAAAGCCTGTGAACTGTGCTTTGCTGTCACAGCAAGAAAAACAATGTGCTTTCATGGTCTCTTAAAATATCTCAGGAAATGCCAGCTCCCAGCTGCCTTGAAGGTATCTGCATGAATGAGAAATCAGAAGTGTGTGCCCTATTAATACTCTAGATCCTGCTAATTCTTATCTCATCCTGAGCTAAGTTCCATCTTTTAACTACAGAACTAGAATTTTAAAGTTTCATCCTGCTAGCAAGAAAAAAAATGATTTTGTGTCCTTTGTCCAGGTATAATCTAACTTTTCATGTAATAATTATGATCAAACATAAAAATAGTACCTTGTAGGCTTATTTTACATTTTTTACAATTACAAGATAAAACACAGCGGAAGGAGAACCAAAAAAAGATAAGGAAATGTCTTTACCTTGGCTGTGAAGCTTGTTTACCACTTCAGAAGCCAAGCCTGTTGTATGAATGAGAATAATCTCTATGGCCTGAATAGAACTCCTTGCCTCTAAATCTAAACACAATTTGTAGAAAACTGGGGCTCCTTTATTGCTGTATTGCTGTGGCAAAATAGCAGCACAGAGTAAGTGACCCCTGTGAGGCCCCCAGCAGGACAGAACTGCCCTGCAGCCTCCTGGAGCCCTGGCTAATGCCCTGTACAGTCAGACGGAAGCACAGGAACAAGGCTGGAGTCCTGTGGTAACCAAAGTATGCCACGTACCCGACTCAGGAAGATGCCTTCTGTGATGCAGGAATCTTACCAGCTATTGCCTCACTCAACGGTAAGAGGATGTGGTTAGTTCTTAATAATAAAGCAATAGTAAATACTCTGATCTCTGTGTCTGCATTTGGAAAAGTCTGGAGTAGCAGGGCTGTCTTCTGTACCTGCCTATATTGTTGTACCACAAGCCAATGATGGAAAGATGGGAGCATGTTTGGGATATTTTGACTTCTCGCTTCTGTTGCATATGACAGAGGTAGAGGGTAAGGATCAGCTATTCTGGGGAAAAATCAATGGATTGACATGAAAAGTTTTATCAATTTATGCTGCCCGGGAACTAAAACTCAATATTTTTTTTAGAGACACAAATTTCACCCTAAATTTCAAGTGTAACAAGCCAGAGAGATGTCTGTGTTACAAGGTAGCTATAAAACATGTAAAGTCTCCTGATCCTGTGATTGACTAATTGTAGATCAGATGGGGGTGGAAGAATCAGCTCCATTTTGGAATTGCTTGGGAGGATTCTGAATTTGGATTTGTGCATCAAATGAGGATTTTGTAAACATTTTAAAAACAAACAAGCTTTTTGTTTGTTTCAATGTGTTTTCAGTTATAAGAGGATCTAGTTTTGGTTTTGCCTTCTCTCCTTCTTCTCTTCCATCTCAGAAGTTACCAGGGAGTTGATCTGAACTTTGTTCCATCAAAAATAAAAATCTCTTTAAATTTCATAAATGTTTACTACTATTTTATGAAGCCTACCCAAGCCTTCTCCTTTAATTTGCATTATTTATTATTTATCGTCACAATCAGGCTCAGTATCTGGGCTTTGTCACTTAGATACAATCCAAGGAAAGACAGCCATGTCAGTCTTTTAAATGTACCCCAAAATATCATTTGCACTAAAAAGTATCAAAGATACCTGTAAAAACTCTCTGTGGGTAAATAACTGGCAATCTGTCTTGTGAACTACTAAAGAAAAAATAATGCTGCTTCATGCTGTACCGCACTCTATTTTAAATAACTAAAGCATTTTACTCTTTGAAGATTCCATACAGACTGATGATAGCATGAGTATGGACCTGCAGTTACTCAAAATCAGGGAGTGGTTACTGAGGGACAGACAGCCTCCAGTATCTTTTCAAGCTTGTTTATATGTGTGAATGCTTCTTTATGAGTTCAGAAACAAACTACCACCTCTTTTTTGACTGTTATGTTCTTTGAACTTTTCAGGAGCATACTGTTCCTGCATTATCAGTTAAACAAAAATTTCATTCCCTATGCTAGTAAACATTTCAGTGAAAATGTTTTCATCCTCTGAGAGCTTATTACCAAGCTGTTATTTATTTTTTATTTGAGAGAAAAATGAAGTGACATTTTGTTTCTGGCTTTTAAAAATAAATGTAGGTTTTTTCTTTTGAAAGGCAAAAAAACTTAATTTTTTTAAACGTTCCAACACTGTATACCTCCTTTACTCAACAGACATCTTTCAGAGAAGAATGATTTAGGTAGGCAGTTATTCACTAGATTCAATGGAATTGAAATTCTATTCTCTCTCAGTTGGCTGTGTGTTTAGGTGCTGCCTCTCCAAAGCAAAAGGGACTTTATGGAAGAAGATGCCTTGGGATCACTTGGGCTGGAATGTAACACATGGTGTCTATATTTGGCACAACAATGCTAGGCAACAGAAGACAACTTTCCAGTCTGCTATCATTACTTCAACCTACTCCCTACATCAGAAACTGGCTGATTAAACCCTTTTTTGTTAAAGCTCCAAACCATGACTTGATGTAACTGAGAAAAACAGAAGCAAAGGTGGTTAAAGAGAATTTAAATAGTGAGTGTTTTCCATTTGGATGGCTTGCATTTTCAAACATATAGCTGCTTCAACTGTGTTGTGCTGTGTTCATTATATTTGATATATTATACTCGATGATCCCTTGGTGGTTTTTGCTGGACTACTTGTTTACATCTCCTTTCTTTAGATGGAAAGTGAAACTCTAAATATATGGGAAGCTAACATCACATGTGATTCTTTTTATATCTGTGTCCCTATGTATTTACATAACTGCTGGAAGTAATTAGCAGGAAGGATTCCCTAAATAAGAATATTTTTTTGTGCAGAGAATGTGTAAACTCTTGTGGCTTATTTCATGGGGAGAGACCTCTGCTGTATAAAACATCTAGTTAAAGCTCTAAGAAGCATTTGGATGGGTGCTCCTCAGCACCCAGGCTTTTGATCTATGGTGGCTTAGATCTTGATGCATTACTTCTTACCAGGGAGAGGTCCTGATGATGCCTCAATCAGGAGAGCAGATGATAAGGTACTTACTGCTTTCTACATGGACAATTTAGAAAATTCCTGCAGCTGTCATCAATGAGTTGACAAATGTCACCTGGCTGAGAATACGGTCTCATGCTTAAAGATGTTCTTTGAGATTTATAGGCAAAAAACACTGTAAAGAATTAGCTATTTATAGAAGATGAGAACAGTTTAGAATAATCAACTTTCTGGTGGGAAAGAGTTTTGAAGCTCTGCATTTCATGCAGGTTTATATAATGCCTGACTATAATGCACGGTTCTCTTCATAACCACTTGGAAAAAAATATAATTTCAAGAAATTAAAGCAACATTTCAAGAGGGTTTTATTCTGGATAAACCCAACACAATACATTCAAAGTAATATGTTACAAGAAATGTCCTTTTACCCTGTTTTCCACTAACACAAGAGCAAATTCTTACTCTTTGTAATGCTGTGTTCTGAAATCCCCTCTTGAAGAATCTCATTATTTGTTCCATAATGGCAAAACAGCTGTGAGAATAAAGAAAATCAGTCATGAAAAGATTAATGATATTTCATGCTCCTGTAGCTGCAACGAAAGTAGTAAAATCACCCTTCTAAAAAGTAGGTAAGGAAGTTTACCACAGAAGAAAGCCTATCTTACAGGATCTTTCTACTGCTTCACACCCTATCGGTCATTTACTGGGTGTGCCTTTATGTCGAACTCCTCCACTGAAGCAGAGAGTAGGGATGGGAAAATGGAGACAACGAAGCCAGTTCAAATCCCACTCTGATTCTCTGATGCCACATGTCATTCTGAGGTGACCAGTTTGCTTATGCAGATGCTGGCCACGCTGTACACTATCAGGAGCAGAGGCAGGTGCCTGTGATGCTGGCTGACCTGAAGATTGATCTTGGCATTTCTACCTTCCCTACCTCTACACAGTTGTTGTTTATAAACCTTATTCACAAAGTATTTTGTGTAGATAGTGCTCATTTATATAAGATAAAAATCTAGTCAGAGGAAGAGAGATACAAAAACCCAAATATTTACCCCTTCAAATATTTCCTTCCTTAAGACAAACATGTGACTTTGTTTTTACAGCTAATCTTCCATGAAATCCCCTTATTGTGCATTTAACTAATTTATTGCACTCACTACCCAATACTTGGAGGCAGATCCTTCCCCTTTACTAACTCCAAAAAGCCATTATCCCTTGAGGTTTTAAGAGAGCATGAGGACTGCCCTCATCAACATTAAAGCCTTGTGGTTTGAGGGTTGAGCTGAGGTTTGCTCCAAATCTGCACTGAGCTCTACCAATGAGCCCCCTTTTCTTGCTAGAAATGATAGAGGGAATATCCCCCTCCTGCAAAACTAATGCAGAGGATGTGGCTCTTATCTTGTAGCTTTCTGTTATTTATGCAAATGTTAGAAACATTTAATTCCTTTCTGGAAGTAAATAGAGCTAAGCTTTGTGGGGTTAGATTGATGAGGGGGAACCTATATTTCTGACTGTCCTTCTGTTTTTCTGCCGGCTAGCAAACAATAGTCAATACAGGTAGCTGCAGGAAGCAGGGTGAACTTTTTTCTCTACAGAAGAAAATGGAAAGCTCCAGCTGAGTAAAATGATGAGGAAATGGAAACAGAATTGCTGGGTGAGACAAATCCAGGTAAGTGTTTCACATTTCCAAAGCATTTTACTTTTTGATAAATAAAATGGAAGTTAAAAATTCAGATTAAATTGCCCATGGCATTTATTTAAAAGCAATTTTTTTTCAGGAATAAAGAGATACCTTTCATGATTAAATACAAACTATAGTTTAAGAAAATGATTTGGAAAAGTCTATTTTAAAATATAAAGAAGAGTGTGAATCCAGCTCAAATTTGTAAAAGGGTTTTGTGTCACAGGAGATTTGTCCATACAGACTTGTATTAAACTTCCTACTTGCAGACCTATTTTCTTATATTTGCTCCTTGGTCTTGGCAACTGAATTCACAACCTTCTCATGTTAGCAGTCTTCGACACTTTTCAAATGAGTGTTAATGCAATTTTCTTAAGCTAGAAAATGATGTGATGTATTTAGGAAAAGCCCATGGATCAATTTTTTTCAGCCTAAAATGTCATTGCTTACATCTGAATTCAAGTTAAGTTAACCTCTGGGTATTGATGGTTTAACATCTGTTTTCCTCTTTTGCTTTGACTCCATCGGAACATATTAACACATGCAGGTGTGAAGGCTGAAACTGTGTGTTAATAGGTCTAAAGCCAGAGGGGAGAACTAAAGTATGCCTACAGAATCCTTTTAGAAATTGCTGTAACTATTGCTTTGGCTGGGGTGCTGTGCATAAAGGTAGTGCTCTGGTGACAGCTAATAAATATTAGAAACACCAAAAGCATGTAATGGAGAGAGCTTTAAAACAAGATTGGGGTAGTCTTAGTGCCTGTTTTTCAATTTAGGCTTAGGCTTGATAAGAAGTAGATGAGAAGGATTTGGGAAAAACCCAAGGATTTGTGCCTAAAGACTGTGCTTTTAGTCCGTAATTTTCTGTGTGGTGGCTGTTGAGTGACTTGGGGCACAGGGGTTGTGACTGCGATTGGCCAGATA
The DNA here is from genome assembly GCF_027579445.1 of Ammospiza nelsoni. NCBI lineage: Eukaryota > Metazoa > Chordata > Aves > Passeriformes > Passerellidae > Ammospiza > Ammospiza nelsoni. The sequence continues at coordinate 23,444,619 of NC_080669.1, forward strand.
CTGGTCTAAACAGGCTCGGCCTGAGCAGAGGAGAACCTGGCTGCATGTTTGACAGTGGAGGCTGGCCTGCTCGTGTCCAAGCTTGCTGGATGGGCAATGAGCACCAGTGCTAACAGAAACTGCCTGGGTGGAAATTGGCAGTGAAGAAGAGCAGAATGCTGGGCCGTGATCTTTACTGCAGAATAATTTTTGTGGCCTGGGAAATAGCTAAGGCTCTGCAAGAGTGGGATAAAATGCCTGATGCTTGCTATTGGGGGTGTTTCTCCTTGGTCTGGAGCCTGACTGAGAGGCTGGGTGCTGCTTTGCAATTTAAGCGCAGCGACCTTAATGAAGCACAAGAAGTACGAGGATGCAGAGTTGACTTTAAAATCTAGGTCTGAAGTACCACCTTTCCTCAAGGAAGTCATATTCCCACATCCCAGCCCCACTTCCAGAGTGGGACAAATTAAATCATTTGTCTGATGAAACAATAGAAACAAAGTCAAAGTCACAGGTCACAGCAAATCAAGGATGTAAGGGCAGTTGGAATCAGTGCTGTTCCTAACTTTTCTCTTACGGATTAGACAGTAAGACACATGGTGCTCCTTTCACCTCCTGTCTGTCTTGGCTAGTCCAGCAGCACTGAAAACACCTATATGTTACTAGTGACGGAGACAGGGCAATATAAGGGAGAAACAGCTCACTGGATTCATAAGGTAGACTTTTCCCTACCAATTTGCGATGAACAAGACGGTGATGATGGTTGTCCCCATGCTTTTACTCCTTTTTAAGCCTTTACTATTCAGCACTGAGTTGAAGTAGCACTTAGTTGTAGCAGCAGACATTACTGGGCTTGAAAGCATCAAGAATTAGCAGAGGTGGTGCTTAAATAAACTGTCTTTCTCACATGTGCTCTCTCTGCCCAAGATCTACTTGGTGGTGAACTGGAAAGAGCAGAAGACGTAATGAATCTGCTGTTGCTCTTTACAGAGCTGGCCTTACTCAAAGCTTTTGCTGGCTTTGTAAATCCTTCTAAGGTGCAGCATTCCATTGAAGGTGACAAGGCTGCTATCTTCTGGCTCCTCATGTTGCTGAAAGCCTGGGCTGCCTTTATATTTTCAGGCTTTAAGCTGTTGGAAAGATTAGGTAAGCAAGAGGCCTGAAAAAGGGTCTTTTTTTTCTGACACCAAAGAGTGGCACTGTCACAGGACACCAAGAAGACTCCAAATGCTTTGCAGAGTCTCATATTTTCTCAGGTTCCGTGACTGGATGTTGCTGCCCACATCCTTATCTTGCACTCGATGCAGGAATTTGCAATGCAAGTGAGAAACCACAGTGCTGCTTGTGTGTGGGGTCTGGCTGCGTGAAGCACAGGGATCACAAGCTCGTAAGGGGCTAAGCGCCTCAGACATGACAGAAGAGGTATGTCTTTAAATGTATCACAGAGATTAGCTTATATGTACTCTTTCTGCCAGGGAGGAATGGGATCTATTCAGGGTGAAGGGAAGGCTACACGTAAGGCTGAATCCAAGCAAAATCATGTCTATGGCAAAGAGAATCACCAAAATGTTATCCTTGCCTTTTTTTTTCCTGGATGTGAAAATGTATTCAGTGAGACTACTAAACATGTGATCCATATAATACAAAGATTCATTCAGGCCTGATGACTCATTTCATGGCCTGCTAGGGAAAGTTTCAGTCTTCCCAAAGCTCACAGCAAATCCGGTTTGGCACACGGGGGAAAAAAATTCTCATTGAGAGCTGAATAGCATGGATAGCACTGCCAACATGTTACAGCCACACCAGATGTTTCACAGCTTTGCAAAATTGACTAGCATTGCCCACAGTGTGCTCTGGAAAACTGCTTGCTAGGTCAGAAAAGCATAAAATATTTATTGGACAGCAATGAAAGCAAATATGCAGTGTTCGTGTGATGAGCAGCCAAATCTATAAGGAAGTTCAGCTTATGTATTTTTTACTTCCCTCCAAGAGACAAAATGTAAACACAACATGTGGCTAGTAATAGCTGATGAGTTAAGGGAGTAGATGAAACAGAGAGCAGGGAATGAAAGAAAAAAAATCTCCTTTCTTGCCAATGTCTTATTCACAATGTCAGTCTTGACTTCTGCTGAAGTTTGGCTCTTGTTCTCCATCTCATCCTAAGAGAAGATCAAAGCTAGAGAATACACCTGAGGCATATTCACCACCAAAAAAAGCTGCAAGTGTTTAGAATCTTGATTTAATGTTGGGAGATGGAGCAGCATCCCAGGCTAATTTTCCTTGAGGTGGCAGGCAGCAGAGTAGAGCCCAATGGGCAGATGCGACCTTATGTCCTTGCCATATGCCCTTGTTCCTAGGGCACTGTAGCTGAGGACTGCCTATTCTTGCAGGCTGCAAATGCTTCTATGTGCCTGAAACTGAGGTCCATGATATTTTTTTCCTTCTGGAACTCTGGCTAGTGCTCTATTTATATTACAGCTTGTCTCTAGCCCAGCTGAAGCAGCAATTAAAAAAGTAACTCAACTGTTGGTGAATAAGAACCTGAATTTTCCTTAAGATATATTTTGTTTACTGCTAACTAGTGTGCTCATGTAAATGGACCAGTTCAAAGTAGACATTTCAGAAGTAATGTGTGGGTGAAAATGCCATTTTTTTCCCAAGAAATGTACTAGATTTCAAGAAAGAATTTTTGAAGGGGCACCTGCAAATCCTGATTGGAATTTTCCATCAAAATGAGAATTGAGTAACCTCCAAGGAACCTTACTGTCTTTATTACATTGTAAAAAATCCGGCTACCTTGACTGGTCTTTAGAAGGACACTGAAGTCACATCCTCTGTTTGGTTGATATATCTGTGCAAGCAGGTAACTGTAGTAGAGAGATCAGGAAAACAGACTCAGGTTTCCAATTCAGTCGCTCCAAGAAACTTCTAGTACCATGTTTCCAAAATTTGGTCAATAGGCACCTGAACATGAATGAAGCAGTAAGTTTGAAAGTGTCGATTCCTGGGTCAGCAACTACAGCTTCTTCTGAGACCTTGACATTGGTAGACAGCTTTGCTGAGTCACCACAATGAGAAAAAAGAGGCAGGGTGAAGACCCACCTGTTCTTTAGTTGTCCCATAGGCTAAGCAGCCTGCTTTGCAAGGGCAAACTTTGAATGTATCAAAAAATCAATACAGTCTAAAACTCCAGACTCACTATTGATTGTGTCTTTGAAATTCTCCTCCTGACTAGTCTGCTATTTTTGTTCATAATTGAGGTTTTAGTCACTCTATTTGGTACCTGTGGACTCTGGTCAGTTCATTTCCAGGTCCTCCCAACCACTTCTGCTCTCTTTGCAATTACTTTTAAAAGGAATTCTCTAACATTTTGCTGGAAGTAACAGGAATCTTTTCTCTGCCCCATACCTGTGAGGAGCAAACGATGCAGTTCTACAGTGGTTGTCTCAAATACAGAATTTAATTTTGTTAAGATATTGGAGCAAATGGTTATGAATTCTTATAAGTAACATATACCTTTTACAAGGAGAACCTCAGGCATATAAACACTGTGATACACCTGCCTGCATTTTCACCTGGTGAGACTTAAAACTTTTTTTTTTAATTTAAAAGTTTGTATTATTAACAACTTGCTTTTTGTAGGACTGTGGTAAAGGAGTTGAAAATTTCTACTGTAAATAGGTTCTGCATTTCTCCTGCTATTTGTATTATGAATATAAATATGTATTATGCAAGAAAACAAGTGTTAATTGACAACTAATTTAAGCTGAACAATAACTGAGTAACTAGTATCTCCAAAGACCTGTTTTTTTCTTTCCTGGGTAGTATGTGTAAGATTTAAAGCAATACAGAATTTAGATGGTCAGCTTGAACTTTCTGTGATTTCATTCCATCACAATCTCTGTTAAAGAAACTGACTTGGCAAGTAAAGCCTGGTTTTTGTGATGTTTATAGTGTTTTGTGGTGTTATCTGCATTTAAACATGCAACAAACTAAAGTGGGTAAGTGGTTCAACTCTGTAGAACAATTTTATTTTTTGAAACTGTACCTGGTCTACAGCAGATTGCATGGGGGGATAGTTTGTGCTCCTCTTATGCAGAGACACTCCACAGCTTATGGAAAAACATATTTTAAAGATCAGGCTTCTGCTTTTTAAAAAATTCTTCTGATATACCTTCTTTAGATTCAGCAAGCCAATGAGAATAGGAACTAAAGCATAATGACTCACCCCTTGGAAAAGACCTCCTGATCTTACACTGGAGATTTTACCTTCAGCACCTTGCATGGATATTACTCATGGATAAAGTGAGAATTTCTCTTGTTATGAAAGACAGAGAAATGGAAAATATGAAGTGCAAGGGTGAGAACTCCTGTTTCCTGTCTTCCTTGGATCTGGTTGTATTGGGTGCATATATGAGTCTGTCTCCTTGGTCTCAAAGACTCCAGGATCACCAAGAGTTGTTCACAATTTGGACAAAGGCTTTTGTATTTAAGAAATAGTATGCTGACCTCTGTAGCAGTCAACTGTAGTCTTCGCATCTGTGAATTAGTCCAGAACTCTAACCATTGCTCTCTGTAATATATATCTGAAGTCCTCCATTAGTAGAATAAATTTTATCCCCTCAGCCTTTCTTCATATTTTAACACTAGTACTGCAAGAATTATTTCATTATAGACCCTCAGAGATGGAGGAGTTACTTCTACCCTTAGACTCTTGCAGGTGGCTGCTGACACTAGTGTCATATTCCTTCTGGTCCTTAGGGATATTTGCAAGTGTTCTGGAGTGCTAGACATTCAGCATACAATGCTCAAGGTTCCCAGCTTACTTTCTTTTTCTTTTTCATCTTTGTGTCTTCCAGTGGCTCATGTCTGCTTTATTAAAATAGTCATGTCTGTTTGGTAAAGAACCGTTCCCAGCAGCCATCAGCTTAACTATCAAGAGGTTTGCATGCTAATCTCCATGATCATATGTGCAGAAGAACACAGCACTTTGTCAGGCCTCATTCCAGCTCCCTTTTTCAGTCTTGCTACCACTGCTGCTGATTATTATGCCTCTCTAGTTTTGTGTATCTGAGGTCAGTGGAGTAGAACTGTTCATACCTACCATGTTACCGCTTCCCAGAGCACAATGCAATCAGTTTTGTGCTGCTTTCCTCACACCAGAAAATAAACCTTTGTGCATGCTCTATTACTGGAGATTTGACCCAGAAATTTCAGTGGGATAGCTGCTTCTGTTTGTTGCCCTGAAGGTAAAATAGAAGTATGTGCAGATCAGCATCCTAGATCCTTTCCTCATCTGTGGCCACTGTGATGTGCCAGATAGGATTTTCTGACTTGCCCTGTTTGCTGTGAGGAAGTAGGACAGAGGCCATATTGTGGCTGGTCCTAGCAATGCATCACTCGGTAGGGAAGGGAAGACAGGGGTTGTTCTTTTGGCTTAAGTTTTGTTCTTGGCTGCAGCAGGCTTGTGTCACATGCCTCCTGCACAGGCATTTACCTGACTTGTGATCTCATGGTCAGTAGACTCCTATTTGGGCAGGCAGGATAAAGCTGAGGGTCAGGTAGCAGCTGAAGCCTGCGCCCACTTGGATGCTGACAGACAGCTGACCAGAGATTTGTCCTCTCTGCACTGCAGATCCTTCCAAGAAAGTGTGATGCTGTAGAGAGGGCACTCTGCCAGGACTTTGTGCAGGGCATGCCTCTGAATGCCAGCCTGTCCTTCCTGGTGAGAGATCTGATCCTCGCTCTGTGAGAAAAGAGAAGGTAATGAGCCAAACCTTTGGGCTAGTGGCATGGTCAGAGGCATAGATCTGGCTTGATAAACACATTTGTAGGCAAGCTGTTCCTTTCAACACTTCTTGGCTATCCTCACTCAATGAACAAACCAGCTTCCTTCTGAACATTGCAGGCCAAGCCCACAAACCATGCAATGAGGTGTAACTGCCCACAAACACAATTTAGACATAAACTGTTATTGAGAGTCCAAGAGCCATTTCTGTGTGTTAAAATTGATGTTTGTTGAAATGTTTTCACTAAGTGAAATTTTTTCTGGGAACCAATTAACCAAGATTTCTGCGATAACATTAATATGCTTTAATAGAGTTAATCATGGTCTAAAGGGTCATTGGTATTCTTGATGTTGCACTGAAAATAATGCAATATTTTAAAAAATTGAAATAATATGTTTGACAGTTTCTCCTCACTACAAATAATAAAAAAGTGTATTGAAGAGCAATTTTCCTCTAGGATATCTCTTGTTATTTGTAGAATAATCAGTCTGTACTTGATTTAATAGAATTATAGCTGTGGTGAGAAGAACGGTACATGAAGTTCAAAATGGACCATCATTGTGTCATCAAAATTACACCTGAGTCATGAATCTGAAAAGCAATTTGACAGAAGAATAACACATTTAATAGCAACAGAAAAGCCTACTTCTTTTAGCACTTAGCAAAATAGTGGTGATGAAAAAGACATACATACTGGTATATAATTCTTTGACAAAATGAAGACTTTAGTTAATGTCAGTGCTGAACAAGAGTAAAAATCTTTTCTCAAACTTCACAATTTGTGACAGCCTCGGAGACTGAAAGAGTCAACACCTTCCATTAACCCCTATTGGCATAACATTGACCAATAAAATGCAGTGTCCACCATGGCTCTTTTGCTCTATAATTACACAGAGTGTAATCTGCCAGCCCTTTTCTGCAGTGACATTAATTTTCATGTGGTCCATTAATTTTCTGTAGTCCAGCTTTGAATAGCACTATGCATGGATTTGTATGTGCTGCTGAACTCTATCTTTTCCTTGACAATCCAGAGCTCATCAGAGGATGGTTACTAGACTAGATGAGCCATCATTAGGCTAGATAAGCCACATTACCTGTAAGTGGAGGATGTCATTTTGTGGTTCCTTTGTTAGAAAGGCTGAAAAAAGGCCAAGTCCTTACTGCAAGAAACAGACCAGAGAGTCCTGGCCTTTGCAGGTGGGAGAAGAGGGCTTTGTCTGCAGGAACCATGGTGTCTGCTCCTGCCCCCGAGTGGGGTCTGCTGTCAGTGCCGGCAGGCAGACCCTCACCCTGCTGCCTTGAGTGCCACCGGGTGTGCCTGGGCTCTGTGAAACACCACAGGGAGCTGCTGACAGCCGAGAGGGACAGGCTATGCCAAAATGAAACATGAATATACAAAGCTTCTGGATCTGTGGCTGGAGAAAAGTATCAGGCCCAATGCTGCAGAGTGACAGTGAGCTGGTTTCACATATGGCGTGTACATGCAAGCACACGCAGGTAAAATGCTGGAGGGAGATGGTGGATTACTGCTGTGATCCATTTGTCATGTCCATATCCCTGGGTCCTCCAGAGAATTTGCAGGCTTAAAGGATGTGATAACATCAATTGGAGGAGGCACCAGCTGAATCCATAGTTTTGTTCTGCCAGAATCAGTTCACTGAGAAGCACAGTCTTGATGTCACAAATGCAACAGGGCCATTAATGGAGGGGATGACTCTAAATTTCGCTAGAAGCATAGTTAACAGATCCTTTGACTCTCACTCTGCTGAAGGAGACTTGCTGATATCCCTTACAATGATTTGTGGTATCACAGCTGACCCAGTTAAAATATCCATTCAGGGTCATTGTACCACCTGAATGTCTCTAGCTTTTGGGGTATTGACAGAAGGGGTAAACTTTGCTGTGGGGGAGACCTTGGATCTACAAACACATTTCCAGTCTCCTCTTTGTCCTGAGCTGGGAGAGTGCTGTCTTTATTTTAGAACTGGGAAAATGCCTCCTCTTGCCTCCCTGCTCTCATTTCAGTCTGCCGGCACTTTGAAATCCCTGTGTGCAAACTGCTTGTGGTTCCCCATTCTGCCTCATCAGCATGCAGTCCATTTGGTCATGTTCTTTTGACATCTATTCTTCACTGAGGTCCATTTGGGGTGTGGCTGACCCCAAAGTTACTCAGACAGATTTTGTAAACAATGAGATGAAATGAAACTAAATTTCCATGTTTAAAACATTTTTCCTTCTCTGTTGTGAAGTTCCTCCTTGTCTTTTTATTGTTTGATAGTTATTTCTTTGAGAGGAGAAAAGAGACATACAGTCCAATTGAGACAGACATGCAGGCAAACAACAATATTCTCATTAAAAATCAGAGATTTCTTGATAGTGAAGTGTTTGATACTCAGAACTAATATCCCGAATTATATAAAATACACATGCAGCCATCATCCACTATGCACAAGTCAATGTGGACCCAACACACATTTAAGAATGCTGTTTGTGCCAATGTTGTTCAAGTGTACTAAGGCATCTTACTCAGAAATGCTAACAGGAGCCATTGCTGCCTTCCACTCCCCTCTCTCTGTCTTTCATGAAAACTTGGATTTTGGTGGGCCTGCTTGGTGTTGGATTTGCCATGAAGGATGTGTTGTAGTCCAGTACATGACCACAGGTGTGTTGTAGCATGTCCAGCTACTCTGAAGTACCATCTTTGAGTCCTGTTTCTGCCTCAGTTTTTGTATCATCTCCAGGACTTTGTAGTGTTGCTGTTGAGGTTACTCAGGATGCCCAGAATTAGTTGCCCAAATATAATACAGTTTCTGTGCTTTCTGTATTTCTGAATGGAGAACTAAAAAGTGCATCAGCAGAAACAGCAGTCTACTGAATTTTTCATGTTCTTCCTGATAACCTGTCCTCCACAGCCATGATACATTAGGGAGAATATTTTCAATATGCTTCCTAATACAACATAAATACTTCAGCACATGTGCAGAGAAAGGAGGGAGTTTTCACAGCAGGTAATCTATCTTTTGACTATGGATACATACAGAAATTGTTCATGTTGGACAAAATTTCATGATGGTCATTTCCAAATATCTGACTGTACAAAGCAGTCACAATCACCAATTAAGTGATTTTGAAATAGGTCAGATTTAAGAGGACAATGCAATCTGACTTGCTTGAGTACAGACTTCTAAGAATGAGAGAAAATGCCTAGGCAAGAAGAGGAACATTTTTGAAATATTTTCTACTAAATAAAACTTATAATTTTTTTGTTTTCTTTTGTAGGACAGCAAAGAAATGCTCATCAGCATAAGATTAGAACTAGGAGGTAGAGGAGATAGACACTTCTCTATGAAGAGGATTGTTTGGGTTATCTGGCCTGTTGATGTCCATAAAATTGTGCTGATAACAGCAGTTGAGAGCCCTTTTCAAAATCCTGCTAAACGTTCTCAGGTCCCCCCATGAAGAAGGTTTAGATGTGGGGGGGCAGCAAGCGGCACAGCTGAGCTATTTAATGCAATTCATATTAGCCAGGTCTTTAGGTTTAAGAGTAAAATGGTTGTATTTTTAGCATTTTGTATGCAACCTCATACTGGAACATCGTCAGGGTCCTGCTAGGTCTCAAGCAGGAAAATGGCTACATCAGAACAACTGCATCTTAGAGAGCATACATTTTGATCAAACAGAATCACAGAATATCCTGTGTTGGAAGGGACCCACAAGAATCATCATGTTCAGATCCTGTCCCTGCACAGCACCATCCCCTAGAGTCACAACATGTGCCTGAGAATGTTGTCCAAATGCTTCCTGAACTCTGTCAGGCTTGGTGCTGTGACCACTTCCCTAGGGAGCCTGTTCCAGTGCCCAGCTATCCCCTGGTGTAAGAATCTTTTCCTAATACCCAATCTAAACCTCCCTTAACACAACTTCAGGCCATTCCCTTGGGTCCTGCCATTGGTCACCACAGAGAAGGGATCCATCTTTGCCTTTCCTCTTTGCCTCATGAGGAAGTTGCAGACTGCAATGAGGTGTCCCCTCAGTCTCCTCTTCTCCAGGCTGAACAGAGCAAGTGACCTCAGCTGCTCCTTATAGGGCTTCACCTCCAGGCCCCTCACCCTCCTTGTCACCCTCCTTTGGATGCTCACTCATGCCTTTCTTATGCTGTGCCGCCCGAAACTGTGTCATACAAACATGACTGTTCTTCATGTGGAGAACACCTGGTCGCTGCTTCTCTCCAGGATTCTACTCTCAGCAAGACGAGGTGAGCAGCTGGCTGTTGCTTGAACAGGTTGAAGTTTGGCACAGCAAGTGCTGCTCTCTGCCTTTCTGCAGCAGAATGGTGCAGACCAGCTGTCTTCTGGCGAGGCTGAGAGGAAGACACTCATGGGAAAAGCTTTCAAGTAGAGATCTGTAGCATAAGGGAGTAAGCCTATGGAAAGATCAGACTGTTGAATAGCAAGGGAAATAATTCACATAATTATCCATTCTGGAGAAATCTTAATAAGAAATCTCTGCCTTCCTTATTGTTTCTACCCATTGCTCCTTACAAAAACATGAGAGAGAATAGTAGTAAAATGGAAATTCTTAGGGGATGGTTCCACCTGATTCCAAGGAATCCCAGCAGTTTCCCTGAGCTGTGAGTGTTGAGGAAAGTAAAAGAGCCCTTAGAGCATGGAAGACAAAATCAGGGTAATGATGGATGCTTAATCAGTGTCTCTCATAACTGCAGATGTTCAGGTGTGCTCTGCACTGTAGAGCTGTGTAGCAGGGCTACAGGAAACTCATACTTTTAGTGTTGGTGTTAAGAGACAAATGTATGTTCAGTGAGCATACTTAGGAATGTGGAGGAAGATTGGCTAAGTACACCTTGAACAATCTTGATAACCAGAGTAATTAAGATCACTGCTTAATCAAAGGTTTTTGAGTTGAAAATGAAGCCAGCATAATTTAAAGAACATGCAGTATGGTTGGATCCTGACAGTGGTATTCAGGCTGACTACAGGGCAGTTCTCTCCAGATGGCAGGATTAAGAAATCCCATAGGAGTAGATAGATCATAGAATCCTAGAATCACAGCACATTTAGATTTGCAAGAGACATTAAAGAACATCTAGTTCCAATCCCCCCACCATGGGCAGAGACACTTTCCACTAATCCAGGTTACTCAAGAGTCCCCATCCAACCCAGCCTTGAAAGCCTAAAAGAATTGGGAGTCCCCAGCCTCTCTGCACAATCTGTTAAATGTGTCACCACTCTTGGAGTAAAGAATTTCTTCCTAACCTCTAATTTAAACCTAGTATCTTTTAAAGTCCTTCCACCTTGTCCTGTCATTGTGTGTCCTCTTGAGCCCCTGTAAAAGCCCCTCTTGAGCCCTCCTGTAAAGCCTCTTCAGGTACTCTATGGGTCAGGAAGATTTTCATGACTTTTCTTGAATCTAGGTATGTCTGTTGCTGCAAGGCATCAGTGGAAGAGGAGGCATTTTGATTTCTCTTTTCTTAGAAGCGATGCTGAGACCATGCTGGAAGACTTCCTGCATCTTACCCGCACCTTCCCCAAGTCACTTCCCCCATTTCACTGCCCTGCAGGAGCAAGTGACATTGCAAACAGTTATCTGTGCCTCATCCAGCCTTCTGGACCTTCCATCCCAGCCCCATATTCTACAAGAGAGGAAGGCTGGTCTGAGAGCTGCCAAAGACTGTTGTTTGCACCTTGTAATTTGTGTGGCAGAGAAAATGTGATGGAAGGTACAGTGTAAAAAATGATTTGGCTGTTTTATGCTGTTCTGTGGCTGTTAGGGAGTGAACTTTCCTTAGAGAAGAAAGTTGGGACACTCTCCTCTTCATTGAACATCTCAGATTAAGACCTCTCCAAAACTTCTGTAAATACAAGTATGCACCTGTACACTTTTAAATTCCAATTGCAGGGGTTGTTGATTCTGCAGGATTTTCTCAAATCTGGTATTGGTTCCAGATTATCCTTGGGTCTGGCAGCAGGCCAGGTAAATGTGTTTAGTGGAGGTAGATGCCTGCAAGGCTGCAGCAAGGCTGTTACATAAAACCAGCAGAATTCCCATGCAAGGAAGCTGAGTGTGCAGCCCCAGTTAAGGTGCTGCATTTAACATGAGTCTGCACTGCCTTGTGTGCATGGGATCCTCCTAGCAGTGTTCCCACTGAGGAACATGGATCTTTGCTGCTGTCAAAAGAAATAAGGATGTGGCTGCACTGTTTGTAGTTCTTTCTTCAGGAACTCATCTATGCTTAAATTATGGGGAAGAAATGAGCTGAGAAGCTTAATTTGTAGCTCAGGTGTTGGGTGGTATACATCACAAAGCCTAGGTCAAGGTTGCTGCTCTAGCTGGTATCTCTGCTCTGTATGGAGATGAACTGTGCTGAATTCAGAACAAAGGTGTCATTTCTGCTCTTGTGCAAAACCTATGCCTTCCCTTTGGGCACAAATGGCTGAAAGTGTGTGGGGAGGGATGTGCCTCAGCACACCTTCCTTCTCAGTCTTCTCTCCTACTGCACAGTGGACTTTACACAGATTCATTGCATCATTCCTTTAATCCTCCTTTTACTGTACCATCTGTTTCTGAGATGTAAAATTTCATGGATCTCTTAGAAGACTCTGGTTCCATATTCCAGGAGAAACCTGCTGTACATTTAATTAGCATATGACATAGCTTTTTCCTAACCATCCAGAATAAAAAGAGATCTTGATCCTGAACAACTGTTGCCACCTTCATAATACAGTTTTAAATCTATTTTAAAATGGCTAGAAAACAGATTTTTTTTTCAAAGTCTGTTGTAATTTTATAATGTTGCATACTTGGCAAGTGTGACTGTGTTGCTATAGTGATCTTAAATTATGACCAGAATGAATTTTTACTCAAGGCTTATTTAGAACTCATCTGGCTCAAAGCCATCTTATCTGGTTCGCTGAGCCCTGGAAGAAACATTTGAATCCCCACAAATATTTTCTCTGAGCCTTCAGTTTTACAGTAATCTCACTGGTATAATTTTGAAATAATATTCTTTAAATGGGTTCCTGAAATGCATTTGAAATAATCAAAACTAAAATTTCTGAGAGGTGCAGTATCAGCTTCAGAAGTGTAGCAATGAGGGAGTTTTTCTCCTCTTGCTTACAGAGAGGATGAGATGTTAGTCATATCTTTAGATAGTTCTGAAGTCAGAGCAGTCAATCCTTTAGTTGGACAATGGGAATTAGAAATAAGAAGAGTCCTGTTTATTTAAAGAGCCTTGGTTCTTTACTGTAGAATGTATAGGGACTGTCTGAATCCATGTGTAAGGATCCTCTGTCTCATGGGACAAGGGAGTGAAAATATGTCAGACCTGCTCTTATAAACTCCAGGCAACTGTGTCTTTGGCTTACCATCCAACACTGAGATCCCTGTCTCCCTTCATGACAGTGATAACTGGATTGCACCCGGAGTATTGGATTCTCAACTTTCACTCTCAGAAAATCATTGTATGAAATCTCAAATGCAGAGGCTGGCAGCTGTTGTGGTGCTGCCCAGCATTGTCTGTATCAATAATCTTGATAGAGAATGATGTGAGCCTTTGTAAAATAGGGAGGGCTAAGGAGAGTTGTACCTGTCCATGTCTTGGCATGGACCTGGACAGTTCTTCAAGTCTTGCTGTTCAGGAAATGCCTTTTTACATGGGATACAGCCCATTGGAAAGAAATTTTAAACCGCATGGCTTTTTGTCAGATGTAGGTCTTACTTATATTTTTACTGCTGTGCTTTATGATGCTGTACACTGAAATAATCTTTTCTGTTCGACAGGCTTTTAAAATTTCCTTCTTGAGCTGCAGGCTGTTTGCTTCCCAGGCCGGAGCTTCTGGGAATTACTCTGTCCTGTGTTGCTGCACTGCTGAGTGTATCAAGGTGTCATTAGTTCTGCTAAATTCTGTGCATAACATTGTGCTTGTTACCATGTTGGAAAGGTCAATATGGGATTTATGAGAGATAAAATGCAGAAACTATTGACTCCCACCACGTCTATACAAATGTATTTAATCAAGCAAAGCTTGCAAGGAATACCAAGTACATTGTCTTACTTACAGAAGCTGCATATCTGGTAATGTCATTGATTGCAATTTGGTTTTGATCTTCATTTTTGTGTTCTATTGCGTATCTCTAGGATATGCAGTAGGAATGGCTTATGTACAGACACAGGACCACTTACAGCCCACAGTAAGTTTAAATGTGCATTTAACAGACTGTATATCCCTAAAGTCCCTGGCACAAAAGGGAATTAGTTAAACATTGTATAATATATGGGAACACTGTTGGTTTTCTTAGGTGGACTTAGCTACATTCCCCCTTTCATTGGTTAAAATTCATATAATAGAATTTATGATCATTTAAAGAAATAAGTTCAGCAGAAACAACATTATTTTGTGCTAATGCTGTTTCTTTAGTTAAGTTCTAACATTGAAATTGATTGACTGTGAATGGACTTGGTAATTTATGGATAGACTGAAAAATCAATCAAACAATCATTAATGGTTTTGTGAAAAAATAAAATTGGAGATGTGGAGAGTTAGACTTGTCTGGCTGCCAGATGCCCACAAAGACACTCTCTCACTCTTCCGTATCAAGAGGACAGAAGGAGAAAAGAAATAAAAAAATCTTGTGTGTGTCAAGACAAAGACAAGGAAGGGTCACTCAGCAATTAGCCCTAAACCCACCACAGAAGGGAAAGAAATATTTAAAAGTAGATGTTTAGAGCTCTCCTCCTTGTTTTGCTGATTTTTAACTGGCACCTTCAACAATTTTAGCTCCTAGTGTCAGAATTGATATTGCCTTACGTGCTTATGCTTAAGTAAATGGTGAAATCCAAAAAGTTGAGATGAAAATAGGAGCTGGATTTTCCTGTTTTAAGCGCAGTAAATTTGGCTTTTGGTGGATCTTTCCAGTTACCCCTCAAAACGTAGCTTTATGTAATTTAACATATTACTTTATGTAATGTTTAAACTGGGGACCCAGACAGTCCAAAGAGGTGTGTGCCATGGAGAGAAGCAACAGTGCTAATGCTTTGGACAATGGGGAAGTCTGGGCTCTGAGACATGCTGCAAAGTGCATGCAGATTAGACATACCCCACAACCAGCAGACTAAAAGGTTCAAGCTTAGAGGTCTTGTCCAGGCTGAAACATGAATTGTATTATTACTGTCCCAGCACAGACTGCTTCAGGCCTAAAAATGGTGTAGCAAAGACTTCACAATTCAAGCTCAAGCAAGCAATACGTGAACCAAAAGGCATGCAGAAATTAAGTGACTTATCAAGGTCATCTTGGAAGTTGGTTTTAGAGCCAGGGATTGCAGCCAGTTCAACAGACTGAATTGCAGTGCTCCTGGCAGAATTCTCGAGCAGTTTGTTGGCTGCAGGCAAGGCAAGGACGCTGCTCCCGTGCAGGCTCCTTCATCAATATCACACATAAACTGTTTGTTGGCCTGGTGAGCTGTCAAATGGCAGAACTCTACCAGCTCTTGCCAGGCAACCCCCTGGTTCAAAAGGTGTTACCTGAAGTATTGCTTACCCTGAAGCGCAAAACTACTGCTTTTGTTACTTGTTTTTTCTAGGTGCTGTTAGCCAGCAGGCATACCTGCCAGCTCATCCTTGCACTCGCTTTACTCTTAACTTCTTGATGAAGGAAGGGTCTGTGGATAGCAATAGCTCAATAATGGTTGTTGTTTGTGCCTTTCAAGCAGAGTCTCATCGGCAGCTCATTCAGGCACTTTCAGACTGGAAGCCTGTAGTTGTATAACACCCATTTTACAAGTCAGGGAACAAGTGTGGGTGTTGAATAGGGAAATCAATGCCTTGACAAGAAAGTATTTTCTTCCCAATGCACCAGACAATTCCATTTGAGTCTGTGCTTGGTAGAAGAAGCTGCCTTGTGCCAGACAGGTCAAGCACTGTCCCTTCTTTGAGAATGTTTAGCAGCTGTGCTGGTCCTACTCACCATTTCAGAGAGTTTGACCATTACTTATTCTTATGTCAGTCTGAGGTGAAAGGGGGAGACAGAAGAGAAGAAGAAATGTCACCATCAACAGAGAAACAGTTCCCATCTGAAACCCCAAGGTGGAGAAATACGCAAATGTTTTGGTATTTAAAACCCTTTAAAACCCTGCCATCACTTTCATATTTTGCTGAAAATGTGAAGGAAGAAAGCTGCACAGTGGACAAGACACAACAAATGATGAGCTATTAACTGAGGAGCTTGGCAGATCCTAGGGAAGTGCTGAGCAATGTTTTCCTAAGAATATGTTCATATTATGACTATGTAGTGCCTTTGCTCTATTATCAAATGGCTTACTTTAATTTTACCTCTTAATTACCATGGTAAATGGTTCGTGGGTACTTACAATGTTTATTTAACTAACAGATTTAAAAGGTATATAAGGTCTGTAAGGCTTGCGTAGGTGAAGTTATTCTTCTGTAAGAGTATTCCACTTAATTATCTACTGTTAAAAAACTTTACCAATAAAAAAGCTAATTGTTATATGAGAATAGAAAATGAGTTTTTTTTTTTTTTACTGAAGGAAATGCAAACTGCCCTCATGTGCAGGCCTCGTGTAGGGGCAATTTGTTTGCTTTCAAAGTGTCTGCCTTCCATCAGAGATGGGACAGTGATTAACAGTACCATGTGTCTGTCCTGTGTCCGTCCCTCTGTCTAGAAAGCAATGGATAGTCTGTCTCTGGACATTTAAGTGTGAGGTAACAAGAACAAAACCACACCATCAGAGACACATACTTAGATTTTTAAATGGGATGCAAAAAGCAGGTTGTTAGCAATTTCTCTTCTTGGGACTGCTATTCTGTCATAGACACACACAGCTGTGTAGGTGCTGTCCCCGCCAGCCAGGCTGGGCTGACACCACAGGGGAACTTGGTGCTTGTGATGGCATTCCACATGCTTGGACACTGCTGGGCAGCACGGTGGGAACAGCCCTGTGTGTGATGCTGAAGGTCTCTGTGGGCCTGTTGTCCAGTGGAGGCTCTTGTTTTCACTGGGTCTTGTTTTATAATGTAGTGGGCCTTGATCTCTAGAAGCTTCTTCAGTAAAATCTTTTATTCATAACTGGATTAAAAGTAATTGTCTCGCTCTATGCTTGAAACCCCTAAATTCTGACGAGCAAGTATCCTTACCTCTATTTTCGTGGGACATATTTCCAATTTCATCCAACAGTACAAAAAGAAAAAGAAAAAAATATCTTTTTAAACATGGCAAATTCTCACTTAATTCCATTAATAGATCAGCTGGGACTTTAAAGAAAAGCAACAAAACAACAATAACAACAACAACAATAACAACAAAAAAAGAAGAGATACATAATGAAGAGCTGAGAAATTAATTAAAAGCCCATCTACCACTCACAGAAAGTATGGGGGTGTTTCCCATCTAACTGGTTGACAGAAAAATCTACTGTCTAGATCAATTTTCTTAGGGCTAGATTCTCACTAAAAACACACATTCTCTTTAAAATTAATTAGATTTCTTTTTTTCCTCCAGATAATAATCTTAGCTTTTAGTGTGATAACCAACATTTCATTTCTCTAAATTGATGGCTTTAATACCTCCGGGACTAATGGATTATTTTGTTCTGGTGGCAAACACAGAAGTACTGAAAAAGAGTTATTTTCTGAGTGCCATATACATTTTCTTCATTATAAATTCTATTATTCTATTCCCTTTTTCAGAGTATTCTACAGTATTTCCCTGCATCTCTTTCTCTCTTCAGATTTGTTTTAAAAGCAAAATTGTTTGCTCAAATCAATGTCTGGAATATTTCCTTTACAAAAGGAGTATGTTAATACAATTATAATTTCGACCAGAATTGTGATGTAATTTCAAGCTTTACTTTAAAAATACTCAGAAAAGCTGTCTATTTCTAAGATCGTACTTTGCAGTAAATTCTCTCTTTTCGAATTCCTGTCCAGCTGTACTCTACTCTCTCTGACCTTAGAAAGCAAAATGCAGTCATCAACATTGCTGTAAAGTGTGACTGCGCTGTGGCTTACCGTGCAAGAAGAGGGCCTCAGCACAGTGTTGAAGGGACACAAAGACATCCAGCTGGTGAAATAGGGAGTGGGGCTGTAACCCCATGAGTCATCCATAAATCTGCAGCACCAAGTTATTGTTGCTTGATAACTTACAAATGCTGTCATGGAAAATGCATCGCCTCAATGAGAGCAATAAAACTATTCCCTCCATGTCCTTAAGGGAAAATCTTTTGCTCTGTGATGCCTTGGCATGTAAATATGGCTTTGGGATGAGGCACGTCTCTGGCACTCCGAAGTGTTGGGAAGGGTGTTTCCTGGGAAGGCATTTTGGTTTGGCCTCATCATTTGACCTTGACATCAGAACTGCAGTTTGTGTCCTTTCCATATTCTCCCCCTCCAGGCTCCCTGAGGAGCCTGCCATTCAAGACTTTGAATGCTTTCTGTCTCAAAAAGGTCAGCGCCCATTCCTCATTACTGCTTGGTTTTTGCCAGCACTGTCTCTTACAAAGCCATAAAGAAAATCAACCACTTCTGCACCAACAGAAATAATGTGACCTATTACATGAGAGGACAGAAATCAAGTGTTTACATTTTCTGCAAAAATTTTACCCCTGTCCAGTGCTTATCTGTTCTCAAATGTTTCTGAGAATGGGGGGAGCATGAAAAGTGTTTACTCTCCTCTAAAGAAGAAATCTGAAATGAGGGATGTTTGGCATGCTGTATATGGTCTTTATTTAGGAAAGTTTTGAATAAAACCGACTACTTTGTTTTGATATGTTGTGCTTTTGGCTTTTAAAGAGAAAGAAAGAAGCAAAAATTAAGTAAGAGAAGGAAAATTAATCTGGAGTAAATGTAGTCATATTAGTCAAACTGGAAATCATAGGAGATTTGTATGTATGCCTGCATGAAGAATCTTCTCTTCAAATTGATTCAAAGGAAAAGCATTAAATCATGCAAAATGAGAGATATGGAAATGGCTGAAATTACACTCCTTGTCTATTTTGCTTTCTTTCTTAAGAGAGAAACCATATGTTGTCAGTGAAAGCTAACTTAATATATACCAAAGAGTATAATATGACTGCTGTAAAAACCCATAGATTGTGAATTGTACTTCATAATGTGATATGAAGAAATTAATTGCTTTATATAAACTACAGAAACATCAGTCACTATAGTAAACAGTACATAATCTGTTAAAGGGAAGAATCACTTAGGGTTCTGCACTCAGGATGTAATTATGATCCTTAGTGGTGCTGGCAAATTTATATGGATTTAACCACAATGCATCAACATATCAGGTGCATGAGGTAAAGAGCAGCACTCATGGATAAAAGCCACTAAGGTTCTTCAACTTGGGGTGTTGTCTGTCTCTCCCCCGTTATGTTGCTTCTACCATGTCTCCTGGCTCTGGAAGGCTCTATTGCCACGTACATTATATTGCCTCCAGGCACTCTTGAATCAAAATGATTCCCTTGTCAGTGGCTGGACAGCTATAGAATTAGGTTTTCTGCTTTATGGTTGCTGGTGTTATCAGGGGAAATCATCACAGAGCACCTGGAGCTTGGGCATCCTGCCTCCACAAAGGCCGTTCACAGCAATATCACAAAGTCCTAGCTACTGTCAGCCTCCAGCTCTCCTTTTTGTCCTTCAGCTGCTGATAAGCAACATCAGAGGTGATCAATGTTCACCCCTGACAGGAGCACTGTGCTCTTTCTAGAAGGTCTTTGGGGCTGTGCACTGCCAGAGCAGCTAAAATCTATGTTCCCCACAAGCAGAACTAAGCCTCTCTGAGAGAAACAACTGCATGAGCCAGCATATGTTGGCAGTCTTGAATTTAGGCTGTTCCTGGGACAATAGGAAAAGGAACTTGGTGGGTGCTAATCTCATTTCTCTCCATGGGTATTACTGGAAAAAGTGATCCATCAGGAATCTAGGAACATGATTATGATTACAGCAAATGATCTGCCATGATTTCCCCAGAGGACTGGATAGGCACTGACTGCCAGCTTCTCTTGCTGCATTCTTCCAAGATCGAGCTATCTCCTTGCAAGAAAAGGACAGGTTTTCGGCTTGCCCAGGGGATTTCTTCTGAGCTGAAATCTGGACCAGAAAGATAATCACCAAAGCACGTGGCTGAACAAAGATATGAATCCATATTCTTGAGTATGAATCTTCCAGATAAACCTCAGATCAATTTACCTTCTCTTTAACAGGCCTAATATAATTTAAAATTATATATTTTCTTAAAATATTAGGTATTTATTTAAAAATTAAATCATATGGTCTCATCAGGAACATTCACAATATGAACAGCAGGGCTAATTGCTGTGGAACTAGCTCAAAGTCACTTTGGTAGAAGAGTTAGAGTTTACCATTAAAAACACTAGGTTTTTCCTGTTCTGCTGTCCTCGTGGCTTCAGATGTCTCTTCCTGTGGAATTCCAAAAAACAGGAAAATTTTTTTAGCACATGACAATGCTGCAGAGAGACAAAAACATAGCAGTAAGATGCAGTTTTCCTGATGCTTTTGTAGTATGATAGTGTTGGTGACCTGCAGTAACAACTGCTGAATCCCAGTGGTCAAATCACCACGGCCTGATGAAAATCCCAACTTGCTTATTTGGGTGACTGAGCATTGACTTGAGAGGAGACAGAATGACTTGTTGAATCATTATATATTCCTTACAAATCTTCACTGTGGAGACCCACAGTGAGTCCCAACTTTTCTCAGACATTTATGCCTACAGATAGGTCCTCTTTGGTACAACATTGCTGTGGTCATTTACCATTTACCATAAATTCTTACAGATTATTTTGACTTTTACCATTCCCTGTAAGTGAATCATACCAATCTCCTGAGAGTGGGGAGATTTTTTTCCCCTTTTTCAGTTTTTGTAATGCCCTGCTTAGTTATTAGTTAGTGAGGTTCAATGGGAAAGACAAGCTAGGGCAACTTTTTATAGCTGTTGAATTTTTGGGACAACCTGTATCACACCAGTCTCAGGCTTAGGAAACAGGAACATTTTAACTTCATTTCCTAGCTCAATTCAATAGCAGTTGTCAAACCTAGTAGAAGATCAAAAAGAAATGGAAATCAGGACAACTGTTTTGTGTTCTGACTTAGGCAATGAACATCAATGGATATATCCTGATTCACATAATGGTTTTGTACTCTTGGTAATCAACATCTTGCATTATCCATACTATGTTTTTTGATCCTTGGCTCTGATTTACATTTATCAGTGAACAAAATTGTTCTGCATCTGTGAATTTTGGCATAGTCCGAGCCATCACAGTCCAGACATAAAAGATGGATGCACCTCATATTGTATTGACCCTTGCTGCAAGTGAATGGTTCCTCTTCTCTCCTCATTATCCCCTTCGAGCTAATTATGCTCATTTATTCATATGGTCACAGCTCTGCAACAGTCCATCTGTTACACAGACATGCTCATATTAAACAACCTGCTCTCCTGCATTGCCTGGGAGAAATTCAGGACACATGATTCCTTACCAGAAATTATGTTCTGATTTGAGAAGAGTCCATGTGCTTTGTATCTTTAAGAGAGAGGACAATTTTAGTAAAAGCAAGTGAAAATCTTCCTTTGTGGAGCCCACTACAGCATGACCAATAAAACACCTTCCTGAAAGTCACCAGATGCTTTTTAAAGAAATTTGGTAGTGAAAGAAAAATGTTGCAGCAGAAAACTGCTGGAGAAAGAAGGAAGGATTTGGCTCTCCATGTGGATAATGGCAGGGGAGAAAGATCTTTCAGACATTCTAGTGGTAGGAGGATTTGAAATAAAAAAAATATTGGATATGAAAATTTTGTGCAAATGAGTATGTGGGTGGTGAGAATGTGAATTTTAACAGTTACCAATATATATTGATAGGGATTTCATAGGGGCAAGGTGACATATTACATGACACCTTTAATAGGTCACCTGTGGGCTGGCATGATTTCCACGCAGGCCAGGTTGATTAACAGTGTACAACATTAGTAGGGTGGATAACACAATGGGACTGACCCCATTTGCTTCCAAATCATAGGCAAGGTCACCAGAAAACAGTAGGTCACTGTTCAAAACCAAGAAAACTGTGTATTAGTTAATTTAAAAAATTACTGGCAAAGTTGTTATTTTCAAAGCATGCATTCCTGTGCTGTTCTGTTAATTATCCCAGGACTGTCAGGGCTAGAAACAGCCTTTGTCAAGTGGAAGTACCTAGTCTCATATGGCTTCAGGGATCTAGAATCTGGGTCAGAGAAAGGAGCAGTAAACATTGTAAAGTTGATGACGCGTCATAAATCCTGACAGAAGAAAAATTCTCACCAGGAGCAGTAATAGTCAAATTATTCCAATACTCATTGTCAATTAAGATGAGGCCTCCACCTACAGAGAATTTCTGGTTGCTGCTTTGTAAACACCTCTTCTCCAGATGTTAATGCAATCCAGAATGTCAAAATCAAGTAGGTACTATAGACATACTTTGTCAGATATATTCTTGCAATGGCCGATGCTTGCATTGCCCTGAATGCCCATTGCCTGTAAAATTCGGTGTGAAATGAGATCATGTTACAATATCTAGGGGCAGGAAACACCAAGACACTTATGGTAGCTCAGGCATGGGACTCTATGCAGAGAAGAGAAAGGATGGTGCTCTCTACCACCCAGTGCTGGCCACAATAC
Organism: Ammospiza nelsoni; assembly: GCF_027579445.1. Classification (NCBI taxonomy): domain Eukaryota; kingdom Metazoa; phylum Chordata; class Aves; order Passeriformes; family Passerellidae; genus Ammospiza; species Ammospiza nelsoni. The sequence goes on from NC_080669.1 coordinate 23,467,097, forward strand.
ACTCCCATGAGCAGTGTGGAAAAGTTTCTATTTAAGTGTAGATGTAGAATTCTCTCAGACAGAACAGACTTGCTTTTGGACTGTGTGCTCAATAATACAGCCCATGATTTTCCTGCCTTGAAGATGGTAATATGTACAATAAGTATCCGAACTGAGGGAAAAGGACTCACTGCTTAAATGACTCTCAAAGTAAACCTGCTTGAGGTAAAGCTGAAGATTCCTACCATCAAAATGTTTTGCTACTGACTGCAAGAGGACTGTTGCGGCTAGACATGTGCTCTGGTCCCAAGTGCTGGGACCAGCAATCACCACCTCACAATTCCTATTAGAACTAGTTCCAATTCCTGTAAGGACATGTGGACATGATCTCGACTGTGGAATTCTAGTCACTCTTCTCCTCTATCTTAGTGATGTTTTTGAGGACAAATTAGTATCTGAAACTAAAAATACATAGTTCATTTTGTCATGACTGCAAGAGGATCACCACCAAAACCACTTGAAGTGGAGATAATTTTTCTGTTCCTCTTTTTGCCATCTTATTCAGAAATATCATTATTTCATAAATAAACAATAAAAGTTATAGATCAACATTTAACAGGTAACAGCAAAAGTTACAGGTAAGCAATAAATGTTGTGTCTCTCCAGTGAGGGGGAAGGTGTGGTATCTCTCAGTTCATCCACTTTAACATGCAAGATCTCCTTCTCCCCTTTTTTATTAGTCATATTGCAGTTTCTTGTTTGTTTGTTTTCTGATTAAAATGCATGTAGAAAATGTAGGTCTGATGCTAAAAAAATAATCTTCCCTTCAACGAAAAACCCATAATGAAAATGAAACCAAAAAAAACTTGACAAGCTGAAAACACACAAATATTTTCCCAGAAGTCTTTCATGTAATTGTACACTTCTGGTCCCTGTGTCCATGCATGAGGTGCTGAATACAATTTATAATTTATGGGATGCACAAATAAAAGTCATTAAATCTGTTTGGACACTGCCAAGTGGTGCCCATGCTTCACTTGCTGGTGTGGGCCCATTTCTTGTTGTGGCTCACTGCTGCTCTCAGGCTGCTGCAGACAAAAGCGTGCCATGCACAGCAAACAGCTTTCTTACAGGACAGATTGGCCTACTCTGGCTAACTGCAGAGCACAGTATGGTCAAACCAGCTGTGCACTACAATTCTAGCTGTGCTCCAGCACACCAATGAGAAACTTATGCAAGCCCTCTCATGATGTTCTATTTATATTCAGAATCTCTTTTATGAAGGTCTTTTTGCAGCCCCTGTTGCAAATCTGACACTAAATACCTCTATCTCTGCACTAATATTGCAGCTGCTTTTAGAATGCAAACCAGCTCCAATACATCCAGATATCTGTGTGTTTCTGCCCTGTGAGAACAGAGAAACAGAGACTCTGCCGAGGGCCTGGTGAACATATTAAAACATTCCTGTTCTTGCCTTGAGTATATCTCCTTGAATATTGAGAGTCATTGTGCTCTCTCGAGTGAAGTGGGAAGGTGTTTGTGGTCTTCCTCAGACATCCACTTGAATGTGCAGACCTTGTTTCCTGGGAGGTAGGAAGACCTCATCTCTGCATCCTGTTTTTTACCCTCTTCAGTCTGGGATGTAGCTGAAAGGCTGTCTTTTCACAGCAAACCTTGACAAGGTGACAAAAACCCAGTAGCTATGAAAGCCATGTTTTATATTGATGTATGAATCACATACTGGAATGCCATGGCAAATTCTGTCCTTTGGAAGCAACTAATTTTCCTCAATGGCTGAATTGGCCTTTCCTTTTGTCAGCTAATAATTAGGCAGAATTTTTTCACCTTGTTCTCAGAGAGTAAAGGCTAAGGAGAATAAATTATTTCACTTTTGCAAGGTATATGCTAATCTTTTGGTAGTTTGGGAAGTAATAATTATACTGATGTCTGGTTATTTCAATCTCTTACTATAGGAGTAGAATCAGTTCACATGGCACTAAGATAAGATTTCCAAATTCTCAAGGCAACTGTATAGTATCATGCCTGGGAAGGGAAAGGCATTTGGAGAAGAGGCTGCTAGAGCAACCTTTCCCTTGCTTGCTAAGGGGCTTTGGAGAGGACAGAAGGTGAAGCGTTTTTTTTCACCCACTGAGGTTATGATGCTTCAAGAGCAAAACCAGCCCAACTCTCAGCTGTGGAAATTGGCATGCAAAGGCTGTGTGTGCCTGACTTGGCATTTTCTACGTGAAACACATGGTCTACTCAGTCACAGTGGGAAATGCAGGTACTTAGTACCTGAATAATGCGCTAGGAATGGGACAACACAGCCTTTTGCTTCCTCCTATGCATCAAACTTGAATGCAGCATTAGAGGTATGTTGCTCAGGGCCTTGCTGTCTCTTTCGGGTAAAAGAAAAAGAAAGAAAGGAAAGAAAGGAAAGAAGGAAGGAAGAAGGAAGGAAGGAAGAAAAAGAAAAGGAACGAAGTGGCGGAAGGAAGGAAGTGGCGGAAGGAAGTGGCGGAAGGAAGTGGCGGAAGGAAGTGGCAGAAGTGGCGGAAGTGGCGGAAGTGGCGGAAGTGTCGGAAGGAAGGAAGTGTCGGAAGGAAGTGTCGGAAGGAAGTGTCGGAAGGAAGTGTCGGAAGGAAGTGTCGGAAGGAAGGAAGGAAGTGTCGGAAGGAAGTGTCGGAAGGAAGTGTCGGAAGGAAGTGTCGGAAGGAAGTGTCGGAAGGAAGTGTCGGAAGGAAGGAAGGAAGGAAGGAAGGAAGGAAGGAAGGAAGGAAGGAAGGAAGGAAGGAAGGAAGTGTCGGAAGGAAGGAAGTGTCAGAAGGAAGGAAGTGTCGGAAGGAAGGAAGGAAGTGTCGGAAGGAAGGAAGTGTCGGAAGGAAGTGTCGGAAGGAAGGAAGTGTCGGAAGGAAGGAAGGAAGTGTCGGAAGGAAGGAAGTGTCGGAAGGAAGTGTCGGAAGGAAGTGTCGGAAGGAAGTGTCGGAAGGAAGTGTCGGAAGGAAGGAAGGAAGGAAGGAAGGAAGGAAGGAAGGAAGGAAGGAAGGAAGGAAGTGTCGGAAGGAAGGAAGGAAGTGTCGGAAGGAAGTGTCGGAAGGAAGTGTCGGAAGGAAGGAAGGAAGGAAGAAAGAAAGAAAGAAAGAAAGAAAGAAAGAAAGAAAGAAAGAAAGAAAGAAAGAAAGAAAGAAAGAAAGAAAGAAAGAAAGAAAGAAAGAAAGAAAGAAAGAAAGAAAGAAAGAAAGAAAGAAAGAAAGAAAGAAAGAAAGAAAGAAAGAAAGAAAGAAAGAAAGAAAAAAAGAAAAGAGAAAAAGCTCTTGTTGGCATGTTCCTAATTCAAAAATGGCTGCACGAATGTTGAGTTAGAGCTGTGTGGAAAGGGGACCATGGCTGGATTTGTAAGTAGATTACAGTTCTTTTTTTGGTCAGGGCTCTTCCTGATGCTTTCATGGTGACTTGCCACCTCCAGGCAGAGGCAGTCCCACATCAGAGTACCTAGTGATCTTGTTATGCCTGTGAAACCTGGCTGGCAAGGGACCCGGCTGCCTGGAACTCTTGTCACCACTGTCTCCAAAGGACAGGTAAGTGTCATCAGGGCTCTTGTATGTGTGACATCAGTGCCAGTGGGAGCCCACAAGTGTTCTTTTACAGCCATGGAGAATTGTGAGTCTAGGTCTGGATTACCTTTTGCTAGAGAGGGAGTGTTACATTATATTCACCTACAGACAATCTTAGACACCACTTTTTTGTACAGCTCTCTTGTGGAGTTGTGGTGTCCTTCCAGATCTCCTTACTATTGGATCAGCATTTGTCCACTAAATATTGCTGTTCTTATCTATCAAACATATATATTTTCATAAAAGCCTTGGGTATTTCTTTCCTTCTTGGCTGTTGTGTCACTCAGAGATAAATCTGAAGTGAGCTGCCTGCCTCCAAAATGAATAGGCAAGAGGAAGATTTGATAGACAGATGAACACAGAAATAACCTCTCTTTATTCTATTATTAGAGAAATAGTAAGACACTTTCTGAGTAAGTTTAAGCTGAAACTAACTTCTTGGGAATGCTTGATACTCCTCTGTGTAGAATGTATTTTTAGCAATCTTCTGCTTACAGAAAGAACTATTTTCTGTTGTTGAGAATCCAAGAATAGCTATGGGTAAAACCCATTGGATTTTATGCTGTCTGCAAAACAGGCAAAATATTAGCTTTTTCCCTTTGATACATCTAACCAGTGAAAGAAAATGCACTCTCTGGATCTGGAGAAAAATGACTTTATTATTGTTCCCCTGATGTTATAACAGCTGAAGGGAGGAAGCTAATTGGAAGAAAATTAATACTGCTCAAACTTCCGCAAGAAAAGTCAATTTTTAAGTGAAAATACAGCAGAAGCTAGTTAAGTTTGAGTCCTTTAGGACATTTTTCTTGAGCCAGTAAAGGCATGATTAATATTAGTTATCATTAGTTGTGTAGTGGGTTGGTGCAGGAGCCAAACACACACTGAACCACTTGCTCACCCAGCTGGAAAAGAAGAGAGAGAGAAGGAAGAATGGAAATGAAGCTCATGAGTGAAGTAAAATCAGGGGTAGTGTTTACCAGTTGCCATTATGGGAAAAACCAACTCAGTCTGAGAAAATGAGCTTAATTGATTGCCAATGTAAATAGATTTGTTTGTTTTTTATATGCTCATACCTGCAATATTTATACTGATATATAAGTTAGAAATAATTTATATAGATGTATATTAATGTAAATATAAAAATACATACCTCATGCAGATCTGTAGTATATATAATTTGACTATAACATGGCTATTAGAATAAAATTTTGTATCTATGAAATATATAAATATACAACTATGGAATTATTGATTTGGCCATTGGAAAACAAACATGAAAAAGAATGAAACATTTACCAGAATGGGGAAAACTCTAGTCTTCCTCCCTTTCCCTGGCTCACCTTCATTCCTTCACCTGTGTCCTGGAGTGGGTCTGTTGGAGTTGCTTGGAAGTGCCCTAGTCTGGGACAGGGCAGCCCTGGTCTCTCCTCTCACTGACTGTACTTGAACACCTGCATCCAGTACTCTTGGCAATGTAAAGAAAGTCAAAACAGACAGCATTTTCCCCTATGAAACTCCAGCAAGAGCTTTTAGTTCTCCAAAGATTATGGGGGGTTCTATAGAGAGATACATGGACCTGTTTCTTAAAAAATTTCCTAAATGGTCCAAGTATTTAAAAAATTGGTAATTGCTAATAAATCTGTAAAAGAAAGAGGAAAAAATAGTAACTTCATTGTTTAACAGGTTTAATTAAACTCATAACCTTAAGGCAGAATAGCCAAAATTTGTCCTTTGTTCTTTGAATGTATTTTCAAAACATAAACTTCCACATACAATCAGAAATATTGGAAAGAAGTGTATGCACAAACTAATTAGATTGAGCAGAGATGAATAGAAGTAATAAGCCCCCTGCACAACTTCTAACTTAATTAGATCTTTGGCAAGATTGAGTTTCAAGGGAGAGAATAATAGAAGAGGATTGGAGATTTTTGAGAAACAAGCAGAGGTAATATTAAGTGCTCCAGGAAAATAATTGACTCAGGTTTTCCTTGCTGTTATTTTGGATAGGGAAGAATGCAAAACAGCTTTGAGAAGCTGTTGTTTTCCACCTCATATCAACCAAAATTTAAGCCTCTTCAACTTGCTTATTTCTTGACTGATGCTGTAGGGTGGAAGCTAAAAATTGTGTGGTAGGGGAGTGGTGTGAGTTGGAGCAGAAGCTGGAGAAAAGCATAAAACTTCAGAGACAATGAGGATGAGAAAAAAAAGTAAACAGGAAAGAGAGACAAGCAGCAGGATAAAAAGCAAGGGATAATGTTGTGGAGGACATCTTTTACCGTGGCAGCTGAATATTACAATATGAAATTCTGAAGATGAGCAATGTTACCTGACTCAGGGTTCTGCTGTCAACACATGGAATGAGGAATACCTTGGATTTTACTTCTTCCTCAAAACTTAGCAAAGCAGACTCCTCCATGTAAGTGTCTAGGCTTTGGTGGGAATTGCATTCTCTTTCTCTGAATGCTTAAGTGTCCTGGAGGACACTTACTATCCAGGTACTTGGCCAACACAGACAAAATTATTTGATGTTTCATGGAGGGTCTGCTTTAACCCTTTGCCAAAGGAAGCTCTATGCTCTTTGGGGCTCCAAGTGCACTCGCACTCGCAGTTTTCAGGGATGCTTCAGGACTGTCTGACTTTCAGGTGGTGTGGGTTGTTGGCCAAGATCTGAGCCAGGGCTGAAACTCCAAAACTATCTTGGATACCCTAGTGGAAATAAATGTGTCATGTAGTGTAGAGAGATTATTTATCCAATATACAGTGACTTCCAATCATGTGGCTACATCACAGAGGTGTGTGAGAGTTGTATCATTCAGGTGTACGAGAAGTCCTTAGCGTTGAACAAAAAAATCTTTCTGTGCCTCTCAGTGATATGTCATTTGAGTATCCAAATTTTGCGTCTGCATCTGAAAATCCAAGATGGTAAATTTGTCAATTTTCTTTTCTGCTGGTGAGTTCTGCATAATGTTAAAACAAACCCATCCCAAACCACTGCTTCCTAAGCTGGAGTTACTTGAAATACTGCAGTGACAAAGTTATTACTCACTTTAGGTGCTTTTTAAAACTCTTAAATATATGTTTCTTCTTATTTATCAATATGTTTGAACAAGTAAAATGTTTCTTTTTATTCTGATAGATTCTTACCTGTTCCCTTTTATTTATTACAGGCAAACCCGTAACACATCAGATTAATTACCTTAGCCATTGCTATTCCCAGCCACACCTTCAATAGGACATATATTTGTAATGGAAAATTATTTACTCCAAGAAGCTTTCAGCATCTTAGAGACAATCTTGTACAGGCTCTTCCAATTATTTTGCCTGTATTTTCCATAAAAAGACAGATCCTCTTCTCTGCAGGAGTTTTGGACTATTTCTCTAAATAAAAGATGCCTCTCTCTAAGGCCTGGTAGCCAAGTTCATGTACACATAGGCACTGTCCTCTCATCCCAAACCAGTGAGGATTCAATTCTTGCTAATGGTACATTTCTCACAGACCTTCAGACACTGTTATATACATACCATCTGCCCTACCACTGACTGCCACAAACCATCCTGTACCCTGAGCAGGAAGACTGGCAGATAGTGTGCAGCTCCCGCCATGTCAATTTTTCTGGCACCTTCTTGTGATGCTCCTGTTTCTGGCCTTTGAGCCTGTCTCTGAGCCTGGCCACTGATGCTAGTCCTGTTGGGCAGCCCCAGGCAAGGGTCTTGGCGTACCATGCTGCTGAGTGCCCATGGAGGTGACAGGAGCATGGCTTGAGCATGTACCCAGGAGGCAGAGGGCTCTGGGGTCTGGTGTCTTCAGGATCTTGTAGCTGTGAGTTGTTGGTTTGCAGGGCAGACATCCAGCTGAACTGCCTTTCCTGTTCTCATAGAGGAGACACAGAGGGAATGTCTCAGTAGTCTCTCAAGAAAGTAAATATGTGCTATAAACAGCTCTACTGAAGACTCCTTCTCCCCTTCTCCACATCATTGCTTTATTAATCCAAGTATTTTGGACTCTGTCTAAACAACAGCAAGGACAATGTCATGCAAATGTACTCCTGATGTTCGATAAGGCACCACTGTAAGAAACTTCTCGAGCATTAGTGCCACAACAGGTTAATTGTTCTGCTTTCAGTCAGAACTGATGACACCATGTAGATGTTGTGTCTGTTCTGTGTTGGGGTACTCCAATATTTGGGAGTACTTGTAGATACAGGGAGAAATTCCTGTCAAGGAAGACACTGTGATTCTCCTCAGAGCTTGTTCACACAGCTTTATTAGTGAACACATTAAACATTTTCAGAATGATAGCTTGATTTTGAGAAATGTGAGGAAATTCTACTGAATTGAACATGGAAATATGTCGTTAGTTTCTAACAGCTATAAGTACTTTTTTTCTTTGCCTTTTCTTAGCATTATTAAGGATAGTGCTAAGTCATAAAATTCTATATTTCTTATATTTCACCTACTCTTATTCTTTTTCCATGGCGATTAATTGAAAGCCACCTGTGTCTAAGGAATGACTGAAATTCACACTTCTGTTGCGGAACTCACTGTTGCAGGATTTTGTCAGAATTGTAAGACATCTCAGAACAGGGTTTAAAACTCTTTGTTCTTTAATAAATGTATTATGACAGTCCAGGTATTTCAGTGCAGGAAAATTTTTAAGGCTCCTCTCAGCAGAAGTTTAGTATGTATAATAAAATAGTCACTTTGCCCTTCACTTATGCAGCTATTGTAGGCTGCAAGTGGGGACAGGACGCCCAAGTAGTGGTATTAATTTGATTCAAGAAAGCTGGTTTTGTGTTCACAGCTGGGTGGTGCCAGCCCATTAATTTTTTACTGCAATATATTCCTTTCCTGAATTTGTTACATTATGGATATGTATTTTGAGCAGATAATACAGAGGATTGTCGCTGTGCTCTGCCAGCTTTAGATGTGCTAGAATTCTTCTTGATGCAGACTTGGTGTTTAAATTTTTATATCAAAATCTCTCTGTACTATGGCTCTTTCACAGTCTGGATAGTGCATGGATTTTCATAGCTCATGGATATTTGCTACTGCAATGAAGCAGGGAATAGTCTTCACCTACTCAAGCCAAGAATAGTGGTAGTTTGATATTTCCATACTCAAAGTTCAAAAAAGGGATCTGCTTCTCTTTTCTCTGAAACAATCAGCCGAAAAAAAGGTAACTTTGCATCAGGTTTGGTTTGGATGTAGTGCAAAGAAAGAATGCAGTGGAAACAGTGAAATCTTTCATCATTTCCATCATTGCTCAGACCTTCTCATCAACTGGAACTGAGAGTAGGCTGAAAATTGTACAGGTATATGGAAGATACTTCTCAGAAGTGTTGCCAATTTTGGTCACATATTCGTTTTTTTTTTAACACCAGAAAGAAACAGAGGGAATTCAAGGGTACAGGACTAAAAAAAAACTCCAAAAGATTTTTGTTTCTGATAAAGAAAATAAATATAATGGTGATATTCATAAAGTAAATAATGAGGTGTAAAACAATTTTCTCGTTTATTATTTAGATATAATCTCTCTCTGTGATGTCTCCAGCATTTATCCTGTCAAGTAGAAACACAAGGTGTCATAAAAGAGTTTTCTTATTTTGGTTGCTCCATGTGGTAGGATAAACCTGCTCTGGACTCACAGTAAATCCCCAACTATTTAATAGTCTTTCTTCCATTTTCAGTGCTTTAGAAAACACATATTCATTATAATTCTTCTTCATGGGTATGGTTTGTCTCTGCTGTGGGTGCTTGAAATGAAGTAATTCTGAGGCCTTTTTGGGAGGGGAAATAATATTTCTTTTTGTGTTTGATCTCTGTAGGAAATCATCAAAAATATTAAAATTTGAGAATTACAGGGACATCCATCTCTTTAACACATTCTTATGAATTGTTCTTACTGTCCAATTCCTCATAATCAATTAATGATTTTCATGACAGAGGCTCTTTCTCTCCTCCCCAAAACATAGAACCAATGGTAAAAAAGTGAGTTAAGCTTCAGTTTTCACCTTTGAGAAATGATGCAGAAGATTCTGCAGTAAGAAAAGGATCCAATTAGAAGTGTAAGATTCTTAGTTTCAAAGTGCTCAAAAAACCCATATTGAACTAATACAAAGGCTTTCTTTAGATTTTCCTTCAAGACTGTTTATTCCTCCTGAAATCATGTCTGCATGTCATGTTTTTGCTTCTAGTACTTTGGTTATTCAAAACCATTTGCTTGGAGATTTTCCTGAACAACTTCAGTCCCCTTATTCTTTTCTGTGCCCCTTGGCTGGTTCTTCACAGGATGTAGCCACAGCTCTGCTGCTGAGAGGATGCTCTGCTGACTGTCACTGCTTTCCTACCCTTATGTTGTGGATAAGAGATGATTTTCTAGAAGCATATGACTGAACTGGGTTAGGGGAAGTATGCTGCATAGGAAAACCCAGATCTGAGGTGCTGAGCCTCTTGTTGGCCTTTCTAAAATGCTTTGTCCATGTCCTTTCAGACAGTGATAGCTCCAGCAGCTACAGACACCTTCATGAATCAGTGGTATTTAAAATACATGTCATTTGAGTGGGATGGTGGGTGAAGAAAAAATTAGGCAGGCAGGAGAGCTGTTTTGGGGATCACAGTGTGAGCCAGAAAAGCATAGGGGTGGGAGGAGAAAGTATAGTTGGCTATGTAAGAGAAAACTTGGAGTAGAAAGCAGGCCACCAGGACCCCAAATTAAATAGGATTGTAGGCAGCCTGCCACATAATCTATTCATTTTTCAGCTACATCCACAAAGATCTCTCCTTATGGGCTAGTTAAAGTTTTACAGGACTGCACAAGATCTGCAAAACTGGATGTGCTAGTTTACAAGAGATTACGAAAAGGACTGGCCAGTACAGAATTCAAGTGCATTCAGTAATTCCAGTGCAGAATGATCAGAGAACAATAAGAAAGTCTGTACTGAATTACGAGAGAGAGAGTCTCTGGGTTGGGAATCAGAAGGCAGAAGAAACTGTAGAAATCCGTCATCCACAGAAAGTTCTGTACATGGGAAATAGCTGGTGTATAGTGAAGCTGTGTTACCATTTCCCAGACTGGATGACTGACCAGATCTGTTGCTAATACCCTTCACAGCTCTTCCTATTTTCACTCTCCCAAAATGTAAGCTGGGACCCCAAGCTGCTTGCTCAAGGAAGGATCTGCATTACTACTTCTCACAAGCACAAAAACCACAACTCTGCTAAACAGCAATATTTAACTTCCATCATGCCTATGTCTGTGCTTCTCTCAGAATTATTACTGACTGAAGGAAGAGGTGGTATTTTTCCTCTAGCCTGTTATTAGACTTTTTAAAGAAGTTGCTGGTAGGTTTTTTTTTTTTTTTTTCATGAGGAAACTCAAGATTTTACATAGGACTTTTATATCCTTTCCACTTCTGATTCAGATCCCTGCATGAACCACATGATAAGAATATGTTCTCCTTGGCTTTAAGTTCTATATGTTAAGTTCTATCTATATGTTCTTTAAGTTCTCCAGATTGCTGTATACTCTGAGCAGTCCAGCTGTAAATTTTCTATGCCTTGTGTCTGCATCTGCCTGTGCCCTGTTTTGCCCTTGGAAGACGGAGCATATGTGTATGTACATCCAAGTGTATTCTAAGGTACATGTAGGTGCAGCTGCTACAAAGGCAAAGAGAACACACCAGCCATCCTCACATGGTGCTTTTGCCCTGTTTGCCATGTCCAGTTAGTGGCTTATCTGATCTGAGGGACAGCATCAGAGTAGCCTGCTTAGATGCTAAACTGTTAAGTCATTTATAAGGAAGCATGAAAGCAAATTCGCTGAATCAAAACTGAGGAATATTTTCCTTTGTGATTTTAATAGATCCAGACTTTTTTCAGGAAAAAAAATAATTTCAAGGATATTTCCCATGAGACATTGGACAGTGGATTTAAGCAATGGAAGAGAAACGTTTCCTGCTCCTTTGAACTTTGCTTGTTTCCTTGAAATTTCCCATTCTATCTTTCAGAGAGTAGTTTTTGAGAGCTTATCATTCACAGTGAAAGACTCATGTTCCTGAGTGATGCCTGGTCTGAAAGGTCTTTGACATTTTCCTATAGTTGCTTTTTAAGATTTTTCTTTTACCTAGATTGCTTGTGGTTGATGTGGAATAACTGCATAGGCTTTTTCCATCTAGGTCACTATCCCAGTCTGTCTTGTGCCATGGCAAAGACTGTGGGGTATTTTTCGAAAATATTATTTCCTGCTTACTTCTGTTGCTGTACTAGTGGATCAGATTCCACCTGACAGCTGTGATGTCAATGACATCACTCTACCCCAGCAAAGTCTCTATTGCTTTGAGTTATTCATTACTGGATTAAGAATAATGGCCATTTGATTAAGAACAATGGATATTTTTAGTCTCATTATGGCAGTAAGTGCTGCATCTGTAGTTTCTGTTTTCTTTCACTTTCTAATTTTTTGTGCAGTTTCCCATATTTTTGCTGATGGCTTTAAAGGGTATTTTTCACAAAGAATGGCTTCTAGCCTTATTTTCCCTTCCCAATGAAAAATTCCTTTCTTCTGGCATGAATTGATTAAATACTTCCCAATGACAAGAGTCACTGAAGTTTTGGAAAAAAACCATGAAATCAGAAACAAGAAAATTGTACCTGGTTTTGATTCTTTGGATAGCTCTGAGAAGTATTTATTTTTTCATATTTTGTTAGACAGAAAAAAAGCTGAAATAAACAAAGCAGCATAGGCTGACTTATCCTATGTACCGAGTCTAAAATAAGATCATGATTTCAAAGATCTTGCCATGTTCTTTGTATCAGAACTGGTTCTTTAATGTTGAGCTTACTTGAGTTGTACTTAGTGGACTTTACAGGACCTCTTGTACAACTGCTTCAGTACCCTCATCTGACTTGGCTGACAGTTCTTTATATTTCAAACTGTTTAAATTGTATTTAGGGAGAAACAGTCAGCACTTGTAAACACCCTTTTTATAGAAATTTCCATGATTCAACTTCTAGCTATCCACCTTCAAAAGAACATTACAAAGTCATATAGAAAATACAAAATACATAAAGCAGAAGGAGGTACAACACTTTGAAACTACTCCTTTCCTGAGGTCACCATGGTTTCCTTTCAGACAGTCTCTAAAGGATGCTCATAAAATGTGTGTGAGTTAAATCAGCTGACTTAGAGAGAGAATGTTTTGTTTCTTCTCCCTAAATCATGTGTCTTCAGAGATCCTTGCAAGATTAACCAGCAAACAGCTACAGGTGGGGAAGAAGAGTGACTATGGGGAGGTTGTGAGCTTGCTAATGAAGAGACTTTGACAACAAAAAGAGGGGAAAGTTTAACCGTAAGGAATGCTGTGTGCCATCCTATGTCTGTCACCACAAAGTTAAAACTCTGCAAGGAGCTGAAAATAAAAAGGGTTAGTTATCATGGACTGGCAGAAAGCTAAAGATAAAGCTTTGTGATTCCTAGCACTCCAGCTTGCTGGAGGTGGGATCAAAGGCTGTCTAATGATGATACAGGAATAAACTTAGGACAAGGCATTTAAAAAGTTAAAATTTCTTCTTTCTAATCCGTATGTCCTTTGTGTGATTCTTTTGTGCTTGTTCCCATTTGGTGTAAATGTCTGTCATAACCCTCCTATTGGCACAGTAAAATGCACTTTAAACCTTCAAGCCTTATGAAGAATAAAATTGCTTCTTTGAGACAAGACACACTAAGTGCACCACTTCCTACAAAGTGGCAAAAATAATGAGCAGATACTGAAGTACTCAGGATTGCTATACACTCTTCCAGCAATTGCATATTCCCAGGAGTTAAAATTGCATGCACATTATATGGAGAATTGGTAACATGTATTTCCAGGTGTAGAGAAAGATATTCATTAGTAAATACTACCTGGCAAACCAAAGAAAAAGGGGAAGATATCTCATAATTTCCATTGCAAGTCAGTGGAGGGGACTGAGAGCAGGACAGATTAGAGAGATGTCTGAAAAAAAAGAAAAGCTCTTGATCAGCCTATAAATGAGGATGCAAAGGGGATTTTGTATTGTTTCTATATCAGTCTGGACAGATATCTCAATGGAAAACTGGTGAGTCCACTTAATTTTAATCAAAGAAAATCCAACTGGTTTATTGATTTATTAAGTACACATAATTAATAAGGAAATGATGCATTCAGAATCCAGCCTTGAGCTTCTCTAAAGGCTTTTTAAAGTACATAGTGACAAAAGGAAGGCCAGTATAAATGTGGGCCTAGTGCTGAATGACATGGGAGTCTGGCTGAGATTGCAAAATGGGAGTACTTTATGCCCTCTTTTGTCTCAGACTTTACTGGCGAGACTGGCCTTCAGCAGTCCCAGGGCCCAGAGACCAGGCAAAGTCTGGAGGAAAGAACATGTGAAAAGGTGATCTGGGAATACTTATGGCAACTGGACAAAGATAAGTCCATGAATCCTGATGTGATAGATACACCTGCAAGTAAGTGGAAGGTGGCTCAGTACTGTTGAGATCACACCAGTGGTGGAACTGGGTTCCAGTTGTGGTGTCACCAGTATCAGAGAGACACGGACATATTGGGAGGGTCCAGCAAAGCCCCACTGTGGCATTAAAGGACTGGGGTATTTCTCATGTGAAGGAAGATTTTGAAAGCTGAGACTGTTCAGCTGGAGAGATGGTTTAGGAGGGAATCTTACCAATGCATGCAGAGACCAGAATGGAGGTTGAAAAGAGGTGAAGTCAAGCTCTTTTCAGTGTTGGATGGTGAGAGGCAGTGGGTACTAAATGAAACACAGAAGTTCCTCCTGAATACCGGGAAATAATTTTTCACTGTAGGGATAATAAAACATTGGCACAGGTCACACAGAGAGACTGCATTATGCCTCCTTTGAAATCTTAAAAGCTACTTGACATGGTCCTGGGCACTTGACTCTTCCTTGTCCTGCTTGAGGACAGGGATTTGGACCACATGAACTCCAGAGATCCGTTCCAGTGATTCTCAGCCATCCTGTGAGTCTATGATACTGTTATCAGCATCACAGCAGATAAACTACTAAGTGTGCATAAACACTTTCCAATCTCCAAAAGCCCTCACCTACTCCACATTCATACAGTTATGTGTGGTTCCCTCCTGCACTTCGAGCGTGTGAGTTTCATGCATTTCTCTTTCCTGGCAAGGTGATTCTTGTAGCACAATTCTCCTTTGTGCTGTAGGAGACACAAAGTTCAGAAGTGCTTAGGCTGCTCCCTAAAGTCCAAATATCCTACTCCAGTGGGAAAGGTGTCTTGTGGTCCCTGTGCATACCCAGGGCTGGGGTTGCATGCCCTTGAGCCCCAGCCAGCTGCAGTGCAGTGGCTGGCAGTGGGGAGGGAGATGTTCCAGGCTGTGGAGATGCCTTTGTCTGTGATGGAGGGTGTGACACCAGCAGTACTTGTTCTTACAATGCCAAATTGGCCTGTCTGCTGCTCTGAGCTCACTGCTCCCCTCCAGGGGTGTTCCCCATTCCCACAGTTCCATGCCCCTTTTCTGGTTTTCTGTTTGGCTCTCCCTGTGTTCAAAAGTCGCTCAGTAATCTCTTGGTTTAGGTTTGATCTGTCTGAAGGTAATCCTTCTCCTCAACCATCAGCTGGGGCTCAAGCCATGTCAGGCAATTTTGAGTGTGTTGGGCACACAGCTTACACTCATGTTTGCCTGTTACCACTTTTGCTAGCATACTGTGTGGTTGTGAGTGATTCATTCTCACAGAAAAATATAGAAAAGATGGAGCAGGCTTTTTCTGGATGGTGAGAAAATAAAGGATGATGGCCATAAATATACAGGAAATTCTCACCTAACATGTGGAAAAACTTCTTTCCCTTGACAGCTGTGCAGCCCACAAGAGAGCTGGGGAGATCCCTGAAGATATCTAAACTTTTACTGGAGAAGTCGCTTAGCAAGTTTATCTAGTTGACCCTGCTTTAAGCAAAGGGAGAGTACTGGAAATTGCTAGAAATGTCTACCATGCTACATTTTTGTGTAAATTGCAAACCTGTGGAAAATGTCAATGTTGCGAAATATTATACTACAGAAAATGATAGCGATGGGTCAAAATATTTTGATTGTGCTTAAAAAGAATATTCTCAGCATTTCATTTTAGAATTGATTCAATATTTGGATTTGATTTGAGCAGAGAACTCATACTGTCACACTCCTCTCTGTGCAATCTGCCAAAACACCCCATTCTGCAATTCTGCAAATAAAGGTTCCCAAAATAAATAATGCCTTTTTCGCAGAGTAAGGTATCCATAATCCAGGTGGAGGACTCAAATCAGACTGTGTAAGAGAGGCAGGGCAGAGTAACAAGCAAACTAAAGGTCTGAAAGTTGCCATACTCATACAAAAACAAATAGAGCAAGCAGAACTGGTTCAGATAGAAAAAATTTGGCTTGCTGAAGCAAGCCAGAACATTTTCATGTTGCTTGGAACCCTATGTAAGAGACATTATTTTCCTTTTTGAAAGACAGTTGATAGGAAAACAGAGTTTTCTGAATAATTACACTGGTTTTTTTCACCTTCCTCGATGGAAAAAGTCATGAGTATATCCTGCAGTATATACATCACCCTCATACAATGTTTATTAATGTGTCATAATTCTAAGAGCTTAAATGCATTCTAACTGTCTAACAAGAAATATCTTCACCAGACTACATGATACATAAAATGTGCAGGGCTTCCAGATGATTATTAATGCCTGCACAAGGGTTGTGACCTGGTGTCAGACTAGATTTGTCAACACAGAAAATTGTCCTGTGTTTTTAAAGCTGAAATTGAAAAATAAAAAACCTACTAAGCTTTTAAAAAGCATTAATTAGCACAGAATTTCTCACAGTGCTGGAAGACCTTGGAAATTGCTATTTGACATAAATATAAGCCAGTGTGAAGAGCAAAGCCCCTGTCAGAGCTGGCATACATGTTAAATGTAATCTGCAAGGAATTTAATCTTCCTAAATCCCTTGTAAAATGTTTTTCAGGTTTTGAAAGTAAAAATTTAATGTGTCTTTGTATCAGATTAAAGAATAAATAATCACTTTCCCATTTTGAGATCTCAAAAAATATTTCATAAAAATAAATTCCTGCTGCCAAGTGATAAATTATTATGGTATGGGGTTTTTTTGTGTTGTTGGGTTTTTTCTGTTAATTTGTTTTTGTGGGTTTTTTTGTTTTGTTTTGTTTTTTGAAAAAGCACTCATTTATTTATCATCATTGTATTGAAGGTTTTGCTTGCAATAAGAAATAGCCTTAAAATTCCTCCTTTTATCTTCTAAGTCATGAAGTCAGTCTCTGGTGCAATGAGTACTAGCCATACCATAAGAAGCTCGTATTTGTTTCACAAAAATTCAACACACATGCTATGCATGGATCTCTATGATGCTTTGAATCTGCTAGATACCTTCTCAGTAATGGAACTAAACCAGAATTTTCTATTTATGGAGAAAGTCACTGTTGCTGAAAACCTCTGACTCACACCAAAACAAACCAGAATTTTTAGCTCAACATGTTTATGTTTACTTTCTCTCTTTTAGGATGCAAGCTCAGAGAATTCAGGGTTGCCCAGAAAGGATTTCCATATAATTTAATGTATCAGTCTCCAGCATTGCAGTAAGAACAACAGTATTTTTCTAAATATCTGTTGAACTGTCTTCATTTATATTATGGGAGATGTGTATTGGTTCTCTAACGATAATGTGGCACTTTATCTCTCTTCCTAACTTCCTTGAGAAGAGAAATTCCTGTATATTTGTAGTTTGGGACAATTACAAAGGAACAGTCAAGTCAATCCTCTCAAACACTAAGACTCTGTCAGTTGAAGTCTTCCACAAAGAGAAACCAATCTATGAGAGTTGCATTGTGCTTGTGTAACTTCATGTATGTCCCTCATTCTCCTTCTCCCTCCTTTTTTTCCTTTCCTTTCCTCTCCTCCCTCCCTCCTCTTCTCTGTACTTTCATCTTTATCTTTCCTGTCAGGTAAGCCCATATGTATTTCTGAACCTGTATTTACCCATGTGTGTGTTCGTATGTGTATATGGCCTTTGAACAGAAGCACAAGAGCAAATCTGGTCCTGAAGACCAATTTTGGTTGCCAGGGTATGCTCTGGTTTCCTGTTTCCTAGGGTCCTGACTATCTGTTTTCTTGTTCTGAAGGTTTGTACTTTATCTAGCAGAAGCACTGCATGTCAGTGGCTTTGAAGAGTTAATGATATCCTAAATGCTAGGCTGACTTGATTAAAGTACTTTCTTTTGTAGCAACATGCTTGTGGATTATTCTAGGACACGCTGTCTTTTGTATTTGATGCTTGTCTTGTTTTCAGACCAGTGTTTAATGCTGGATGTCCCCAGGATGGTGATGAAGTAAGTGTGAGCTGAAGGGTGCCCACTGGCTGCCTTGTGGAAAAAGAAGGCTTCATTCTACACTGCTCACTATCAAGGGCCCTAGGATGCACTTTATGTAGTGCAGACAGCAGTACTAGTCTCTTTTCCACACTGAATATACCTCACACTTTCTGGGCACTCTGAGGTTAAAGACCTTTGGAGAAAGTTCATTTTTAGTAGTCTATCATCTCTCAAGACATTTACAAGAAAGATGTGGCACAGACCTAGTGAACTTGATCTTGACTCTTGAGTACTACCACCATAACTGAAAGGCAGTATGTTCTGCTTTGATTGTGCTGTGACAATCTTGCAAAGAGACAAACCTGGCAAACTTTGTACAGTCAGGTAACAGTTCCATTTCTGCATGGGGAAACACATGGCTCTTATCCAGGCTTGTGTGGTAGGCATGAAGCTAGACCCTTTACAGAACATCCAGTAAGCCTTCTGCACCTAGATCTCATACCTTGCTGGAACTAGCTCCTTTTCTGTGGTGCTAAAGAAATGCAGAACATAGAGGAGTCCTGTAGATAAAGGTGAATTTTTTTTTTCCTGAAATGCACAGTCATTTTAACAAGTCTGGAAATGCAGAAATTTAGAAAATGAAGTGTATCTATTTTTGGTCTTTTGTGTCAAGAAACCCTAAGGCTGTTCAGATGCTCTTTTCTCTCTTGCGTGACTAGCTAATGGTTCTTACAAGGTCACTTGGAAGTGGAAAGCAGCTGTGCTTCTCTTGGCTAAGCACGGAAACATCCTGAAAGAGACATGTAGGTGGTGTTAGTGGAATGAGGAAAGTCTCCACTGCAAAATGGTCACAAGAGAACGCATGAATCTAGAGAAGAATTTCTAAACAACTCCATAGATTCTGATTCTGGTAGTTGAAAGCTTTCCAAAATTGCATTATCATTTCAGTATTTGACAACTATGGAGGAAAACAAAGATACAAAAAAAAAGGTCAACTGCTGTAGAGTTTTTTTTTTTTTGATACCTCATCTTTTGACTGTGACATATAAAAGTCTGCTGCTCCACCTATTTTCTGTTTCTGTAGAGAAAGACAGATATCCCTGCCTGAGGAGAACTCTGTTGTCATTCTCAGGTTGTTGTATTTCTTTGTAGCTCCAAAATGAATGCAAATTTTCTTAACAATTTAAAGGCTAAAAATTAATGTAAATATAGAAAACCCCTTCAACAGATATAATTTCACAATATAATAGACACTGAAGGTAACTACATTTGATAACATTTGATCAAATGATTTATCTCTGTCATACATTTTCAGGAACAGAACATGAGTAAATGTGACCTGTGAAAGGCTGTATTGAAAAACTCTGCCATATTGGTGCAGGAAGGCAATGAGCATCAGCTTGATTTCATGCACATATTGAAGCAAAAGTGCCCTTGAATATACCAAAATTGTTTCAGTGACTGGTTTACTGGGAGTTGAGAAACTGGATGAAGTTTGGAGAAAGAGTAGCAGAAGATATTTTTTCTGGTGTAATATAAGCAGGAACTTATTTTGAAATCTTGAAATCCATTGATGGCCTTAAGTCTATTAAACCCATTCGCTCAGTATTTTTGCTAATTTTGTTTGAAAAATCAGTTTTAGGATGCAAAACCTGTTCTAATTTTTTTTCCTCTGTATATTCTACTTAAAGCAGATAATATAAATAAAAGCAGATTTTTAAAGATGTACTACAGACTTCAAATTAATTTCAGTTTCTGTTGAAGCATAACTTGACATAACAGCATAAGTAAAAACCTGTTTTGTGTTAAAAAAGCTATGTATCATTGTTATTTTATTAAAATGAAGGCTTTCTCTCCATGTGTTGTATAATTGCCATATCTTCCTGATTACAAATGATTCAATAAAATTGAAAAAAAGACCCCCAAACACATATTTCAAAACCTGACAACTGTTTTTAAAACTAGCATGGCCAGGAGGGTGAGGGAGGGAGGGGATTCTGCTCTGCTCTGGTGAGGCCCCACCTGGAATCCTGCATCCAGCTCTGTGGTCCCAGCAGAGGAAGGACATGAACCTGTTGGAGGAAGTCCAGAGGAGGGACACCACAACAGTCAGAAGGATAGAGGACCTATTCTATGAAGAAAGGATGAGAGAATTGGGACTGTTCAGCCTGGAAAGGAGAAAACTGTGGGATTATCTAACTGTGGTCTTTCAGTCCCTGAAGGGAGCATACAGAAAAGATGGAGAGGGATTATTTAGAAAGGTATGTAGTGACAGGACAAGCGGGAAAGGGTTCAAATTGAAAGAGTAATTTTAGATTAGATATTAGTAAGAAATTCTTTACTCTGAGGATAATGAGACGCTGGGATAGGTGAACATGTAGATGCCCCATGTCTGGAAGTGTTCAAGGCCAGGTCAGATGGGGCTCTGAGCAACCTGGACTAACCATGGCAGAGGTATTAGAACTAGATAATCTCAAGGTTCTCTTCAAACCCAAACCATTCTATGATTCTGTGGTACTATGATAAATATAAAACAAGGTTAATGCATGTTTACAGCATTATGTCCTATTTCCTCATCAAGAAGATTCGTTCCATTATGCTGACCCAGTCCAAGTAGGACAACAAAACTGTCTTGGGGCCAAAATCTTCTATTTTTCCTAGTGAAGTTATCCAATAAAGCTTGCCCAAAGTCATAGGAATATCATTTGAAATATTATGAATTCCTAGAAATGATGAAGAGAAAAGAAACCTAGACCTGAGAAAATTATTCTGCAATAAAGATAGTCAGGTATGAGTGTGGAGTGGTGAAAGGTTGATGAAAGTCTGGCTGGAGAGCATGTTAACTACATATCTTTCCAAGGAATGTCTTACATAAAGCCAAGTCTCATGATTTCAGAGTGGGAGACAAACAATCACAACACTCCTGTATCTCTTTTCAGTATCTCTGTAGCAAAATAATTTCAGAAGGGCATAAATATTTTCATTTCATGAGTATTGAATCTTGATTACAGCTTCATGATTAAATGGTCTTCAATAGCAATTAAATTACCCTGTTGAAAAATACTTGGAAGATGTATTCCTCAGAATAGTCATGTCCTGCATGTGCTGTAAAAAACTTAAGGCCAAACCACCAAACCACCTTAAGGCCACACCTACCAAGCCACTACTTCCTCAGGGGACCTCATTCCCTCTCCCTACAAAGAACTATCTGAATGGATGAGGCACATATGAGTCCTTGCTCTTAAGCATTTGGATACTTATAACACCAAGGATACAAGAAGGGAGGGAATTGATCCCTCTTGTGGAAAAAGAGTGCCTTGTGGATGAAGGTGACTAAGACCAGAACAGCAGGCCAGCTGGACACAGGTATTTCTGAAAAGTCATTAGCTCCTGGTAGCATGCTGGTAGTGTGTAGAATGCCCTCATACTGTGAGAGACTTCAGCTCTCTAGAAAAGGCCAGTGCCCACCAGAGGTGTTTTTGTAGCTCCAGAGGATGATTTAGTTCACTTGTTTTAAGATAACAGCGTGAACCCCTTCCCCCACTGAACTTTGATGTATCTCTAAACTGAATCATTTCTTATGAGAGAAAGTTTCAAATAAATCCTATCCATGCTACCATAGCTCAGAAATAATTAAAACCCCTCTAAATATCAGCTGCTCTTGTCAGGTTGGGTTTATTTCCTGGAGCCGTTCTTGTCTCTGCTAGGCCAGGCATTTAACAGAAGCTGATGAAGCCACATGAATGTGGCAAATCAAGAAGACTTCTAAAGAAGAAATAATCAAGAAGGCTCCTAAAGCTGTGGACAAAAATGAAGGTGGTCAGAGAATTAAAAGCAATGAAGAAACTGTCATACTCATGGAATTAGAATCCTTTTTCCCCTGACTGCATCACAAGAAGTTCTCAAAGATTTTCTTTGGAATATGTACTTAGTGACAGCTGTGTCTGTCGTCTTTATGTGCTGACTGCATTGAAAATCTTCTGGGGAGTACAAGCTACATTCATAGGTGTAATAAAAAACAGCAATTACTAATTTTTTTTTTTGTACAGTCAGTCACTTTTTAGATTTCAATTCAATTTGAAAGACTATTACAGTGATGTGTGCTACATTATTAGAGATAATAATGGTTCTGTGACCATTTTGAGTACAAAGTCTGATTTTAAGGAAATTTACTCAACCATACATATTTATACTGGGCAGATTATTGATAAAAGGAATCCTGAAGGAGTAGCAAAAGGAATGTAAATAAAGTTATTTTTACGTAGGTGTAGTGATGAATTATAGGCTGCTTCTGACTGTCTAAATGATTAATAGTGCTTCTGTCACACTCTATGAGCCCATATAAACACATTGTAGGACAATGCTCAGTGTAGAATTGCTGAATTAACAGTGCTGACCTCATTAGACAACAAAGAGGTTTTGGGTGCACATCTAGAGCTGTGTGCTGATATACTGGTATTCTGGTGACTAAAATCACAGCTCAAGAAAAGCCAATCAAACAAATCAATGGCTGGAGAGAGGCAGAGCACAGAGCCCCTAATCCAGCAGCAATGCCATTGATGATATTAATTATGGCTCAGTCTAGTTTGGACCGTACAGAACAGAACCAAACAGAACAGAACAGAAGCAAATAAATTCTGTCCTTTTTATCTATCTTCCATCTTCTAGATAGAAGTCTTCTATCATTAAGTCTAGAGCAATAAAGGCTTGCTCCCCAGAAAAGCCGGTAAATTAATTTGCAATACCTTTTCCAACACATATTCCTGGCCATTTTCTTTTTGCATTCATGTTTAAAAACCATTTGCCTTAAGTCCCAGGCAGTTACTACTCAGAGCCATTTAATTAAGCCAAACAAAAATAAGTGAAGTGTTAATAGCATCCTTAAGGTAGCAGATAGTTTTCTAGCCTAAGTAAAACATGTGAGAAACAGGGTGACCAAGAGTGGCTCATATGCCTTCCTCTTCAGAGATTCAATAGGTTGAGGCCTCCAAAGCTGCAGGCAGCACATTCCTTCTTACATGACTCAAGTACTGCATCAAAAGGGTATCCCAGCTTTGGCCAGAACTATAGGTTTTGTTTTGTATTGAATGAAGCTCTCAATTAAGGGGGTATTTTTTCCTTGCATCTTAAACACTAATGCTGCTATGAAGGATAATAATGCCGTAAAAGTCATACTCTTTTCTTCCTGTATCTCAAACCAAGCTCTTTTTGTCTAGCTCCACACAACTACCTTTGAGTGAACATGTTCCTCCTAGTGCAATGTTTGAACAGGCTCAGTGCAATGTTTCCGCTGACTTACACAACTCTTGCTTCAGCCTTTATATTTGGAGCTTAGTTTCTAAAATAAACCCCCTTTGGCAAGCTTTCTACTTCTGTCACTCGAGATAATTTCCTCCCATCTTCTTTCCCTCATGAATGGTTTTCTTAACCCACTAAGATCCATTCATATCAAGAGGAAGCTTGAACATTGAAGACAACAGAGAAAAAAATGGTGCCAGTAAAGGGTTACATCTTCAAAAGCATTATCTTTCCTTTTGGTTTTGACGAAACAAATTAACTGTTCATTTGGGTCTCTTGTAAAGCAACAAAAACCACTGATTTGAGGCTGCCATTCAAAAGATGCCCAGCTGTGCTTCTGGTTATTAAATTCTTTTTACTGCAGAGGCACTAAAGGTATATGTTGTTTATGTATGAGCTGAACCTTGCACCAGTTGCAAACAAACTTATAAAAATACAGATGTTCTACTGGTAAGAGGACTTTTTGTTGAATATTTATCTGTGACACTAAATTCATGCTACTGTTTGTAAAGATTCTACCATAACAAGAGACGTGATACAGCTTGCTGTTTGTACCATATCAGGTCAAACACACATATCAGGACCATAATTGAATCCACGTTCACTTTCTCTGACAGCGCATTAGCATCAGCCTGTAAGGTACCTCAGATTGTGAGCAGAAGTTCGTTGTCCCTAAATTTAAATTTGTGTTTGACTTTCTGGTATTTCCTAATTTTTGCTAGACCTTTGAAAGTGTCTGAAATTGGGTGCATAGGATGTGATTGGCTGTAAAGAAAATAATTAGGTGAGATGCTTAATGTGAGCTCTTCCCTGCACTCTCCCCTCCCAGTAGATTGTGAAAAGCACTCTTTTTCTCTCTGAGAAATAGCATCACCAGAATGTTTACCCTTCTTCCTCACTTTTCTTGAAAATTTTAGAAAGCCACGTGTGGGTTTATTTTCTCAAATTGGTCTTTCAATTCTGACTGGGATTCTCTAGAGAGAGAACAGGGATTCTCTAGAGAGAGAATTAATCAAGATTGAAATATAACAATCAGCACCTATTTGAAATCTCAACCTTCTTCAAGTTATATATGACAGGAAGAAATAACTCCTGCATCAGTAAGCGCAGTCTTAGACTCTTAGTGCAGTAGAGAACACCTTTTATCAATATTCAGTGATCAAATTTCACAGAAGCTACCTTTAATTAATTATTTCCTCATTATCAGCTGTTCTTCTGCTGGCTGCAAGTCCATATGAATGTGGAAAAATCTTAATGTGAGGTAGCATTACCAGTTTTGTGGGTCTGTCAGTACTGTGGTAGGGAAAGTAAAGATTAATTTAATTCCAAGTCTTGACTCCCAAGACAGACCACAAATTTTAGCAATTTTCCTTCCAGATCTCAGATGAACATCTGTGATATATCCTAGGCCCAGCACTTTTGAAGTTTTCATGATTCACCACACTTCCTTGGGATCTGTCTTGATTGAATTTGTGTGTGAGGAAAGCAATTGCATGACACATGGACCATTTAACAGATGCTCCCTCAAATCATGAAGCCAGTAGCTGGGAAATGTGAATGATTGCTGGAGTTGAGACTCCTGGCAATTAGAGCAATCACAGGTGGAATTCCTAACTGGTCTTCAGAAGTCACTCAAAAGAGAGGGAAAAGCAGCATTCTGTGGACAGGTGCTGTGTGTTTCTGAGGCAGTTTGCCAGGCTTACTCAGACTGCCTTAAAACAAAAGCATAGCCCTTCTCACAGGTGAATTACTTGCATCCTGGTTTTGAGCAAACCATTCCTGTGACTCCTGATCCTATAATCTCCTGTTTTATGGCTTCAGAGCAGCATAAGAACAGTGTCTCTTTCATGACTTCACAAGAAATGTAGACAAGAATAATTACTGGTGAGGAAGGACAATAGAAGGATATCATTTAGGACATTCTGCCAGAGGAACAGGTTGTACCCAGAACTGGGTTTGCTCGAGTGTACAGAAATAAGACCTTGGTTGTATGGGACGCCAAGCTTTCTGGATGACGGCTTGATGACTACAGCAATCATTTTTTTCTCCCAAGAAGCAGCTACATTTCTGGTTCAGTCTTTGGGTCATTCACTGTGCTGGGTAGTGTTGCTAGAGGATCAAGTAACTGCCACAGAAATTAAGGAAGACAGAAGACTTTGGGCTATCGATAAGAAGCAATGGTCCCCTCCACTACATGCAACAATCAGCACAAACAGATGGACTGTCCAGCACCAGCTGAGACAGAAGAAATGCATCTGCCCTTGAAACACATGCCGTTTATTTGAGAAAGCTTGCTGAATGACAAAATGTAGACCTACATATTTAGAGCTAAAGTGCTCTACTTCTAGGCTTTGAGACCCTGTACATGCCCTGAGGGAACAAATCTTTATGGAAATAGAAAGCTTCACAGGATTCATCAGGTCCTGGTCTTTCCTGTATTAGAACTCCAACAAGGCACTCCAGGGCCCATGGTAGGAAGTTCAGCTAAAAGAGAAGTTCCAGAGCCAGTCCTCGTGGAAAGGTCCGTCGAACAGTTTCAATAAAACTGGGTAATGAATAAAGAAGCTGTGACACGACACACTTACTACTATGGAGACTTAATAATTTGTGTTAACTTTGGGTTTTTTGCTACCAAGTTTGTATTTTGCTGGGCTTATGTGAGATGAGTTCCAGGGACACATTTGCAAAATTTCTGCTTCTCATTCAGGAGTCTGACTTGTGGAACTGCTTTGAACTTTACTGATTCTGCTTCACACCAGAGAAAGGGTGTGTGTACCCAAAGTCCAAGGCATATAACATGAATGAAAGATATTTCTCCTCCTCCCCTTTTTTCAGCAATGACCCTTTTGCAGAGACTGATCCAAGGTTTAGGGGAAAACCCTTCCTGCTTCTCCACAACTGGAGATTCAGAAAGGTTTTTTCTGTGAGGGCTCAGGTGGAAATTCCAATTGCTAATGGAATTGTCATCTTTGCACCTGCACTAGTAATAACATAATTCTTTCTGTCTCTTGGTTTTATGTGTGATCTTTAATGTGATATTAATTCCATTTTGTTGAGAATCTAAGAATAAAATTTAATTTCTGTTTTTGCTAAAATTCATTTGTGCCTAATAAATACCACTAACAGTGAAAGATATTCTTGCACAGAGATAATTGTGTCACAGAAGAGAATTCAAAAATAGACAGAAACCTTTCCATCTTTCAAAGGTTATGCCCGTGTCTTGATAATCACACATGCTCTGAGTCTGGCTAATTGATATTTCTGAAACCACAGCTAGCACTACAAATTGTACTTCTGATGTGTTAATGAAAATGAAATTAGAAATTGAAAAAGTCAAAAATTCATTTCAATCCACACACAATTTACTCTTTCTCCTATTTCACCATATTCAGTAGCTAATCATCCTATTCTCTTCCTTTCATACAGACAGTTTGATGAGGTCAATGAATGGACAAGAGAAGTCCCCATATTAACATTCAAGGGAAGACATAGTCTTGGAAAAGGAGGCAGCTGTCAACTGGAGGGTTTTTTTCCCCTGTTAAACTCAGTTTTGTGATTAGCTCTTTTCACTGCTGAGATTAATAAAATATGGTAGTGGTATTCTTTAATGAAGATGCCGACATCTTTGCTCAGCTGTATTTATTGCATTTACATGTGAAACTGTTGTTTAAATCCTGACCTAAAGTGATCTGTTTATTAAGATCATATTTCTTGCACTTGCCTTGTATTTGATGTGGTGAGGTTTTTATCTGACGCCACTTTCTTCTTCGCACTAGTGAATTTAGGCCTTTCCTAAAGAGGGCCTTAACACCCTCTTTAAGAACCATCTTTCAGAAATCTGAAAACCAGTTTCTGCAAGGCAGCATATCCCAGTGTTCTGGTCCTGACACCCAGAACTTCTTGAAGATTGCTTGAAGGATGTGCATGTGATATTTCACAGGGTGGGGCAAACTTGACAGCCATTCTCCTAGTTTGAAAGTTACCCACATCAGCAAGAAGTTGCAAGCATTTGTGCCTTGAGATGTTATCTCTTTGGGACACACAGATGCTCTCATCTTTCCAAAGGCACAATCCATTGGCTTCCCTTGAAGATACATCTGAAGCCTGCTGAGAACTAGGGCTGGAACCTCAGTAGAGAATCTGTGACCTATAAGTGCTTTTCCTTGCTCCTCACTAAAAACCCTGGCACATGCGAGTGCTCTACTAAGTGATGAGTGTCTGAAAGAGCTGGGGCCACAGAGGGAAGTGAACCTAGACACTTGAGCTGTTTTGACTGAGAAGAAAGAACTGGGTTTTTGACAAGTGCAAACTGAATGTGGCAACTGTGATTAACCTCAGACAGACCCTGAATTTGCTGGGTGGTAAGAAAAATGTATCTGTGACTTTGGGGGTTCAGTGGTCTGTGCTTTCATTATTATAATCTCTTCCAAATGTTGGAGTGCTGAGTCAGCTGGGCAGGAGGTACCCAAGACAGTGAATGACTGGTTGGCCACTCCCTGGATTTTCCCACCATCTGTTTACCTTAGGGAAAGGAAGTCTTGGAATACAATGGACACTGCTAACCTGACTAGACTTCTTCCAGGAAGGGGCAGTGAAGCTGTAGGAGTTGGTGTGCTGAAAATGGAGTGATATTTCTATGACTTTGCAAAAGTCAAAGAACTTCCCCTTTTCCATATATAGTGTCACTTGAGGTCTGTTGGTGAACAGTTCACTTCTGAACTTCATTCTGTCATTGTATCTGGTCTTGGTATGTGAAATGTCTTACAAGATGAGGTAACCTGAACTGTCATTCTAGAAGATTGTCTGTACTAGAAGACTGATTGTCTGTACTAGAAGACTTCATAAACAGGCGTGTGAGGAAGCCTGGTTAACTGACAGATATGCAATTAAATAATTGTGATCTCTAAACAACTGCGATACTCACACACTCAAAGCAAGTAGTTCTGCATTCTTCACCTTCCTGTTGGCATCAAAGTTATATTTTTCATCTGGATTCTTGTGCCAGTCAGTTATCATAATTTTGATCAGTTTAATAAAATATTTGTGACTCTTTCTCTTCACTGATTCAAATTGGCATCATAAGTACATGTTGTCCAAAAGAATAACTTGGTCATTAATAGCCTGCCAGGCAGATGCTGCTCATTCATTTCATACTTTCCACTTTTTAGTGCCAGGAAACTTCCAGCAGAGGCCTGTGCTACAAATCTGCCTAAAGCTGATTGTGATCCTGCTTTCATTATGTCATACACTTATCCTCAGACTAAATTCCCATACTGTCATTTCTTTGCCTCCAGTACTACATTTTTCAGTTTCTTTGAATTCATAATCAGCTTCTTGCTTGTAATTTCCTGTGCTTGTTGAAAATCACATGACTTGAAGGTACTGTCACTAAGTCTAGAAATGTAGTTGTCTTCATCTAGAATTCCTCAAAACTAGGAAAGGTCTGTAACCTAGTAGCAATTAAAAAGTGGAAGTTGTTGATTCCCTCTCTTGCTGTAGTGGAGAAGGAAGCCCATACATTTGTGATAAACACTTCAAACATTACAGATTTTGCAAGTGAAATTGAAGGCACATTTCATTTAATACTTTTTTCCCTTTCCCTTTTCTCCCTCATAGTGTCACTATAAGGCAAAGATAAGGCTCTTTGACTGCTTTAACTGCATTTTCATATATTAAGATTTTGTTTTAAGTGTAACACTAACTTCCCTGTGTTTCTGATGCTTATTTCTGCATAATTACACCATCTGTGCAATTTAATTCACTAATACATACTCTGCCCTTTAACTCCTTTTAAATGTCACTCATATGGGAATTCAAAGTATACTTTAACAGCACAAACCACTTGATGGCTTAAAGTTAAGGTTTTTTCCCTGCTGCTGCTTTATAAATGAGCAATTAAGTCACTTAACAACTGCTCCCAGAGCTGACTTCCCTCTAAGTTTGCTTGCAAGGGGAATTAATTTGGTCTTAATTTTTAGAGCAGCCCTTTCCCAAGCACTGCCTTCCTTTAGACCTGTGCAAGCCATTAGACCACTTCTGGTCAGCTTACCAACATTGTGGAATAAATTGGTGATGCTTTCAGACTTTCCTGATACAATGTTAAGTGTAGGACCACAATAACATCTATTCTCTCATCCACAAGCTAAATAGACTGCAGGGGGTTTTAGGGTAGAATTTGACCTATGTCATGGAGAAGCAAGTCCTTCCAGTAATGGAAGCATCCTCAGGATATTCTGATATCTGAAAGAAAATCTCAAGACAATCTCAAGGACAAAGAAGTATTTAATACTGCAGTGGCAGCTGCAGATAGTGGCAAGCATTATGTTCCTGTATTAATCCCTCTCTACTAAACAGATCTACTTGTGAATTCTCTCTCTCTGGCGATGAACTTTTAATGAGCTTGACTTTTGCTTGTACACATGTAGTGATATACATATTTATTTATTTTTAAAGTCTATGAGGAAAGTAAAATATTTTTTGGTTGTTTATAATAACAAGAATACTTCCAACCCAAGCATGTGATACTCCATGATCTCTTCAATGGGATAAATATTTCTTGTGCCAGCTGAATAAAAACAAAATCAGATGGGCTCCTTTCCCCCTCTCTTTGCTCAGCTGGCATGTATTGTCATGTTTGTTGCCCTCCTTTGGACACATTTTAATATTTTTTTTATATTCTTCCTATACTGTGAAAGACTGCACACACTTGATGTGAAGCTACACCAATCTGAGTATCATGGGATAATCACTGTTTTGGACTGGTTAGATACAGTGTGCCTAATGAAATACTTAAAGCACTTTTTGGGCTCCTAGGCACATTGTTGACTCATACTGAGCTAATCATCAAGGAAAATCCCTAATTCCCTTTCTGCAGTGCTGTACTCCAGCCTCTAGTCTCCAAAGCTGTACACACATTGGGGATTGCACCACTGCAAGAGCTGAATCCAGGCATTTACCTTTGTTAAATATGGTTGGTGAATCCTGGCACTCTAATCTATCAAGATCTCTCTGTAAGACCACTCTATGCTCAAGGGAGTCCGCAGCTTATCCTAGCTTAGTATGGCTGCAAACCTGCTTCAGGCACACTAAGCTCTGGTGTCCAGGTCACTGACAAAAACGTTGAAGAGAGCAGGGCACAGCAGTAGTGACTGGTCACCAGATGTTACCCTGTTTGCTACAGGTCTTTGAGCCAGAGGCTTCAAGGCAACTGTTCATGAAATACGTGGATGCTGGGCTCTTTGTCCAGAAGGATACAGTGAAAGTCAGAGTCAAAAGCTATTAAAAAATAAAAACTCACATACATCCACTGTGTTTCCCTTGTCCACTAGATGTGTAACCTTTTCATAAAAGGATGTTAAGTTAGCACACCATGACCTGCGTAAACCCATGTTTGCTTAGACTAACAACTCCTTTTCCTCTGAAGTGCTTTTCAATAACTCCCAGAATAATATTCTCCATAATTTTACCAGATTGAACTGAGACTGACAGGCCTGCAATTACCAGGGTCTTCTTTCTTGCCCTTCTTGAAAATAGGAATAATATTTGCTAGCTTCCCATTGACTGAGACCTCTTCAGATTCACAAGACTGTAGATAAACAATGAGGTCCTGCAATATCATCAGCCATCTCTTTCAGTATCCTGGGATGAATCCTGTTGGGCCCCATAGACTTCTGTCCATTCATCTGCAGTGGAAAATTCAGTACAAGTTCAAAGCTGACTGGGAGCATATAATTTCCACAGTTGTGGTCCTCTACCTAAAGCTCCAGAGGTCACAAGGCCCTCCATTGATGTTAGAGACAGATGTGAAGAAGGAATTAAATGTTGCTGCTTTATCTTCATCTCTTTTTGTGAGGTGACCAACCTCCTCATGCAATGGACAATTTTTTTGCTGTTAAAATACAAACATTTTAAAAAGCCATTCTGCTAGTTACCATAGTATGCCAACTCCAGCTAAGATTTGGCAATGTGAATTTTCTCTCCACAGCATCTCAGTAGTTCCTGTGTAGTCTAAAGTTTCTTCCAAAGATTGCAGAATTTTTTTTCCTCCATGTATCAGAAGAAAATTCCTGTCCAGCCAAGCTGAATTTTTGCCTTGCTTGCTTGAATTTTTCCACATACTTCTGTTTCTTCGTTCTCAAAAGATAGTCTCTTAAAATGGATCAGCATTTATGGACCACAATACCCTTGAAAATCAGTTTGTAGGGGACTTTTCTAACTAGTTTCCTGAGCAATCTAAAGTCTGCTCTTCCAAAAGCCATGGTAGTAGGTCTGCTGACAGTTTTCTGCATGCCACCAGTCTTTAAATTTAACCATTTAATGTTCACAGTAGCCAAGTCAGCCACTAATAATCATAGCATCTGCAAGACCATTTCATTTACAAACAACACATGTGGGAAGTTGAATTTGCCCATAAGAACAACTGATCTAGAGGTTTCCCTAAACCTTTCAGAATAATCGTACGTTACTGTCACCATCCTGGCTGGGTGACCTGTTGTAGACCTCAAGAATTGCTTCCACTTTGTTATTTTGTTCATTTTTCTGCTATTCTTTACCCAGAAAGTCTCAACATGTCCCCAGTTGGAAGTGATGTAAAGTCCTACCCCTGCTTTACACTGAGTGCTATCCCTCCATCCCAACTTCCCTGCCTATCTCTGCTGAAAATCCTGTTACTACATGTCATAGTATTCCAGTCACAGGACTCTTCCCACAAAGGCTCACTTATACTGAGATAATCACAGTCCCCTCTCCAGTAAAGAACTTGGCTGAGGGAGAGGGAGAAAATAATCAAGACTGATTTTGGAGGATTCCAAGATAAAGACTGTAGTGTAGAAGGGCCAAGAGAGCTGGGGAAGAGTCCTGGTTATGCAGAGATGCTTTGCAGCATGTCTGGGTAGGACATCTGTATGTCTTTACTGCTGCACCTGTGAAATCTTATGACTAGGGATAGAAAAGCTGGTTTTGTGCTCTAAAAGAACCCTCTTTCACTGAAGAGGTTTTCTCTCATGTTCTTCTAATGACATGTTTGAGACATGTCAATGATATGACATGACAACTAATGATAGATACTATGGATCTTTTTCTTTCACTGTCATTTCACCTGATTAGTCTACCTTCTTTCTTAGTACTTCCCACACTTCCCCCTGATTCACTGGAGACCTCGTTATATCTAGGAGGAAGTTATTTTCCTTTCTTTAGCCACAAGCAGTTGGAGAATATTGCATTTTCAATGGTGTTGACTCAGACTAAATGCATACTTGCAAACTCGGCAAAGGGCAGCTTGGCGCACATAACTCTCTCACTATTTTCAAAACATTTTGCAGGTATCTTGCTCTAAAATCGTGTTTGCAGTGGTGCATGGTCTATAGTTCTCATGCCTCCAGTTTTTCTCATGATTTTCCTTTACATTAGCATTTCTGGCAGGATCCAGGAAGTAGGAATAAGCTGTGTCTGAGGTAGTCTTTCAAAGCTGTGAGCATGATGTCACCCAAAAGTGAGATTGCTCATATCCAGGATGCAGCACCAACGTATGGCCATTATTGATTCCTTGGGTAAGAAGATTGGTACATTGAGTAATGGGATAAGCTGTTCTCTGTCCTCAGTGGAAACAAAGAACTAGAAATGTGTTTTAAAAGCCACAAGGGAAATTTAACTTATGAAGATATTAAGCGAAACTTTCTGGTGGCAAATAGATTTCTGTTTATGCGACTTGTGTTTAGAATTCTCCAGACAGTCCTCCAGCCCTCAACCAGAACTTGAGCAAAGCCCTCAGTTTCTGGATCTTGAATGAGTGCAACAGCAGCTTCTTTCATTCTGATCAGAGGTCTACCCCGATTTTGCAGAGGAGCACTCAGGCAATTGCATCAACCAAATAGTGTGCTAGGATTAATGAAGCTGTAAAAGAGCCTAGAAAGTTATGTTGCATTTATTCCGTCTATGCTGTGCATCAGCTTTGTGTGCTAATCAGGAGAATATTAAGACCATATATTTCATGTTAATTATGATAAAGCAAGAGGACAATTTGATTAATATTAGCAACTTAGTTTTGCCAGGTGATCTACTTGCTTAGAAAATAAATAATCGGAACCTAATAGCCTTGGGGCAGGTTTAATTCATTCTTGTAGAAAAATGTTTTAATCCTGCTTACTGGTAGTCAGAATAATAATCATGTTACGTACAATCCACAAATGTGCTGCCAAAGCAAACAGGATTGTAATTAAAGACTATTCTTTAAGGGAATTTTATGACATCCCATGATAAACATAATTAAACTTCTTGGGAAGCTGGATACTTAAGCTGAGTTAGAATTAGCCTGTGAGATTTCAAAAATGCTGCAGCTGAGGTATGAAGAAGAACTTTGGATCTGTGACATCTGGAAACAAAGGAAACTTGTATAAAAATATTCCTTTTCCCTGCTATTTTTCCTATCTGTCTTGTCAAATCAGAGGAGAAAACATTTATTCTTGTGGGTGTCTTCCCATCAAGATAATTATGTATGGTGGAGAAAAATCTAAACACTGACAGTTAATGCTGCTTTGCTACCAAAAAATTCAAGCTTCAGACAATATACAACTTCACTGGAAAGCCATTTCAATTGAGATTCTTATTTGGCTTCATCTCTGTGAGATTCCCATGTGCTGCAAAATGGACCTTAAAGGGATCCTGAGAGACCACCTCTGTCACTCATCCTGAACAGACACCATTTTAAGGAGTCCTACTTTTTCCTTCTGTGCTGTCACAAAAGCTGGACAAATCTTCCCTGCTACAATACAGGAAAAGAAACCAGCCAGATTCTGATCCTCCTTGAACTCATAGCAGAAATAAGCTGCTAGCTGCAAGTCCAGCTAAAACTAGATTACCACCTCAAGAATGAAAGGGTTGTGAAAAATAAACTCCAGAAGGAATGCCTTCTTTAGGGGTTGAGAATTAAAAGTCTGAATTTCAAGGAAGTTTTCTTTGTTTGATTTCTTTTAATAAGCAGGATTGAAAAAGAATAATTCTGTAGATGAAAAGAGCATTGCAGAAGAATGAGCAAAGCCCCCTGGAGAGGCTGGCTGTCAGAGTTGTCTTGCTGTTCAGCAGATACTCACAGACAAATCTATGGAAAACTGGCTTTCCACTACAAACTGTCATTTATACCTGTCACTCTCAAAGAACTGCCAGAGGTCCCTGAGCCACCATGCTCTATGGGTATCTCTTCTCAATTTTGCACTGACCATGAATTAAAATGTGTGTTGGGAAAACTGAAGAAAACCTTGTCCATATCAGAACTTCTTTGTTTTGCCTTTCCTCTGCAGTGGTTGAGCAATGCCAAAATCTAGAGCTCTCACATTGTAGGCCTTTTGTGAGGTTGTGATCTTGTTCCTAATAGGCTGCTTTTCCAGTTCAAAACTAAATCAGCTTCTCATCTGAACTATGCTGTTTGAGAGTTTCTGGGTTTTGTTGTTTTTCATTGAGGGAACTTGGTGTTACACAGAGAAAGTAGCAGAAAGCATACATAGTTCATGTAAATTTCTCCTTTTGCTCCACAAGACAGTGTCTAATTATGTAACATATTTTTCTACTAGTGGTTTCACATAAACAGAATATTATCTGCAGAATGGATATCTATGTCTCTATCAATTCAGAATGGTTAATGGTCTTAAGTCACGAAAATGTAGGCTAAGATTTGCATAGCCCCTCTAGCTCTTAAATGGAAATATTCAAGCTTCAGTGAGAATCCCAGCCACATGTATTGACTATGAAAGATAAGGGGTACTAATCTTGAAAATGTAATTAATAATCTAGTTTGGATTAATTAGTTGTACATTACCCAAAAAGCATATTTAGTGTAATGACACTGTAATTGAAGTTTGACTCCTTTGCAATCACATCCTGTCATCTGATGCAAAGTGCTGGCTCATCTTCAAAGCCCTTTCTAAATACAAATTTTACAATAGATCTGGTGTTGCTAGAAGACTGGGCCTTTCTACTCTGTTTTTGTCTAGCAAAACCATTATCTGCTTTGCATTCTGTTTCCCCTAGAATCTCCAGTACTAGAATGAATAGATTAAATTACCATTCTGGTTTGCCAGACCTTCACTCTAAATGAGGGTCAGCTGTTAAAAGCTGTGGTTCAGTGGTGTAAGAGCTTTGGCACCAAGAAGGGTGGAGGACACCTTACTCTTGGCACAGTGTGCATGCAAATACTCTCGGTGGTCTGAGGGGGAAGAGCAGCAAGCTGAAGTGAGCTCCTTCTTATACTAGCACCAGGCTTGCAGAGATCCCTGGGAATCAGCAATCCAAGCAGGAAAACTGCTCTGCTCAGGAAAGGCTGAGACCCCTTGCCACAGCTAGCAACCTGCTTCTCTGACAGCGCAGCAGAGCAGTGCTCTGTGCAGTGTAGGGGTGGATTGGAACAGGTGCTGCTGCCCTCTCTTTAAATGGAAAAGGGAGTGCTACTAGCACGAGACAAAGTGCCTGTACCAGGTCCAATTGCTTCTGCCAAGACTTGTTGGGCGCAGTTCTCTACAGAGCTGATAAGGAGGCCAGGATACAATTTTTGTCATGGGTTCTGAGTAGCCTGGAAGAGATGTAATTCTCAACATTTCCCCTATTCACGACCCTGTGGAATGTAAACATATTGATATGTTTGACTTCCTTAAGAAATTGTTTGAATGACCCAACTGTGCATGTCAATCCAGTCTTAAATCCACTTAGTCACAGAATGAAAGTATCTTTTGAATATGTTTTCCATATTTGAAGGAAGTCCGTACAAATCAGACAATTGTAAAATGGGACTAGTTTTTGGTTCCACATGCTTAGTATCTTGGTCTTCTGCAAGCTGTTAATGCTCCTGAAGGATGGGATGCCATGCAGAGGGTTCTAGAGAAGATTGAGAAGTGGGCATGTGGGAATCTTATCAGGTTTAACAAGAGCAACAGCAGGGTGCTGCATCTGGGTCAGAGTACCAACACAGGTACCAACACAGGCTGGGCATGAGCAGATGGAGAGCAGCCCTGTGAGAAGGACTTGGGGGTGCTGGTGGGTGAGAGGCTGGACATGAGCCAGCCATGGGCACTCCCAGCCCAGAGAGCCAAACGTGTCCTGGGCTGCATCCAGAGCAGCGTGGGCAGCAGGGCAGGGAGGGGATTCTGCCCCTCTGCTCTGCTCTGGGGAGAGCCCACCTGGAACCTGCATCCAGCTCTGGGCTCCCAGCACAGGGAGGACATGGAACTGCTGGAGTGAGTCCAGAGGAGGGACAGCTGATGATCAGAGGGATGGAACACCTCTCCTATGAGGGAAGGCTGAGAGAATTTGGTTTGTTCAGCTTGGAAATGAGAAGGCCACTTGTGGCCTTTCACTACCCAAAGAGAAACTTAGAGAAGGACTATATACAAGGTCACATAGTGTGACAGGAGAAGGTGGAATGGTTTTGAATTGTAAGAGAGTAAGTTTAGATTTGGTATTAGGAAGAAATTCTGTACCATGAGGATAGTGAGGCACTAGAAAATGTCCAGCAAGTTGTGGATACCCCTCCCCCAGAGGTGTTCAAGGCCAGGTCAGTTGGGTCTCTGAGCAATCTTGTCTCATTTAGGGTGTCCCAACAGAGGTTTGTAACTAGATGATCTTCAAGGTCCCCTTCCAACCCAAACTATTCTATGATTCTATGAAGCCAGGCTCTAATCTGGAACATGCTCTGAAACATGAGCCTGTCTCCTCACAGTCCTTCTTCCACACCAATGAGCTGCTTTGGAGAGCCATTGAACATCTCTGTCAATGGGAAAGAATGTCTGGTGAATGATGTTACTTAATGTGTTCGTTCTAAGCAGGATGCTAGCAAATGTGCTGCAGTTGTTTATGAAGGAGAAGAAGGGACTAGTGCTTATTTAAAAGAGAATGTTTGAATATTCATTTTTGTCTTTGTGTGACATGACAGAACAAAGTAGGAAACAATTCTGTGTCCAGCCCTGTCTATCCAATAACAGAGTAGAAGCATACACATGGATAAAACTGCCAGGGACAAAACATTGTATTTTAGGAATGTAGGATTTCTGCAGAGTGTTGAGTACAGAAGGGATTGTCTGTGTCAGGTTCCTTCTCATGCAGTGGTGTTTATGCCACTGTAAATTGGTTTCCAGAAAAGCAAGTCTTAAGCATTTTAACAGTTAATTGGGATGACAAGCACTGTAAGTCTGAAATTACCAGTTTCTTCCTTCTTTTTGCTAGATTTTTTTGCTGTATGTGGTGCCATAGGGTATGGAATATCCCTTTGGTCACTGGCATCAGCTGTCCCAGGTGTACCACCTTCCAACTTGTGCACTTCCAGCCTGCTTGCTTGTGGAGTGGCATGAGAAACTGAAAAGTCTTTGAAAGTTGTTGTGAATGGGTGGTTAAGATTGCGTAAAGAAACTCTGTCAATGGTACAAACAAAAGCAATTTTATAACAAATTTTTAGCTCTGGCAAGGTTTGCTCTGTTACCAAATAGATAAAGCACACAAAGGAGAACTGGACTAGAATCAATCTGGAGTGACACACAACAGAGATGGGGATGCAAAAGGGTGAGGATGGAGAATATAAGGATGCAGAAGGGGAAGGGAGACCCTCCATGGAGTCACAAATTTCACAACAGACCCCTTACCAAACCTACCCTTGGAATTGCTCAGTCCTTTATGTCTAAAGGATTTGGCAGCACTTAATCATTGACTGATTTGATTCTGTAAGATTTACCATAACCACAACAGTAACTAAATTTTGAATTTAAGATGGCAGCATTGATGCTACCCTTGCTATAAAGCGTTGAAGTCAGTTTTCACACCTGCACACAGTCACAGGCATGTATACATTCAAATATTCCTCTGTGTGTGCGTGCATATTACAAAGTCCCTATTTAAAGCTCCCCCAGAGTTGAGTGAAATGCACACCTGGGATGCCTTTGCATCTCTCAGTGCGCAAAGGCTTCAGCCTCGAGGAGGGGGTACCAGCCCTGGCCCCACTGTCAGCTTGAGTCCCAAACCTGTGGGTTGATGAGCACCAAGAGGCACATCCTGCTCCAAGCATGGGACTTGAAAGGGCCGCCCGTGGGACCCCTGCTCATGGGGTTGTGAGATGCTCGGCTTTAGTCTCCCATCAGATTCCATCCTGGACTCAATCGAGGTCAGTAATTTTCCTCAAAAGTCCACTAACAATAATATTATTCACTCCAGCTGTGATTCAACTTAAAACAAGTTTCCAAGGTTATTCATTAGAAAACAGAAGTTTGTTAGGCAACAGAAGTTCTGGGGAACAGGCAATACTACTGATATGCTCAAGGGGAGCTTAATGTTCCACAGCCATTAATTAGGACCAAGGCTTAATAAGAGTTCCTGAGATCATAGAGCAGCCTGAGGAGATGGCGGGGAATGATCACAACACTTTGCAAGCACTGCTCAGCAATAACGAAAACACTCCTATCCAACCAACACTCTTTTGATCACAAATCTGAAACACAGAAACACATGAGCTCCTACAGGGAAAATTAACTCCATCACAAACAAAACCAGTATTCCCTACTTGCTTTCTGCTGGGGCTACAGATGGGTAGCACTCAAACCGCCCCTAGAGTGAGAGTGTCCTTGACAAATGCCAAAGACATTTGACATCGTCTGGGTTGCTTGGAAAAGATGTTTGATTCTTGTGTTTTCCTAATTAGCACCAGTAATTCTAACAGAGTCTGCATATTCTGTTCAGTTGGAAAGTGCCTTTGATAACACTATATTTTCTTGTGCTTTTAGTTAGCTTGCATACTTTCAGGCAGGGATGTAAAAATACATTGTTTTCCTTCTTGCACAGTGGCTTGTGGAACTTTTCATACTGCCATCTATAATGCTAGGCATTAAAAATAATTAAATTTACCTTGAAAACCAGTTCTATTTTGAGTTAGTGTTTGTACATCTGTGTGTAGAAGATCACTTTCTTGGCCCTCAGTGATCTCTGCAAACTGCTCAATTTCTTTGTTTTGTCAGTCCTGTCTGGAAGTAACATCTCTGTGGTGTAATTCTCCAAGTCACATTTTCTGATTGTCTTGGGTTCTGTTTGCAGGATTGATTCCTAATTGATTCCTAACTGATACAAAGTCTCTACACATATACTTAGCTCTCCCAGTACTTTACAGTGCAAACTCTGAAGACACTGGTAGATGCACCCATACAGATGCCACTTCTCTCCAATGTTAAAATTAGAAGACAACAACTCCCTGCCTGTGCAGAGATGAAAGTGTAGACAAACTCAGACAAAGTACATGCTCATGTAGAGAGATTTTCTCTTAATGAATAGCGGTGGCTTTTATAAATAAAAGAAACAACACAGGTGGAACTTGTGGCCTCACAGAGTCACAGAATAGCTCAGTTTGGAAGAGACCCATAAGAAATATTGAATCCAGCTTCCTTTTCCTTACAAGTCTTAAAACTAAATCATGTCATGACTAAGAGGATGAACTTCTTGAACTCTGAACACTCTCCTGGGGAAGATGGCTCCCTAGATTCTCAGTAAGGAACCATTTCCTAGCAGCCTTGGAAAGAGAAAACACACTCCCTTACTGAATATGAAGGGTGGAACTCAGTCTCATCAACCCAACGGAGCAAGTTTCTACCACTAGAAGCTACATGAACACATATTAAAGGGTGTTCCCTATTGACTGACAAAAATCACTCATGGAATCACTCACCTGCTTTATCTGAGCCACATTCATAGCTTCAAAGGTTACTCTACCCACTTTTTTACCCATTTAGTTGAAACAGAAATTGTAGAAGGTGATGTCGGTATCCTTGAATAAGCCACTACCTGCATAAAGTCCTAGACCTAACTTTCCAGCTCCAAGAAGTAAAGAAATCCTGGGTATGCTGCCAACTTTGAAATACAGCAGAGAAAAAAATCATACAAGATTTTTCTTTCTAGAAATAGGGTGATCTAGAAAAGTTATCATGAGAATTATTTGCTGATTTTTATTAAATACATGTGGCTTTGAATGGATATTTTCCTGGTTTATCCTGTTAACTCCTTTTTCACAATGAATTTATGGCAAGGGAAAAGAGAAAGAATTCTCACTCTTCACGTGCTAGCTTGGTGTGACAGGAAGAAAGCGTTAGAAATGTGTGTTGGGTTCACATGTCCACATTTTGGTAGTCAGTGGACAGGAGAGGATTCTGCTGTGTGTCAGACTCACTGCAGGACAGAGCCGAGTCCCACAGCTTGGCTGAGCCCCACAGCTGAACAATGACATCCTTGGGAAGGCAGTTAGAAGAGGGCAGAAAATGCTGCACAGCAGCTTTAAGAGTGAAGAGTTGGAAAAACATGTCAGAAACAGTCCTGTAAACAGCAAAGGGAGAGAAGGAGGAATGGCACTGGAGCAGACATGAGTAGCTGGGGAGGACTGCAGTGGATCAGGTATCCACAGCGCAGACCACTGAGAACCCCACACTGTGGCTGGTGGAGATATCCTGAAAAAAACTCCATCCATGAAGAGCTCACATCACAGCAGAATCTTGGCAGGAGCTGCAGCCCATGGGGAGGAGCCCATGCAGGAACAGGTTTTCTGTCAGGAAGAGGTTTTCTGGAGCCTGTGGGGGACCCACACAGGAGCAGTTTATGAAGTCTGTATCTTGTGGGGAGGGAAGTTTGTATCTTCTGTACTGAAGCAGGGGAAAAGTGGGAGTGGGAGAAAGGAGCAGAGAGGATCCATCATGGACTGATTGTAACCCCCCTCTGTGCCATTTTCAAGGGGGGGGGGGGAAATTGAGAGTAACAGAGAGAACTTGATCATGAGGATAGGGGAAGATTTTTAGTTTTGTCTTTGTTTCTCACCACCATGTCCTATTTCTAATTAGCAATAAATTTTGCTGTTTTCTCCAAGTTGAATCTGTTTTGCCCACGGTGACAATTGGTAAGTGATCTCCCTGTCTTTATTTTAACTGAGGAGCTTTTTTATCTGATTTTCTCCTCATGTCCTGTTGAGGAGGCAGTGTGAGAGACTGGCTGGGAGCCAAGGCTAATGTGCCACAAAAAGAAATACAAATACTTGGTTAGAAGATTTCCAATATTGAACTTGTTTTTATCTGCTTGATAAAATCCTCTTCCAAAGATTTTCAGTGGACCAGTACTTCCTAGTTATTGTGAACGCATGTTCATAAAATTCTCTATTGGTGCCTCCAGCTATATTTAGAAAAACTTGAAGGTTCCAGATGGAAAGTAGAGGAACTAATGTGATTTTCTGAAGAACAACACTACTTAACTGGGTACAATGAGATATCTCTGTCATTCTGATGCATGTTGGTGTTTCTTTGAGGCCTTCAACTGGAACAACAAGAAGGTAGAGGGAATTGTGAAGAAAGTGGCTAAGGAGAAGGTTTGTGAGTGTAAGCAACTCAAAGAAACACCAAAACAGAGGGTTGTAGAAAGGCTGCATGCATCTGAGGGAGGGATCTGCACAGAGTCACAGCTGACTATTGTGATCTGTCACAAAAGGAAGGGTGAGTAGACAACTGAACAAGGGACAGGGCAGGACAGAGTTTTCTCACACAGAAACATCTCTGTTTCAAACTTGGTCTCTCCGTGATGAGACCTACATACTGTACATGAGACATTGTAGGCTTGGCCTAGGAGGAG
Organism: Ammospiza nelsoni; assembly: GCF_027579445.1. Lineage (NCBI taxonomy): Eukaryota > Metazoa > Chordata > Aves > Passeriformes > Passerellidae > Ammospiza > Ammospiza nelsoni. The sequence goes on from NC_080669.1 coordinate 23,508,978, forward strand.
GCTTGAGAAACACTTGTTTGGTGTCTAGCAAACTGAATACAAGTAGGACTTGGGACATTTCATCATTTACAGAATACATTTTTGTAGCTGTAGGCAAAATAGTCCCCAGTTTTAAGCAAGAGGAGACAACAAAAACAAGTTTAAATGATCCAATACCACATGCTTGGGTCAGTATTTTAGATTAAATTCAGGATGCAGGAAAGCTCTCATCTGTTTCCATATTTCACTTGGGACAAAATCACCACCTCAACTTTAATAGACAAGCATTTCTGGATAAAATATACTTAAACATTTTAAGAGGGTTACCAACCTCAGGAAAGAAACTCTACAAACAACTTATCATTAGTGTGTGAATTATTTGAATTCATGACAGATTTCAGACATACCAAAGCTGCAAGCTCCTTCTGAGAAAGGACAAGAGCAGCTCAGAAGTGCTATCTGGAATCCCAATTTTGTGTCAACCTTTCACCCGACTTTTCCTTGTTGAAGAATTTTGGAAGTTGAATAGTCATAAAATTAAAAGTGTGATCTGATTTTGGATCCGATTTTCAGAGCAAAACCTTCCCTTTCTCCTTGGAGGCAGCACTGACTCCTCTTTGTCAAACCCATCTGTGGATTTCTGTGCTCTGTACACCTTATCCTGGTGTGGACTGGTCTGTGTGGTGTGATGATAGTGCCTCTGCTGCTTTTTACCATCAAGCCAAGTATTCAGCTCAGTTTTAGGAATCTCTTGATATGGCTGTGACACATCCCTGGGTTGAAAAAAACATGTCTGTGTAAAATTGGTAATGCCATCAGGGCAAGGCAAAGAAGCCTTCTTGAAAGAATAATCAAGTAGAGGAACCTATTTTAGGGAGCTCTTGTGAGCAACTCTTTTGTAGCCAGGACTTCAGCTCTGGTTGCCAGCTCTATCCTGTTTAGATAGTAAGCTTTTGAATGAGGTCTAGTGCCCTGTGACAGTTAATGGACTGCCCTTAGCCTCCAGATCCCAGAAATTGCCCATATTAAATTATTTTTTTCATTTCAATTCCCTTCCTTACCAGAAGAACAATGGGGTCTCTCTGCTTTTAGAGACAAAAAAGGAAAATAAGCCTATAAAGGTCAGAGAGAATACAGCCTGCATTTATAGAATATAAATGCAATAAACGAGGGCCTTTGCAGCACTCCAGATAATGTAGAGACAGTCAATGGTTACTATTACAGGTGATATGGATGCTGTTTTGCCATTGTTTTTATCAAGAAACAGGCACTATTAGAAAATGTCGGTAAAGCTGAATCTCCTCCTGTCTTTGAAATGGAGCACAGATGTAATTTATTGCTGTAGTACCTATACCTGCTGTTCAAATTAAGATCTTTTTAGCTTTCCTGTTATAAAGCAAATTAAAAAAAAAAAAAAAGCTGAAATTGAATAAGTGAGTCCAGTAAAAAAAAAAAAAACTTGATCCATCAAACATGGCTTCTGTCCCAAATTTCACATTGGACATCCCAGGCACAATGAGTTTCTTCAGTGCACGCATGTTCATGACCTGTTAACAATCCTGCCAGAGTTTTTATGATGCCTGCACACCTGCAATCCTCAGATCCCTGCTTGGTCCCTAGATGCCCCTATTAACACTTTCCAAGCTCAAACTGATTCCTTCAGCTGCAGCTGGAGACACTGAATTTCCCATGAGAGTGTGTGTGTGGTCAGCCTTTAACTGGAGAGACATTTGAGTCACAACGCAAAAGTATGGAGACAAGGCTGGCTTAGGGCAGATGTTCTCACCTGTATCAAGCAAAACTGACAAGTTTTTATGCATTTGCTGAGAAGTCTGCTTTCTCTCTATTTCTCCTTCACATACATTCTATTCTTAGGAAGTAAAACTTTTTATTTAAGATTTTAAAAAAAAGGCTTTTGATTGCTTAGAATCTCCACATTTACAGCTATGAGACACTATTTCTAAGCCAGCTTTGTCAAACGATCTTTGAAAAGAAATACAACAATTTTATGATCTTCCTACTGCTCTGAAAGAAAAATAGTTAATATTTTAACACAGTCAACAACTATGGACAGTTAGGTATTGTGTAACTAATACGTAATTTTTTAGTGTGTCAGTGTGTTTTCCTCTCTCTTTTGGCCAGTTTGGTTTGCCCCAGATAACATTTCTGGCTCACTTCAGTGCCTAATTACAAGGTAGCTGACATCCTGGTGTAGAATTTGTCATAAAATTGGTCAAAACATCTTGACTGGGTTTTTAAACACAGAGGTAGGTTAGGATTTTGTTTCTCCTTTTTTATTTGAATGTTTTATTTGACCCAGATTTGTGTGGTAATAATCTCTTGCACAGAAACCAGCTATCTTTGAAATAGTTAAAATTTTATTTTGATAATTAAAATCCTTCATTAGGATTGCTTAAGTTTTAGGCTATGTGATATTCTATGGCATACAGATGTCTTTGGAGAGATAACATTATTTATGTGTGTCATTTTTCATTTCTGTTTGTGTTCACACATGATAGAGGAAAGAGAAATATTATTGCTGTCTGTGGCTAGAATTCAAAACTACTTGGGCTTGATTTAATTATAGTCAATATTTAAAGTTATCTTTTTCTTCCTTGTTCAATTTAAATAAGTTTAGGCTGACACCACTGCTGACTTGAAGACAATAGATGGTACATTTCTCATCTAAATTTTTTAAGCATTTTCATTCTTTTATGTCCTTACTAGTTGAGCAAGTATATGTATATCAATTTTTTTTTTCATAAAAGGCTATCAGCTAGTTTTACAAGTGAAAATGGAAAGCTTTAAATACAAACAGATCATAAAAGTCTTAAGAGTGACTAAGCTATGCTGACCAAGCCTTGCTCAGTCATTGAACATATAGGTAGCATATACTTGTATAAGAGGTGCAGCACTAATTTATTCCTCATAGGTTGTGATGTTTCTCAGATGCAAATGTATACTCTAAAATAATTTATCTCATGAAAGTGTTTATTTTCACCAGGCCCTTTTAAGGACTTTTAAGAACCAAATTGCAGAGATTATTCTCATCAGTTTTCTGTTATGCAATGCTGGCATAGAGAGAAAATGGAAAAAGAAAACATTAAATTTGAAAGCTGGTGAAGGAGGGTTTCTGAGCAATTGCACCTGGCAGTCCACAGAAAGTACTGAGTCCTTCTAGTACTTGTAATTTCTCTGCTTCCAGCCATCTCTCATCAGAAAATCACAGAAGCATTTAGGATGGAAGAGGCCTCTTGAGATTACCTGCTTCCTCCTTCTTTCCCTTCTTGAAATGGGAGTAGTATTTGCTTTCTTCCCGTCTTCAGGGACTTCCTGTCTCTGTGACCTTTCCAAGACAATTGAGTGGCCTTGCAGGAACAGTTCAGTTCCTCAGCACCAGTGTGTGCATCCTGTCAGGCTTCATGGGCTTGCAGACTCAGTTTAACTGCTCCCTAACCTGCTTCTCCTTGCTGGGTATGAGTTTTCCTTGCTCAAGATTTTTGTTCTCCAGAGCCTGAAGCTCCTGGATGTTGGTTTTACAAGTAATGATTGAGGCAAGGAAGGCTGTGAATACCTCAGCTTTTTCTATCAACTTGGTCATCATGGTCCCTCTCCAGTTAGTGGAGAAGGCATATTTTCCCTACTCTTACTTCTGTATGTTTGTAGAAGGTCTTCATGTTGTACTTCACCAGATTAAATTCTCGTGGGTTTTAACCTTCCTGACCCCACCCCTACACAACCTGAGAGTATCTCTGTGCTCCTCCTGAGACGGAGTGGAGATCCATTCTGAATTAGGTGAAGTGCCTGGAAGAGGTGAGAGGTCTGTAGGGCCAAAGCTGAAAGAAAAGCCGCATTCCAGAGACAGCAAGGAGACAGAGAAAGAAAAACAGAAATTACCGCAAGGTCGATCTGCCCCCGACCTAGGAATTCCTCTGATAAAGAAGAACTAGTGCTAAATGTCACGCGGAATGAATATGTATGAACTTATTGTGAAACTGTATGCATATGCATTTGGGAGGGGGATAAAAGACGACCTGAGGTCTTCAGAGGTACGCATGCCTTGTTGGGGGACTTGCGTCCGGCGCATGTCGTAAAATAAACATACCGGGCTTTACAACTTTTATAAAGTTGTGAGGTTTCTTCTTTTCTCCGCAAAACACTCCTCACCTCACTTCCACCTCCTGCATACCTTTTTACGTTTGAGTTCAGTCTTGGGCTCCTTACTCATCCATGCAGGCTTCCTGCAGCCTGACCTTGCTTTCCTACTTTGCAGGATGGCTCTTTACAAAATTTTAGGGTAGATCCTTGAATGCACACCAGGTGTTATGGATCCATCTTCTCACCAGTACTGTATCTTTAGGGCTTTTTCCAAACAGATACCTGAAGAAATAAAAGTTTGCCCTCCAGAAGTCCATGTTGCTGGAACCTACTTTTTACTTTGCTCCCTCCTCTTAGAATCCTGGAATGCAACACCTCATTTTCTCTCCAGCCAGGATTGCCCCCAACTTTCACAACAAATTCACAACAAATTCTTCCTTGTTTATAAGAATCACGTTCAGCAGAACACCATTCTTTGCTGGTTCCTTAAATACCTGTATCAAGAAGTTATTATCAACATGCTCTAGTTTTCTCCTAGATATCCTGAATTTGAGTCTTCCCTCAACAGAGTCAGCCTGGGGGTGTTCATCACCTGCAGCAGAGCTCCTACTGCTCCCACCACCACACACTGCTTCTGTCTAGAGGAGGCTTAGGCTCATCTGCAAGAAAAGATCATTTGGCATCACTTCCTCATCAGCAAAGAGGACAGTGCTGCAAGCTTCGAGTAGGGCAGGACCTTCCTCTTAAAGTGAGTCATCATCAGCTTCCAGCCTTCATGATCAAAGTTTTCCCTTTTACTTCACAGGCACAGTTTATTCCTGCTACAGCTGGAGGTTCAGACTCTTGAAGCTGCAGTGTGTTGGACATGATGTGGCTCATGTCTTTTTTGTCCTTTCTGACAGATGATATGCTGACCTTCTCTGACACTGCTTTCACGGAGCTAGAGTTGAGCACTCAGACGCTCTTGCTAAGCTGAATGAAGTACTGTTGCTGCAAAGAAACAATGTAGACGTCAAATCCCACACTGGTGGGAAGTGTTTATTTTCTGTTGATAAAATGCAGAAGTTAACTTCTTCATAGTGACATTTGGAAGGCTGGTTAACCAAAGTGCTGAGCTGCAGTTGGAACTATTCTTACATATACAGCAATTATATCTTCTCTTGTAGCTGTTACTAGGTTTATGCACTACAGGCTCTTGGATTTCTCAAAGTTAGTGATATATCTTTCTGTAAAGATAAGTCCATCTATTTTTGGCTATTAATGCTATATGACAGAGATATGACACTAGGCTCAGTCAGGCATTTCTTCTTCAGAAAGACTGCAAAATGTGTCTCTGATTTACCTGTCTGGATTGATCCAGCAGGGGCAGATGGAACCCTGGAGCAATGCCAAAATTACAGAACACAGTACCTGCTCACCTAAAAACATACAAGAAGTCAGTCCAAGGAAAGAGATTGCAGAATACATGTGAGGCTACTCAAGTGGACATCATGAAAGACATTAAGGATGTCCAAGGGATTGTGTACAGTGAGGGCTCTGATGTGCTATTCTCAAACCAAGATGAGACTCATTTAAGCTGAAAATTGAGACCATGATTGAGACCATGCCCTAAACAGAGATACTTGCCTAATTTCTCTAAGCATTTTGAAATAACTATCATCTCTGTTTAGGACTTTGATTTTTCTGGTAATTTAGAATGGAAATGAGACCATGGTATTTCAACAAAGGGTTTCTTGCTAGAACTGGTTACTTTCTTCAGGTAAGTACTTTCTTTTGTTCTGCAAATCACTTGCAAGAAAACACAGTTTGTATCCTACTATTTTTCCTTGATGTACTATCATCATTACTTCCTGGGTCTTATTGAATCCATGGGCCTCTGTTACCTACTTCACCTTCCCCATTCAGCAATAAATTGAGACTATCATGATAATGTAAGTGCATTTCTGATGTGCACCAGTCAAATTAAAATGTGTGTAGCTTAGGCAGATTCAGACCTGTTTTCACTAGTAAATGAGTTGGTATCTCACTACTGATGGGCAACAAGAAATTTAACAAGGCTTAGCGGGGGGGGAATAATTTTCTGTACTGCTGGAATTAGTGCCAGAGTTAAACAACAGGGAACCAAGAAAAAAAAAATCCTTTCTGTAAAACTTATCCTCTGTCTTCTCTTACAAATGACTCCTGTTGCCTCATGCACGTGAATCTTTCCTGCATTGCTTCCTACTTATTCCCTTGATACAGCTGGAAATATTCTTTCATGTTATTATCTTGTTAGTGAATAAGCGAAGTGTTTCTCCCAAGCTCACACAAATTATAGCAAAGCAGGGCATGAAGCCCACGTTTGCCGATGTATGAAGAAGATGTAGTATCCTCAGAGGACTTTTTCCACCCACCTTGGTGAAACAACAACCATTTTTAGGAAAGTAGAACATGAAGGAAGAAAAAGACAGAGTGGATAGGCTGACATTTTGCTTTCCTAAAATCCATGAGAGAATTTTCTCTACAATGTAAATTGGACAGGTTCTTATTGACACTGATGACATACTGAATCCAATAATAATTAAATGTTTTGCTCTAACATCCAGTGGAATCAATGGAAGAGCTTTCAGTAATACTGAATCTCCTATTGGTAGAGAATAGCATTCTAACCTACCAGTTTTGGTTCCTCGTCCTCTCTTGTACAGAAAAGAGGAATTCAGAGGAATTCAGAAAAAGAGGAAGTCTGAGATGGGATTTCACTGGCTGCTCAAGGGTAACTGAAAACTCTCATCCTTCTGTTGCAAATCTCAATCTTGTTCATGCCAGAAATCAGATTTAAACAAATACAGTTATTATAGATGGATCATAGATACAGTATAAGAATCCTTTGCATTTCTACAAAACTAAGTGAAGAGGGACTCCTGACACAGTGAAGAGGAATGCAAAACTTACAAGTTAAAAGCAAGTTTGCTCATGATCAGATTTACATTGAACACCCTGAAAGAAGGGGATTCTGTGTGAGTATAACACATAATTTATGCTACTGCAGCACTCACAGCACTTAGTAGAGCAATAGGCATTTCAACTATGAGTTAAAAATACATTTGTTGCCAGTGTCAAATTATATTAATTAATTCTGTTTTTTCATCTGAGTTCACCCAAAGGTTGACTGATATATTTGGTCTCCTTTAAAGATGATTTCTGAGTTTGTACTTTCCTTTTCAAGAAGTAGAAAAATTTTTGTGAGAAATATATAAATAGATATGTAAGCATAGGAATATATGTCATGAATTATAAGTTTGATAGGTGATGTGGGACCCATAAATGTTTCAAAAATCATGTGGTGCATAGGGTCAACTCATAAAACAAGTAGATTAACTCCTACTTCTGTCACTATGAGTGACTTTGAAAAGCTACTTCTGTGGTTTTTTGCCTCCTTGAACTGTTGTGCCCAAGGAGCCAATGCCAGTCCTTGTTCAACTCTTTGTCCCTGCTATACTGTCGTTCTACCATGCTTAGGAAAAAACCATATTCATAGCTTTTGGTGCAGGGATAAGAGGCAACATCTGCAATGGACCTCTAAAATATTATCATTCTCAAGCACTCATTGAATTCTTCCTCCTTCCTAGGAAGTGCTGCTGGAAGAAGGTAGGTTAGCAGCATGCTGATGGGTCAGAAAAATGCTGTTTGGTAATTAGCATTCTAACCAACAGGTAAAGGCAAAGGCAATGCACCACCATGTCCTGTTTTTAATGTACATTGCACAAAGTTGCTCATGTCTTTTTTGCATCAAAAGCAGGTCTAATATTTCAGTTCCCAAATGATTGGGATGGAGACAGCTTTGAAAATGCTATAGAGGAAGTATACAGAGCCTTTGCCAGCTTTGTCTCCAAGGTGGAGAATCTCTTCTCCATATGATGAGCTTTATCTGATCATGTTCAGTACATCAGCACATTTAAGTCTGGAAGATGTGGCTGGGTGGCCCAACATGATGTGAGCGCATGCCCCTTCTAGTTTAGCTGGGTCAGTTAAAAAGGTCTGATTGAAACCAAGATCAGCTCCTTCATTGTTAAGAGCTCTGTTGAGGAAAGGTAGAAACAAGAGCATGCCCCTCTTTTGCCTTGGCAAATACTTTTAGTGAAGTTTTACTGCAGTGTCCTGCCTGCCATCCACACTACAACTGCGCAGCAGCGATGTGTGTGCCAGATCTTATACTTTGTCCGTCCTGACCTTGACACAGATCCAACAGCTTGGCTTCCTAGCTCAGGCTCAGACCTGTCTCATCATTAACAGAAGTGCTGGTCAATCACTGGATTGTATTTGATCTTCAGCAATGTCTCTGGCCCTGATCCTGACCTGGACCTACTGCTCTGCATCCTGGCTTCCTGTAGGTGAGGTACCAGCTCATGTCTGCCTAGTGAGCTCTAGTCTCAGCACACTTTTCTTTAGAAGAGCAGCCTTTTTGTTGCTTTGTGTAACACAAAGTTGCCAATTAATATTAAGTATAAGGATAAAATTGATAATACATTTTCTTTTCTTCTATGCATCAAGGGATGTTAAGTGTGACCTTGACTACACAGCACTTATGCACTTGTCCCACAGGCACCCCACACTCACAGGTCCCCCAGATCCCAGCAGGGACTGTCCACTCACCTGATAGCCCAGCTCGGAGCTGTCTCCCCTGCTCATCTGCGGTTGTCAGCCTGAAGATTGCCAGTGGGTGCGCACAGACACACAGACACACAGACACAGACACACACACACACACACACACACACAGAGACACAATATCTCTCTCAATGTCTCTCTCTCCGTCCATGCACAGCAGGTTTTGGGGAAGGTACAAACACCCACCACCCCTCCAGCAGCTGGCACCTGTGTGTGACCCGTGCTCCAGCTCCAGCTGACAGCGCTGAGACCTGCACGGGCACTGCTCACCCCAGAAGTTGGTTTTCAGGGCACAGACAGTTCCTGCCGCAGTGCTGGAGGTTAAAGACCCCCCTCGCTCCAGCTGCCGGCCCTGAGAGCCCCCTCAGTCACTCTGAAGCCAAGAGCCCGGCCAGAGGCACCACGGCCGCGGCCTGAGCGCGGCAGCCGCTGCCGGGCCTCACACGCTGCTCCCCCGCAGCCTCACCGAGTCCTTGCAGCCCTCACTGCCCGGCACGGGAATGAGGGGCCCAGGGGAGGAGGATGAGAGCGGCAGGGCACACTGTGGTGATCAGCTGCAGGGCTCCCCAGACAAGCCACTGAGCAGCTGCAGCTCACAGGCTGCAGGCCCCTTCTGTCCCCTTGTCTGCCCATCCCAGCTCTTAGTTCCTCCCTGCTCCCTCTTCCCTGCACATCTCCTCCATGGCTGGCGTAGTCTCACTGACCCACTGCAGCATCCCAGAACCTCAACTACATCCTTATACTCTGCAAATTTCCAAGTTTTTCTACAGGCTCTTGATTACTCACCAGGTGGTGTGGTTCACCAGGTTTGTTTGTATAAGGACCTCTCTTTATAACTTGTCAATCTGGTTTCTGTCCCTGTATGTTCTTATTGCTCCTTTGACCAGATACCCTAAAGGAGCAGGGATTCTCCTTCTGCATACCCATAGAGTATTTAATTGAATGTCATGGGAATTACCTCAATAAAGTTTATTGAAATAAACCTACAGAGCATAATGTTAACTACTAGGAGGAAAAAAAAAAAAGGAAGGGTAAAAAGTTTATAAAGTAATTGGAGGTGAGTCATGGGACAAGTCTTTTCTACTGGGTTAAAAAACATACTTGTAGTTTTGTATGGCAAAGCCAGATGTCTTCACTTCTCCAAGTAATTCATTTTAATTAGCTTTAAGTTCACAGCTACCAAAACCTTGCTTTAATATAGACTTTGAGAAACTAAAATTGAGGTGAGAGGTCAGCTTTATAAAACCCTGAGTAGTTTGGTAGTGATCAAAGCTTCATATATTTATTCTCTACTGGCTTCATTTTTATAATAAATGGTTCTTTTAGGTTTTCAAGCTTTTTAAGAGAGAAAAAATTCCCAGGATTTTTTCCTTGTTTTGTAAAAGGTGATATTTTAAATATAAAAAAATCCTTTTAAGCTCTAGTTATTTGGTTGAAAAAGCTTTCCAGTGGAAGAACTCATACAGAAGGTTTTAAAACATGTAGTGTTAAAAAATAAGCAGGAATTTGCCTTTTGTTTTGCCTATCCTCTAGATCAAAAAAACCCAAACAACAAAAAAACCCCACCACAAATAAAAAACTCCCCAAATCAAACCAAACTAAACCAAATCAAACAGACCAAGAAACAATCAATCAAAACTAAACCAAAATTCACAAAAACCCAAACCAAAGAACTGACCAGAATATTCTTTCCTTCACATTGTTTTAGTTGATCCATCTAGGCAGCTGTATGATGATCTTTGAATTTTTTTAATCTGCATTCAGATGGAAGAAAATATCACTTTCCTTGTACAATCCTGGAAGTGTATAATTTTAGTGATATACCCACTTCAGGCCATTTGTCAGAAGGGAGTTAATGGGAGCAGGACCTGTGCAGAGGAAATAGTGTTTCAAGAAAGGGCAATTAAAATGGAATCAGTTTAAGTTTTGAAAGGATTAGAAACAAAGGGAATTTCACCTCTTCTATCACAAGTTTTTGTTTGTCAGAAACACTTTGTAAGCATATAGTCTAATTTCTCTTCAGCCTAGGTAGACCAAACTAGGTAGACCAAAGTGTCTCATGCTTCCCACTGCCATGTAAGGAATAGAAATGTACAGAAACACCTCACTTCTCAGTCTTCTCAGTCCTGTTTTGCTGGGAAGAGAGCCTTTGTGAAAGAAACAATATGTAGACCTAACCATTTCTTTCCTCCCAACACCCGTTCAGTAATTTTGTCTCAATGCAAGCACTGGAAAAGTTCTGAAATGAGCCATTGTTTCTGGTTACTCTGCTTTTGTGTCAAAGTAATTGGCAATATTTGACCTGATGGCTGCATGCAGGAGCAGATCTGTGTTATCCTGGTGTATGGGGGGAACAGGTTTCAGTATGATCATTGAACAGGACTCACCTGAGCACCTCTGCAAAACCAGTCCAGTGTCTTGAACAGAATTCAGCAGGAGAGAGAAGCCAGCAAAATTTAATGACTTGACTGAGTTACATACATAATCCCTGAGAATTATGTATGTAACTCAGCAAAGTCCTAGCAGGTGGGCCAAAGGATGGGAATGGCCGGCTTAGAATAGCTCAATTGTCCCGGTGACTGTGAAACAGCTTCACTTTAAGTATTCTTAGATGTCTGACTGAGGCTCACAGGCTAAGTGAATCCTCAGCAGTTTTCAGATGAAACAAAATCTGGGAGGAGTGATTGAACAGCAAGTGGTTGTGCGGCCATTCAGAGGGACCTTGACTTCCATAGCTACTGTCACAAGTGTGGCTTGTGCAGGCCCTGTGTGAGTAACACCAACACATCAAAGTAGCAAACTGGGAGTTTTTATATCAAGGCAGTGGGGCAAAGCTCATATTGCCTTCACTTTTTCTCATCAGCACTGAAAAACTCAGAAGTGAATGGAACTCAACTCAGAAAAAGTGCTAGGACCTTATTCTTCTCTTGTGACTGCAGCTCTTAGTTCAGGGCAGAAGATTTCAAGTTTCTCTTGATCAGCTCTGTCAGGATATGTGTGACCTTGGGTCATGTGGCACATAAGAAATTTCCTTTGGCTACACAAAAAAGATTTCTGAAAAAAGCAGAGAAGACAGACAAGGGGGATCTGTGGAGCAGTACATTATTTTGCATCTATGGAGAGGCACTGGCCCTGAAACTGCAGTGAACTTCCAGCATGAGACTACCTTCATGCATGTAGGTGATACATAGCCCATAGAAATGGCACTGCGCATGGTCAAAGCCGAGAGTTGGTCACAAACTCGCAACGTCAGGGTTAGATGATTTATCCACATTTGCATGACCAGCCGTAGTGGGTTAGCCCCAGTCCAACACAGCCAGTCACTCATTCACTCCCCACTAAGTGGAATGTGGAAGGATGTCAAAAGGGTAAATAAGCGGAAACTTGGGGATTGAGATAAAGACACTGTAACAGATAAAACAAAAGCTGTGCTACCAAGTAAAACAAAACAAGGAGTTCTTTCACTGCTTTTCAAAGCCCAGCAGGCGTTCAGCGTCCCACAGAAGATCAGGGATGTTCTCTGTCACAGTTGTGTCCAAACACCAACACTATAACCCTGGGCACCCCACCTTCCTCCTTCTTTCCCACAGATTTTATTGCTCAGCATGGTGTATGGAATATTCCTCTGGTCATTTGGGGTCCGCTGTCCTGACTGTGTCACCTCAACTTCTTGTGCACTCCCACCCTGCTTGCTGTGGTGTAGTATGACAGAGAAGTTCTGACGCTGTGCAAATATTGCTCAGAAATCACTAAAGCACCACTATGTTATCAACAATTTTTTCATCACAAATCCACAATACTGCACCATACTAACTGCTATAAGAAAAATTAACTTCATCCCACCCAAAGCCAGTAGAGTAGTGGTAGCCTGGAATTTGGCCTAGTTACCCAAAATCCAAGAACAGAGATTTCTTAAAGTAGGAACAGGCCTCCTTCCCTTTGACATCACACTCAACACATGTTCCTTTATTTACTGTAACTGAAAATTTCAGCAGGTTTCTGCATAAGCTTTAATGTATGCCTTGCAGCAAGGTCTACCTAGTTCAACAGGGACAATTTTCCCTGTGACACATAACTGCACTGCTGTTTCTTCCCTATGGGAAGCCCCTACAAGGGCTTTAAAATCCAGGTGTCTGGAGATGGGAACTTGTGCCCATTCCACTCCAACCAGTTTGATGTCAGTGTCAGCAGGAGATACCAGAGCTTGGAGCGGGATCACAGGCCAGAAGGAGAACACCTGAAAATCCCCAGAGGAATTCCGGACACTCCAGGCAGTAAGTTGGCTTCATTGGAGACCAGATTTGAATGCCTTTGTGCAAACACACAGAACATGGGGAATGAACAAGAGAGTGAGGGATGTGTGCCAGCTTGCAGAGCCATAATCTTATTGGCATGACTGAGATGTGAAAGGGATGCCTCCATGAATGGAGAGTTGGAATGGTTCAGAGAGCTGGAACACAGATTCTTCCGGTAGGACAGGGACACAAGAGCATGAAATGACAGGACTAGAGGTAACAGCTTCAAGCTAAAGCAGAGTAGTTTTAGATTAGAGGTTAGGAAGAAATTCTTTACTGTGAGAGTGGTGAGGCACTAAACAGGTTGCCCCAAGAAGCTGTGGATGCCCCATCCCTGGAGAGGCTCAGAGCCAGGTTAGGCGTGGCTCTGCACTAGGCCTGGCCTAGTGCAAGGTGTTCCTGCCCATGGCAGGAGGGTTGAAACTAGATGATTTGTAAGGTCCCCCCAAACAAAACTATTGTATGATTCTATGATGAACACATAATACATTTTTTTTGATGTTGCTCCTCCCTGCCTGCTGCACTTTTGAACCTGATTAAAATGATTCTGCCAAGTCAGATGAAGCAGACCTGGATGTGGGAGACTGGAAGTTTCCTGAGAATTACTACAACAAGTAATGTATTTCCATTTTTGTGATATCAAAGAATTCAGAATTTCTTTTCCAACTTCTCCTGCTGCTACTTCCTTCCCCAGTGAGGGTCAGGATCTGATCCTAAGATTGGATTTAACCTTGGATGTTAAATTGTTATACAGAAGCCTTTCCACCACAGCCCAAGTGTGCTTCATCACATATGGCCTTAGTTGTAACTTCATCTTCAAAATTCTTTGGCCAAATTATTTCCAAACTATGTTCCAGCCTCCCTTTAAAGCCTTCAAAAGGGGACAAGAGAGCCCTCTGTTTGGAATTTTTATGGTAATTCCTCTTCTATACATTATCTCTTATCTGGTTGAAGGAACGTACAGTGAAAATATCACTTTAAATTCCTTTGAGGAGGAGGTAGCATGATCATGTGCTGCCATCCTCCACCCATTTCTGACAAACTGACAGCAATCTCTGGCCTGTTTGATTTCAGCTGACAGCTGAGGGATGTTATTCACCTGTGTTGCCTCATGAACCATAAAAACTGAGCTCACACAATCCATCCAGAGCAAATAATCAATGTGCTATTTTATACTCATGAAGAAGGGTAAAGTAAAAAATCCACAATCATGAAAACACACAAGGGAAGGAAGACACAGTCTGCTCACTGCAGGAGTTCAATTCGCCAGGCTTCTGGTAGTGATTTTGTTTGAGCATAATTGTCTTTGTGAATCAGCCAATCACATGATGCAATAAGCAAAACAGTAAATCAGTTCAAGCAGTGATGTACCTTATAATTAAGCAATGCAAGTAATCAACCTAAAATAGGACCCACATGAAATTGTAGTGTCATCAAGCAATAACTCAATCACAGGTCTGTTTCCAATGTGGTAATCACGTGGAAAAGGTTGTTTAATTATTAAGCCCCTCAATTTTGAATTTCTTGGTAGAACCCAGGCAATGTTTAAATGCCCTGTCAGAAAACAGAACTACTTTCCAGTTAGTAGTTTCCCTTACTGTTGAACATGAAGAAGACAGTTTTATCTTTCCTGAAGCCCCAAGAGAATTGACTTTCTAAGAGCGGCTGTGCCTTTGCTCTGAAAGCCTTTATTTTAAAAGGAGGAACACTGTGTTCCTATCCTTTTTATTCCTCTCCAAAAGCTCATCTAGTCTCAGAAGCTGACAAAGAGATCCTACCATGGTATTTTGCAATCGGTTCTAGGGAAAAAAATACCAAACTCTTACCTTTTGCTCTGTGGAATCCCTTTCCACAAACAGAGCTGCTTTAGACTTCTTTGCGATCAAAGTAACTCCTTGTAAAATTAAAAGGAAAGCTTTTGTGAAGCATAATTTCTTTTGTGATTGAAAACATTTTTCTTCTAGCAAATGGAAGCAGAAATGAGTAATAACTTTTGAAGTCATTAGGTTTTATCTGTAGCATTTTCTGCTGAACATTTTGATTATCAGGTGGTTTTGACAGAAATGTGTGAGATTTACTTTTTTTAGTTTAACATTTCTTGAACTCTGTGAAAACTAAATCAAAAATAATTTGAAGAAAAATTGGAAAAAAGCACAACCAAACTAAAGTAAGGAAGTCCTTTTACAGAAACTGTCATGAAAGATATTATCATCATGTGGGCTTTATTTCAATTCTCTTTTCTAAGGCTGAGGTTTGACACCATTCTCACAAGTTGCATTTATTTCCTTGGGAGTTAAGTTCTCATTAGTGTTTGCTTGGTAGATGCTGCTTCATTTATTTCAGTTTCTGCCTTCTGTGATACTTTGAGCTGCAGCCTCCATGAAGTCAGAAGATCTCTAGTCTCAGCTGCATCACAGGGACTGTCCTTTTTAGACAGCTAAATATATCACCATGACTTGAATTTCCTTCTGGGATTTGTGAATTGAATAGATGGGGTTCTCCATTCCCTCTGCACTGACATACAATTGAGAAAGCTTGACCTTTATCTGCTGAATACCCATTTCATTCTAGCCTGACAATAATTCAGTCCCAGAACCATAATGAGGTTTCCCAAACTTGTTTGTCTCCTAATTACATAGTTTTATCCTATGCTGGGAGTCAAAAAGGGAACTGGTCACCAATTAACCATGACATTTCTGCTGTTTTTATGTCCCAAAGTGACCTGACACGTCCCACTAATCTTCTCCTTGGGTCTTCAGGAAGCCTACACCATATTATTCTGTACTTTTCCACTAATATATGCTGTAGGAGACAAATGTAATGAAACTCAGTGCAAGACCTTATGGGAGGGTGAGGTACTATTTTTAAACTGTCTCTAAGTAGGTTAAAGCTTGGCACTTACACGTTTACATCAAGTCACCAGCACCAAGAGGAGTGTGCCCAGCTGCTCCGACTAAGATCAGTGATGTACGACACAGAGGACAATGGATGCTTGGTCTTGAGTCTCCACTGTGTCTCTTGGGTTTGTCGTGGTAGGTTCTTGGAGTAACTGATTTTCATATGCTTCAGGAAGCCTCAGCTATTTTACATTGACACTTACTCGAACCTTCATGAACCAGATAAGCCCAATGTCCTAGTTTCCTGATTTTTAGACCATTTTAAGTGTGCAGTGTGTTTTCTTGTGGAGATGGGAGGAAAAGAATCATCATAGGATATACTATAACTGTGTTGCCATCTTTTCTTGAAAGGTGTCAGTGACAGGTCATACATGGGCTGTGACCTTATAAGAGCAGTAATTTTTTGGGGTCAATTGAAAAATTACCTGTTTGCCATTGTTTAGCAGTTTGATTGTGGTTTCCTATGTCTTTGGTTACCAATACAGTCTGTTCATGTAAAACCTCCTCTGCTGTCTCTTGGGTGCATGCACACATACACAAGTGTACACTTTTTAAATAGTTAATCTTTCAAACCAATTGTTCTCTGTCTATTAAAAATCTTCTTAGAACTGCCTCAAAAAACAGTGCTTCACTGTTGAAGCCAGTAATTTTTTCAGATCTTCAACCTCATTCACCTCCAAAAATACAGGACGCTGCCAGGATCTCAGAGTCAAGGGGCTTGCTTTATAAGACACTGGTAGCACAGAAAATAATAACTTTTATTCTTTTGACTAGGAAAAGCTAAGCTTTTGTAAGGATGACACTATCTGAGAAGGAAGTAGTTCTGATCTGCAAATCATTTGCACTACAATGTCACCACTCTTCACCTTAACAAATATTGACCCTATCAGTATCCATTTCTGCAATCCCTGGGAAGTGAGATCAGCTCTTTAGGGACAAGTGCTCTTCCCTGGGTATCCAAACACTTCTGATTGACAGGAGAGCTATTTAGCCATATCAGATGTACTAGCCAATGGATGAACATGGCTAGTGCATGATGAAAATGTCTAGGTAACATTTCCCTTGTGTTGCGAGACAAAATCCAATGTCTGGCTCTGGTATGGCCTTACATGGCCAGTGGAATGGCACTTGCTCCTTGAAGTCTCTGATCAGGAAAATATTCCATCCAGGCAGGATCAGTATTTTGGTGTCACCTCTGCATAAACAAACTCCTAAGAGGATCATATGGGACTGACATCTTGTCTAGTGCTAGGACATTGAAAATCACATTTGTTATTTGAAAGTGAAAGGAAGAAACCAGTCCAGAGAAAACCTGGTCGTGTCCTGGGAAACCTGGCTTTGATTGTTCCTGCTTCCACCCTCACTTAGTGAGTTGGGATAGATCTTTCTCTGGATACTCTACTGCTCTTCTCATGACTCAAAGTTATTTCATGCCCTCCTTTAGTAATGATCTCAACAGACCTACTTGACCTTGCTGATGAACTTCAGGTATCAGTATTTGTGGTATGATGCTGTATTGTTAATATTGGACCTGCTGGTTTGTATTAGGAGCAAGAGTTCACTCTGCACCCATTTCCAGACATTTGTGTTCAAATTCTACTCCTGCAGAAAGGTGATGACTTTCTTGTTTTGCTTACCTTTTCTCTTCATGGTGTAGGACTGTCTTAATGGGTATATCTTTATAGGGTGTGAAAGAAATACATGTCCAATAAATTTTCAGTAAATGAATAGGGCACTTTAAAATTCATGCACATAACAGGCAGCAGACTTTTAGTGCCTCCCAGAGTTCAATTTCTAGTTTTTATTTAATTTTGTAGGAATAGTGAAGTCTCATATGCCATGAAGCAAAAGGCAAATCTCATATCCACAAGTGTATATTCATTTAAAGTTAGCTTATGAAGTAATTTTATAAGAGGTAGCTCCAAGTGGAAAAAAAAAGTGTGGAGAAGATTAATTCAGCTGAGTCTCTCACCATTTCAAATTGAAGGGGAAAGAAACCCAAACATGCACCAATTTAATATAATGTTAATTCCTTGAAAACTCTCCTGAGTAGATTCTTTATTTCCTGGTAGAGATTCTTACTACAATTAGTCTCTCATGAAGACTTAATAAAATTTAATTCTCCTCTAACAAGCCAACAATTTCCATGAAATTAATCAAAACTAACCATATGAGACTTATACTCCTGTGTTACTTGAGGTTGAAACTTGCTGATGGTTTAGAAAGTCATGGAATGGATAGACAGTACCAAATGAATGTGCAGGTGGGTTATATTTACCCTATTTCCACATTAAATAGCTTTGATTCTCTTATCCCTTTGGAGTCTACATCTGTTTTTCAGGCAGGTTGCTTAAATATGTGCTTAACCACAGAGCCCTAACCCATTATTTGAGTGTTTTTCACTATTCTACTGTAATACCTGAACAGAGAACTCTCTGAAGTGAGAGGTTTAGTCCAAAGTATAATTGTGATGGAGACTGAGTGGGAGCAAAAGAAATGATGATTTGTAGAAGAAAGCCCAGCAGGGAATTTGCCACCATTCCCAGGCAGCTTGGAAACCTGAGAAACAACACAAATGGAATGGAAAAACAAAGTTTTCTGTGTCGTTGCTTAAGCTGACTTTGAACACACAAATGGCCAAGCCTGAAGCAACATCAACCAGGCCTCCCCAGCTCAGCTTGCCCAAACCTGGCTTCCCATGCCACAAAGTCTCAGCAAGTGGGCAAATGACTTCATTCTTACTCACTGTTACTGGCACATCAAGAGGGAGCTTGGACAGAGGCATTCATGTTTATGTGCAAGAATAGTGACCTGCTTTGTTTGTGTGCATCATCTGGCTGATAAATGCTGTCATTTGAAGACTAAATATTACAAAAGGAGATTAGGTGAGAAATGGCATGCAGGCCATTAGCAAAAAGCAATGGGAAATTAAAAGACACATGAGGACGTATGGAACAATGTTTGTATTTCACAGAGATTCACATGTTAGTGATTAAGCATTCAAGTTACTGAATCCTGAAATGCTTTGACTGTCAACACAGGACATTTTCCTCTCTAGATTTACATTTCCCAAAGATTCTCTAAACACAGTGAATTTTCTCATTTACTTTGTTACTAATTTTCAGCAAAAACTGATTGTACAGGAAGGCCCTGTGTAAGAGTTAAATTGACAGATCATCTTTACAATAACATAATTTCTATTCAGGTGAACTCACCATATGAGATGTTCGGGCTTAGAAGAACTAATTTGGATTCAGCACACATGCACTAATGGAAGTGTCGAAGTCCAGTATTTTCAGTATATTAAGATTAACTCTCTAGTGCTTTAGCTTAAATCAAAATCTGTGTTTTGGCCACATTTGTCTAATACTCATCATATTTAGTTGTAAGAACTTTATTAAGGCTACTTATTTCTACTGGCCAGTAGTCAGTCACCCATTTCGTGACTGTTTAATATGGTAAAGGCTAATGTGTTCCACTGACATTTTACAGATTAGTTAACTCTTCTCCTTTTTGTTAAGGGTTTCAATTGCATGAACTGTACATGGGGAGGATATGAAAATCAAAAGAAGAAAATCACAAACTAATTTTTTAATCAGTTTTAGCTATAAGAATTTTTAGAGGGTTAGACTAAATCCTGGGGTCTGATTAGTTGTCATAGCCCCTGAAGACAGTGGGTTAATAAGGCAGGTGTAATAGATGAGGTGTAAAAAATTTGCCAGCGGGAGAAGAATCAAGAGAAGATGCAACATTTTTTCTCTATTGCATAGATTTGCACACAAAAGAAGAGTACTTGCAGTCAGAGAGATGAAATGCAGAGCTACAGTATTGTCAGAAAGCTGTGGCAGTTGCTGAAGAGAGGAAGTCTTAAAAAATACCAGAAGGAAAAAGATTTTATGGGAACTATAACATATATGATCAACTGGCAATACAAGGATGAAGCAGAAAAACGCATGGTAGTGTATGTCCGTGGAGCCCCATGGAGAGAAACTGATGAAAGAACAATGTGATGTATTAGGCTGTGGATGCCTGTTAGATGGGTTTCCTCACTGCATTGTATTCCTTGTGCTTGGTTCTGCAATGCAAGGGGATTGAATCTCCAACATTGCAACCTGCGTGCAACCTTATTCCTGCAACACTGTGGCGCTGTTGATTCACTGACACTGAATGGATCAATAGAAGAAATGTCACGCCAGTAAAGGCAGGGAACAAGCTGGCTGGATACTTTAATTTGTGTGACACTACAAGTTACATTTTACAGTTCCACTGAGGTAAAAAAAAACCAACCCAACAAACACATTCTAAGGTGACATCCATGTCTATTTCTTTTGGATTACATAGATTTATTTTCAGGTACTGGTATTCTGCTAATCTCATTCAGCAAATACTCTTACCTCGAAAATGACTTCATTGCATGTTTAGCTTTCTTATCAAAGTGAGGCAGTGGAGATCAAGTTCAAAACTGAAATAGGAAGTTATGAGGATTCCTAAGCTTTCAGACTTCATTTAACTACCATGGTCTCTTCAGAAACATCTGGGTGTAAAAAGAATAATACTGTAACAGCCTAATTTAACAGCATCTACATCACCCCTCAGAGTCATTGCTCTACATGTATCTGAAGTATCTAAAAATATGCACTGTAGTGGTTTGACATTGGCCAAAGCCAGGCACTCAACAAAAAATCTATTTATTCATTCTCCTCTGCTGTAGTTTAGCAGAGGAGAATGACTAAATAGGTTTTTTATTTGGTGGGTGCTTGGCTTTGGCCAATGTTAAAACTCGACAATTTTGGTGGAGGATGCAGGCAGTTGGTTCCAGGTGTACTGCACACCCCTCCAGGTGAAAGCAAACTGAGGCCTGCATTCTGCTGCCAGAGAAATGGAGAAAAATGCATTGGCAATGTCTATAGTGGCAACAGTGGCATACCACTTCACTTCCTTGGACCCCAGCTTGTACTGGAGTTCCAGCATGTCCGGCACAGCAGCACTCAGTGGTGGAGTCACTTAATTCAAGCCACAATAGTCTACAGTCAGTCTCCATTCTTTGTCAGACTTGCGCACAGGCCAGATGGGGCTGTTGAAGGGTGAGTGGGTCTTGCTGACCACCCCTTGGCTCTCCAGTTCACGGATCATTTTTTGGATTGGGATCATGGCATCTGGATTCATCTGATGCTGCCGGCGGTTTACTGTCGAGGTGGCAATTGGCAATTGTTGCTCTTCCACCTTCAGGAGTTCTCCTGCAGAAGGATTCTTGGACAGCTAGGAAAGCTGTTCAATTGCCTAATGGATCTGTGCATCCCTCCATGTGCTTTATGAATTACACGAAAACAGTTTCTTGTTTCATAGTCCTCACCATGGCTTGCAAAACAATCTCAGCTCTGAGGTTTGGAGCACCTCCTCCTACCCCTCTCTCCTTTTCACTGACCTTAATGTTGCCGCGCTGCTCTCCTCACAAATTTTCACCATTCCCTTTTCTCGGACTTGGGAGAGAATTGGTGTTTGTAGGTTTGCTTGTTCTCAAGTTCTACCAATTGAAAAGTTCTTACAGGGTTTCACAGCGCTGACAAGTTGATCCCATCCGGGCTGAGGGGAATTGCTCCTCACGCTCCCCGCTGTCGGCCACATGCACCCCCAGCAGCTGCGCGGGCGGTGCCGGGCACCGCGACACCGCCGCGTTCAGCGCCTCTCTTTGTGTGGGGCTGCCAAAAGGAGAAGCTGCTGCCGCCAGCCCTGCCCTTCCGTTCGCAGCACGGCTGGCTGAAGGCAGCTAAGCAGGCAAAGCTCACTGCGAGCCGTGCCGAGGTGGCTGCATGCATGGTCCTGGCTGCGTGGCTGGCCCCACTGGCATGGCTCTGGCTGCACTGGCACAGCCCCCATCAGCCGCCTCCCCACCTTGTGGAAGAAGGAGAAGGAGAGCATGTGTCCAGTTTTTTTCCTACTTAAATATGTCATCACAGAGGCATTACCAACTTCTGTAATTGTAAAGAACAGCTAGTAACGTGTCCATATTCAGAGCCTTCAGGGACTGGCTTTGCTAGATATACTAGAAACTTCAAGCAGTTGTTTATTGCTTTGGTTTTTTTCTCAAATGTTTCCTCTGTGGCTTCTCCCATCACCCAGTAAATATCAGGCTCTGTTAAACTAACACAAGCACACATTCACTTCATGCTTAATGAAAAGTTTAAAATGCTAATCAATGAAATTTGTCATTATGGCTCAGAGATTGACATTTTGAGATGACAGCGTCCCTTCCAAGATGAGGTCAGAACTTGAGACTACTCTTTTAAAACAGGAAAAGAACTACAGGCCATATCAACTGACACCAAGCTATCATTTCAGCCAAGTATGCTGCTTCCCTCTAATAATTTTCTTTTCCAAGACACAGAGTAATGAAAGAAGGCGAGGCATAGAATTACCTGGAAAAATAGAAATTCTGTTGTAAAGTGTGTTTGACATTTTGAATTGCTTGCACTTTAAATTGTAACAAAGAGGAAAAGTGTGACCTCTTTTTCCCTCTCCATGACAAAAGAATTCTGAAAAAACCCAATTTACACTGCTATGATTTTGTTTATTTTTCAGATATGCATGTATTGCTTGAAGCAAGGCAAAGTGATTTGATCATGGAAAACATGCAACACTTTAGATACCTCCAAGTAGAATGTTTCAACAGCATTAAATATAGAACAGTAATTTTTTTTTAACCTCTTTGCTTCCAAACTCATGTATAAGCTGACACATCACAAAATGCTCTGGTTTGGATGACTTGTTTACTGGTGGAAAAATTCCTGCCAAAACTGCCAAAAGTACTTGAAATAATAATCTCATGACAAAACTTGATATGCTTTGGATAGAAGCATCTTTATTTAATCACTGCGGTGATAAAGATGGATTCTTGGCTTTATGGACAACTTCTGTCTGCCAAGGAAGCCTTGTAATGTAGAGCTCTAAATCCTGGAGATAAAAGCTGCAGGATATTTACCTGATCATGCCTCTCCACAGGAATCAGAGTCCTGCTGAGAAGGGACTCTCAATCAGTCTGGTAAGGCAAGAACTTGTCCAGAGAACGGGAAACGAAGAAAGGAATAGAGATACAGTGACCAGGGGACTAGAAAAGGTAGCAAACAAACAAGAAGTTGTCTGCTTAGCAGCTAGAGGCTGTAAATGGCAGCCTAACTTGTGGCTTATTCATAAAGTAAGTTGGGGCATCTCTGTTCATTAAAATAAAAAAGAAAAAAAATAGATAGTTTGCATTCCTGTGTTTACATGTCATTAAGACAGAACAATCAATGCATGTTTGTTTTCGTTTTTCTGATGGTGGGCAGCTAAAATTTGGTCTTGTGATAGCTGAAGCAAATGCTCGACTAGAAAGTTAATCTTCAAGAAATCTCAAGGGACCAGAGCTTCAGAGCTATCAGAAATGGCTGAAAAACCCTTTTATAGTTTTGGCTTAAGGGAAACACACACTTCTTAAAAAGAATATTATGTGTGGTTTTTTTCTTTAATTTGGTTGGAAAATAAAGACCTTACTCAAAGCCTGCTGTAAGTTGAATGGAACAACAAGAAACAAAGCCACACTTTTGAAAAGGAAAAAATGCTTGAATTTTGAAATGTTTTGACAGTCAGAATTGACAGTTGAAGAGAAAATTAAACATATAGTAGATTTGTGTTCAGTGAACTAAACCAGTGAAGGATTAGCAGCTGATGTGTACAAACTACCATTAGAAAGCACCTGACTCCTCTCTCTCAGTAGCTGTGTTGACAAAAAGCTAATCATCCTGCTCCTATGCAGATCTTACCAGCGGTCTACTGAACAGTGCAGTGGCTCCAATAGTGAGAGCTCATAAAATATAAGGAGGGAAAAAGGAAAAAGAAACAGAGTATGATCATTTTGGGCAGCTGCTTAAGTATTTTCTATAACCTTTACACTTTGTTTGTGAGCTTTCTTATTAGTATCATTTTCACATGGCATTGGTTTCAGTTTAGTAGTCAAACACCATATGGAAATGAATAATCAAACATTGCGTTTTAAGATGTTGAAATGAAACATCCTGACTAATTTATTTTTTTCTTCTGAAAACAGACCTTTCCTTCCTTTTGGAGATCCATATATATATTTTTCTATGGAAAATGTCACCAAACCCAATTATTGGCTTATTCCATTTCTTACACAGATTCCCTGCTGGTGGCCAAGGAAGAAATCTGAGTTCCATGCAGAAAACTCCATGGAGGAGATCTTTGCTCAGTTTTCTGTACTCTTCATCTGCACCAAGCAAGGTCATAATGTGGATTCCTACTGTTCTGGTTCTGCAAGGAAGAACAAGCCTATTCCCACAATCAGCAGCAGGCATATGTCAGCTACACAGCCAGATTACGAACTGGCTTTGGCACTTGGGGAAATTTTGGAGGTGTCAGGGCATGTTCAGCTGTTCTCTGTCCGTGGTGCTGGGATAGACCCCATTCACAGACACCAGTCTCTATCCCTCACTCTGGTGAGAAAACACTGCTGTTTCTGAGATTTTTTTTACTGTCCAGTAAATGTTATAAAATTGCATTACTCCTAGATTCATACTCATAAATTATTATGAACCTAGGATATTGTAATATGCCATTAGAAAGAAGATGCAGGTGGCATTGCTGATATCATTACCAGGGCTGCACGATCTGTTTCTCCTGTAGCAGACATCATGTATGGCAGGTAAATCACCTAGCAGATCCCCATGAGTCTATCTTTCCAGCTGGGTTTCTTGGAAAATTGAGTAAAGGCTCTGCCTCCGACGTAAATGCCTTCTCAAGAAGCCTTTCTGAGACTATGAATAGACACAGATCTATAGACTACACCATCTATTTCGATTGTGTCCTTTCCTGCCTTTGTGCCTGACCCTCATGTGGTGAGGAGTGTACTGGAGGGAACTTTCCTGACTGAATAGTCAGGGTATCACCTGGGCAGGAGGTACCCAAATCAGGCTCACAAGTGATTGGATTTTCACCTAGAAGGTACATCCTGTGGGAGTTACATGGAAGCTGGTGCTTGAGGCAGGGTAGAGATGCTGAAGCTAGGCTTCAGAGTATCTCAGTGGAGTTTGTGGTTTCATGATGATGTGCCTTGGTCTCCTGAAGAGGAGGGAACTGTGAGGTAGTCAGTGTTAAGAGCTATGTTTCACTGTCTCACATATCATGATTTTCTGTGTCAGCTGTGTAATCTGGAAAAGGTGGGTGCAGTTTGGAAACAGAACCACAGGGACATGACCCTTGGAGAGTCAGCTGGCTCTGGAAACAGACCAGCAGCTCTAAACAGGTCAACAAGAAGCTCAAGGATCTCTCAGGGACTTCTGGATGTCCCTATTGTTTTGTCTGGCTTTTGAAATCCCTGTGGATGACATCACTCTTCTCTGCACAGAAGGGAGGACATTCGCTATTGCAAAGCTTGTAATGAGCCTATAAACAGGAACATTTCTCAGCAACCCCACTTGGCTATGCTGAGCCTTGGCTGCTGCAGGGGTTTCTTGCTGTAGCACAGTCCAGGATTCCCAAAATAGGAAGAAGAAAGCTGATTTTAGGCAACTGGGTATTCTAACTATTAGCTTACACTTTTCTGATCCTTCTGTTTAAGGGTATTTGTATCGTTCCTTCCCAGACTCTGAGATGCAAGAGCAAGGTGTGTGTATGGAGGTTTGGTAGTCTGGGGTGCGGACACTGTCCTTCTCTCTAAGAGCAATCATATGATGAAAAAGGAATGTGGGTTGTGACATGACAGACCCAAAATATAAACACTGCTCAAAGTCATATAGACACCACAGATCTGGAAACACTGTGTTAATAGCACAGAAACCCAGGCACACAGCTCCAGCAGGCTCCCAGGTTCATTTCTTGAGCACAGTAATCTATGCTGACACACTCCTATGTTATGTATGAAAAAGCATCAAAAATGCTGCATTATGCCTTTTGAATGGTAATTTCTGGGGGCAAATTAAGGTATAAAATAAGAGGGTTTTCCACCCTGTCTTGGTATTATTTTTTCCTCTCTGAAATTTGTTGGAAAAAGTGCAGCACATGCTAACCCAGGTTAGTTCTTAGACTAACATTAGTGTCAGCTGCAAAAGTGGTTTTCTGGGAGGCTACAGAATAGAACCAAACACTTCAGGGGAAGGGATCTAAAAAGACGATCTAATCCAATTGTCTGATCACTTCAGGATGATAGAAAATTGAAACATGTTATAAAGGGCATTTTCCAAATGCCTTTGAAACACTGACAGGCACGGGGCACCGAGGCATACCCAGGTGGTAGACACTGCCCTCAGTGTAGAAACATGCACTCCCTCATCGGCATCTGAAAGCTTTGCGGACTGCGGAGCCCCGGTGGTCGGCATCGCTGCCCCGGGAGGGACTGACTGGCCTGCCGTGCCTGCAGGAGCTGCATGCCTTTCTGCGCGGGGCCAGGTGCGGCTCCGGCGTCCTTCCTGACCTTCAGACGACGTCGCCCAGGGGCCGTGCCAGCGTCTCCCCGGGAGGCGCCGCTGCTCCCCATCCCCGGGCTGCCACTACTGCCGGCAGCATTCCGCTCTAGCCCCCTCCTTCCTTTTGAACCCACAGAGGTTACTTTGGGGGCTGCTGTCCCACCTCTCCTGCTAGCGACAAAACGGCGGATCAGCAGCAGAGCTCGTCTCCTCCCCATCCAGCTCCAAGCCGGCTGGCGGCATCCCTAAAGGTGGGCGCCGGTGCTCCTGGAGTGGATGTTGCTCTGCTTTGCCACGCAGCGCTCGCACCGTGCACAGCTCCTTCCTTCTCACCTTCAGATGCCGTCCCGAATCCGGGCTGGACAACGGATCGCTGCACTCGCGTCCTTCAGCGGCAATCGCAGGGAGAGGACTTTCCTCTTATCCCCCATCCCGCCCCGTCCCTCTCCCCGGCCTCGCCCCCCCCAGCCTGGATAGCGAGAGCACAGATTCTTCTCCGGCCACAGTTAATCCGAGGCGAAGCAAGAGGGAGGAGAAAGTCTTCTCCCTCCCTGTCTTCTTCCTTGCCTCTCTAACTCGTTCCAGGACCTAGTGAATGAGAGGGGATCTCCGGGAAGGACTCAGAACAGAGGATGCAGAACGCTCTCCCACACCCTCCCCCTTTTGCAGGAAGCCGTGGTTGCAGAGATTTCCCCTGGCACACACACTGACTCCCGAGGAGAGGCAAGGAACCCATTGCAAAATGCAACAGCGGGCTAGCAGCCACTCCTCCTTCCCCCCACGGCAAAGCCCAAGGACACCTGGTTGCTGGAGACAGCCGGGGATGGGGTGGGGGACACGCAGGCGGACACACGCACCCCTCCGCGGGCATCGGAGAGCGCTGCCGGCCTGCTCGGCGGCGAGCACCGAGGGGCCAGGGCGGCGCAGGGAAGGGGCGGGGGAGCCGGAGGCAGGGGGAGGGAGAGAGTCCAGCTCCCGCAACGAGGGGAGGAGGAAGGAGGGACCGTGTCGGTGGGATGGTCCGGAAATGCTGTGATAAAAAGAGGGGCGCCGGGGAAAAGTAGGGAGAAGCTGTGGACTCGTTCCTTCTCCCCCGCTCCGCGCCCGCAACTTCCCCGGCAGCCCTCGGGCACACGGGCGCCGGCCGGAGCCCGCGGGAGACGAAGGAGCCGCAGCAGCCGGCACCTGCCGCAGCCACCTGCCCCGGCCCGGCCCGGCTCCGCACAGCGCCGGCCGCCCAGCGAGGTATCGGCGGCGGGGCGGGCGGGCCGTGCCGAGCCGGGAAGGGCAGAGAGGAGAGGCGGGGTGCGGGCACACAGAGACGGGCACAGCTCTTGTCCCTCCAGATGCTGGCACGGCCGTGACCCGGTGCCGAAGTCGGGCGGGGGGTGGGATGCAGCAACCGGGGCTATGCCGCACCTGGGGCCGGCCGGTCTCAACCTTGAGCCGTCCCGGCTCACCCTGAGGAGGTGCAGCCCTCCGTGGCATTGCGCTGGAGGCTTTCCAAGGGGTTCCGGCGGGGGACTTTCCATCCCGCCACCCGGACTGCATCCGCATTCTGATCGCCTAGCATCCCCCGCTTGTTCTCCGAGCACTTGCAGGGCGCTTCACCTTCAAATGCCCCCTCGGCGGTCCCGGGCGGACCTGCCACCTCGGAGCAAACCCTCTGAAAACCGAGAGGGCGAGAAGCAGGCGGGGAAACGAGAAAGTTCAAAGGTTTAACTCCTTCGTGCCCGTCCGCAGATAACAAGCCATGAAAGGGGACTGCATTGTCCTCCGCACTTGCTGCCGGGCACATGCCCGGTCTGGGGGAGCCGCCGTGTATCCCCGACTCCTCCCAGCCGCTGCCCGCTCGCCAACATGCAGCTCTGCCCCTCGGGTGCCCTGTCGTGCAAAGCAGGGTCTGAAAGGATGGAGGGCTGGAAACTTGTCTGCACTCAGACAAAGGGAGGAAGCCTGTGGGGAGAGAGCTGAGGAAGATCAGGCATTAGCTTTTTCTTCTCCTAGAGATACTATTCCTGTTTTGATTGTGCCTCTTTGCAGGCTGCCTTCCAAGGATTCCCAGTCTCTGTGCATGTGAGGTGTGAAGGTGGGCAGGACCCCAAGCAACAAATCATGGATTTTGTTATGAAACAAGCTCTAGGAGGTAAGTGTGATTGGCAAACAAGGGGCCACCTACCCCTCCCCTTTGCACCCTGAAAGAGAGGGGATGGTCTGCTGTGGTAGGTCTGCACCTAGAGTAGCTTATTGAGGACTTGGAACAGTATACCTGTCACTGATTCGTGATCCCGGAGTGGAGCGTTTGGAGAGTCTGAGCAGGAGAGGGCAGCAACAAGCAGAGACGAAAGCCCCAAGTCAGAGAGAGACCTCCCACAAAGGGTGTGCTGGCCCTAATTGGCATGACCAAGGGCCAGCACCTGGATGCATATCCTGCTGTGCAGTGTGCAAGTCTTGATTTGCTTCATGCCATGTCACAGAGGCAGGTCTTATAAAGGACGAAGACTGGTTTAGGCAGAGTAAGCCCAAAGAGTGACATTTTGTCTACGTATGTAAGCCTTCTTTCATCTTTGCCCCAAAGACTGGCCAAATCCTGAGCAAAAAATGCCCAGTGTCGAAATTTCTGTCTCTGATATTTTGAGAGTTAATTTTAGTAAGAACACTACCACAATAAGGATGGAAATTATAATAAAGTATTCCTACACACTTTATCTGGATTTAAGGCCAATCTTCTATGGGTTTCTGTATATTAGCTTATGTGCGTGAGGAATTGTTTTAACCTAATGGTGTGAAATAGAAAAATTAGGGATGTGTGTAGGAGAAATTGAAAACACTGAACAAATATTTGGGAATGATGTTCCTTTATTCTGCCACAGTTACTTTCTAGGCTGCTTGATCTGGACATTTGGTCTAAGCAATGGTCTAAGCATCACTGAGATGATGTTGGATGCTGCTGGGAACTGAAATATTGGCCTCAGAGAAAGTTGATAATTCTCTCTTGTATTCTAGCTCACGTGTGCATTTTTCATTCTTTTTTTCTTTGAAGAAACTGTAGAATCATGAGGCTGTGTAAATGTTTAATGTGTGGTGATATTGATGTCATATACAACTTCAACGTTTACTGCAGGACTCTATCCCATGACACGGAAATAATGTTTTAATCTCTGAAAGTGGTGGGTGTTTTTCACCAGACGAGCAAGATTTTCACAGTTAAGAACAGAAGAAACAACCAAAGTTTTAGTTGGGGTATTTTGAATAGGGAGATCGAACTGGAGAAGAAAGGGACTGATTTGTTTGCACAAAATAGTGAGGTATGAAGACATCTATGTGAGAAGGTAGCGGTTTGTGTGGTAGCAGTGCTGTGTTTCATTTCACTCTTCAGTGCCTGTTTTGAAGGGAATTAGTGTTAAGATGTGAAGGCTTTGCACTGTTTGCTGTAGTGCAAGGTTGCACAGAATTGAACTAATGTACTTGCAAACTGGAGATACAGCCACTACAGCTGGAGATCCATGAATCCAGTAAAGGGAAATAACTGCTTACAGACTGCAGTTAAAGGTGGGGGCAGGCGGGGTGCAGCAAAGGAATAACATCTATGATGGCTGCTTTCTTCTGCAGCTTGGTGACTTAACATGAGCTGGAAGCACTGTCTGCCTGTGCTTAACAGCATTCACCCTGGGCAGACCTTCATTCTAACAAGATGTTGCATGCCAAGATCAGGATTTGTATGATAATAGGACTTTCTGAGAAGGTAAATTCAAAAAGCATCTTTTAGTGAAGTCTGAGCTCCTGATGTCTGTTAAGATGCTGTCCAGGGCACCAGCTCTTTGCCAGATGACTTAATGTGTCTGGAACTTACCCACTTACTCAATAAAGGAGAAGTCTCTGCAGAGTGGTAAAATCCAGGAAATAATTCATTAAGCAGAGTCCTATTTTTAAATTACAAATAGTTTCAATAAGATAAAATAAGATCTCCCAGTGCAAATATAATACTGAAAATAAAGGTGGTTTTGGACACTGGTTTCTCCCTGGAGTTAAAGCCCAAGCTGATGGAAATCGTCCAAGTTGGCCAGGCTGGCACAGCAAACTAAGGACTAAAGGCTATAGTTTGATTCCTTAGTTTTGAGGCCAGAACCCTTTCTGTTTGCCAGTTCTGATATCCAAAGGGAGATTTACTTAAGGGTTGGACTCAATGATCCTTCTGGGTCCCCTTCCAGCTCAGAATAATCTGTGAATTGTGTCCACAAGGATGGTCAAACTGAGCAGAGCACCAAACCTCTAGTTGATAGGCTTGCTTTGGGTAGGATGTGGTCTGATCTGCTAGTGACCATTTTTGTTATCCTCACTTTCTGGGAGGTCTTTGGGTGGATTTCATAGCTCTTTGATTTTAGTTTAATATGGCTTTTCCCAGAACACCTCTGAATTCATTCTTCTGTTTGATAGGATTTTTTGAATGGTGCGAAAGTTCTTATACCATTCTCATAATCTCTTATGGCATTCTGGGAAGAAAGAAAAAAATACTGCAATTTTGTCATTAGGTCCCCTCTATACAGAATCAGACCTGCTGTAGATTCTGCTTGCTGAACACCTACAGCTAAGGTAGCTTAACCCTTCAGCTATCTCAGATGCTGAAAATTCACCATCTGAGGGCCAGTTGGATGTCCTTGACAGAGCATAATGGTTATGTAATTTTCATAAGTCATTTTTATCTTCCCAGCGTACAGCCCTAAAATGAAGCTTAGGCCAGACCTTTTGATAGCTAAGAGCCTGGAAATCTATTTGCAGGTGGTTGCTTTTGACCTTTCTCTAGTGTACAAGATTATGCAGGTCTCTGAAGCATTGGAGGAGTTTGGAACCAGGTTGTGTCTTTGGGAGTGGTCAAATAAGGTACTGATAGAAAAACATCATTCTCCTAGCTCCTCACTCACCTTATTGAGGAAGATGAGGTCTCATTCTGCTAATTAGCAGTAGCACAAACCTTAGCAGAATGCTTCTGTGGGAGTTTTGCCATTGCCTTTGAAGCAAACTTTGAAGATATTAGTCTTGTCTCTAATGGCATAGAATGATCAGATTTGCTTTTCCTTGGAGTTTTGCCCATAGGGGAGGAAGGCAATGAGTTGTTCAAGGGTAGGTGAGCTAAGTTCGCAGCCAAGGAAAGGCAGTTATGTGGTGGCAAGTTGCTTTGTTTGAAGGTTTGATGAGGGTACTTAGGTTTTGTGAAATCAGTTTGACAGTTACTGTATTGCTGAGGTAGAATGTGTCCTTTCCCGGTCTTGTTGTTAAAAGAGGGTGTGCAGAAGTCTGCTGTGTCTGTGCAGTGGAAGGTCATCCTCTGCTGTGCCAGCACTGGGATTTTGCTGCTGTGTTGGCAGCAGAGTTTCTGCCTGAAGGTTGACCAGCTTGAAATGTGTCTTTTTAAATCAATGGCCTCTTCATGGCAAAATCCTTGACTCTTTCATTAGCAAGAGAGTGAGCATTAGCAGTGGGGACTGTTGTCCAGGAAAAACAGTACAAAATAGTAGGTTATTCGGCTGGTTTCCTTCTGTAGCTTTTTTTTATTATTTTTCCTTTTTGTGCTTCTCAGACCTTTCAACACTCTATATGGAAATCACACTATTTATTTATTGTCTGACAGTGACAGAAGCCATGGAGAAGTAATGTTCCTTATTAGTTATAAATAGTTAAAATTAGTTATAAAATGAGAAGAAAGTAGCAAGAGGTTAAAGGCTTAAAATTGCTGCTTCTTCTGCCACATAAGTAACAGCAAGGGAATATTTTGTACCTCTGACCCTGCTACATCACAGACATTGACAGAGGTGTGGAGCCAGGGTGATTTGTCACTTTGCTGTTCCTGTGACAGTTCTTTAAATGAAGACAATCAGAATCATTTCATGACTATATTTTACATTAGAAGTGCTCTTTGCCAAGCCAGGTCACAGCTGGGCTAGTGTTATAATGACCAATGTGTATGATTTCCCAGGAGAGAGCAGGAACTGGAGGATCTGGAATGGGTCCTGAAGGAGTTAAGCTATAATACTTTTCACTGTGTATTGCTTATTTCTTGCTGACTTTGAGTGAAAGCAAATTGTGCACAAACACCTGACTCCCATGTTGTACTACACTGTATCACTTCCTCTGTCACTGCTGGCTTGGACAAGTAGGGAAACTGGTTTGAAATAAAAGACAATGAACTTCATGAAGATATTCTGGGTGTCATTCTGTTCCTGGGTGATTTGAGGGCCAGGGTCTGAGATATTTTCTTATGAAAATGAAAAGAGGAAACCTATGGAAAGTGAGGAGAAGTTGCTGGAATGTTGGATCATGATGTGTTTGAAGAGAGAGAGTTTTCCTACTGAAGAAAGCAACATTCTGCAGACCAGAATATTGTGAAATTGTGGTATACAGAACACAAAGTAGCTTTAAATATGATGTTGCACAGAGCCCTTTTAATGTGCTACTTTTATTGCCATGAATGGGAGAAATGGCAAGAACTGGATGGTAAAAGGTTGGAATATCTGCCTTAAATATTGAATTTTTTTAATGTCAGCCTGTGGATAAATTATGCAAATCCTTTCACATGTAACTGTGCATATGAATAGTACTGTCTAAATTTCTTCTTCATGCTTCCAGCATCCCTTGAATTCATAGTGGAGTGCAACCGCAATAGGAGGAAGGGTGGTACATCTGAGTTTCTGGATATTCACTATGATAGATAATACAGGCATGATTTGCTGATTTATTGGCAGCAGTTCAGAGTGGGGATTTCTGCTTCCCATCTGCTTCTTCTGTCAAGAATCAGTGGACACTTTTTTTGGTTCAGAAGGATTCTTAAACTACTATAGGCACAAGACAAATGCAACCAGATTGCTATCTGTAACATGCCAGCAGCGGGGCACTGCCTACTTCAGGTCCCTTACCAGAGCCTTGTTTCAGCTGGGTATATCACAAAACACAGACCAGAGAGAATCCCCTTGTTCTTGAAGACAGACAGAGATCCAAGCCCTCATGAAGATAATGGGATTTAAGTCACTGTGTGACTTAAGCTCTGAAAGAGCAGCTCCTGTGCTAAGCTTACATTAGGGAAGATGTGAGGGTGTGTGAATGCCAGATAAGCCTGAATGAAAACCACACTAGTATTCTACATCTTAGCAGTGATCTTCTGTATATTCTACTGCTGCATTTGTCTGACTTTAGTAGCTTGTGAAGTGAGGATTAAGTCCTTAATTTTTCCTGCAGAAGTTAGCAAGATTGAGTGCAGTCAAAGGCAATACAGTTCAGGGTGGAACACAGGGGTTTCTGTGTTCTCCTTCTCCAACTCACTCTCTTGTTTCTCACATTTCCACTTCTCTGCTGAGCCCCTTTGCTGCACTGGGACCTCATGCATCAACTGGGCTGTGCTCCACTGCTCATGTTAAAGTGTGAAGTTCCAGAGCAGGACAGAAACTGTAATACAAAACTGCAAGTCCTAATCCTAACAAATAGTGCCGGTATTGACTTCTGAGGTCTCTTTTGTCTGTAATCCTTGAAACATTTAACGCATGAGGTCTTTCATTTTGCAGTCAGATGCATCCAAATTACAAAGACTGGAGAATCTGACCAGAGACATGAGATCTCAAGACCACTGTAGCATGTGGTAGGTGTTGGGAGGCCACTTACTTTCATTCTCAGATAACTTCCACCTGTGTTGTGTATAATTCTGGGCCCCACAAATTAAAAATAGTTTTAAAAGCATTGAATACATCCAGAGGAGGGCAAAAACGCTGGTGAAAAGGCTGGAATGAATGTCTTCTGAGCAGTGGCTATGGACCTGGGTTTTCTCTTTTGGAGAAAAGGAGGCAGAGGGGTCACCTCATTGCTCTCTACAGCTTTTTGACGAGAGGAAGTGTGGAGGGAGGTGCTGATCCCTTCTTCTTGGGATCCAGTGAGAGGAGGCAGGAACCTGGGGTAGGTGGCATACATTTTTTACAAGGAATAGTATTTAAAGTGGTTTTTTTTCCCTAATGTAAACTGTTGGCAAAGAGATTTTCTTTAAGAAATTTGATTAAGTTGCAAGATGTCTTCCAAGGAAGCAAATGGTTGCTGTTGAGATGATACCAGAGAAACAACTACAGTGATGGTCAGCTGATTTATTGTATCCATGATCCAAACCAGGAGATGAAAAACTGACCTGGTGCATTTTCCCTGTTCTTTTCTGGAGAAAGCTTCCTTTTATATTTGCTTGCCTCTGTTTGGCCTGTTGCTGTTAGAATCACGCAAAGCTTTCCCTTGTGTCTGCTGGGATTTTTCTTATGTTTGTTTTACTTGCAAGCAGGCACTGTGAGCAGTGTGCTTATTGAAGTATCCTTGGAGGAAATGTGCAACCTTCAGCTGGTTGTAGAGGTGGGCCACAAAGAGCTTAACTAAGATTTGTGCTGCGGGCTATCTGCTTGTCAAAAGCCCGCTTGGAGTGGAGTGACACGGATAACCAGGAAGTTTTCTCTCCCGGAGAGGGAGAAATAACAAAATTTCACATATGTTAAGTAGTCTGTCTAGAATTTATACATGGCAGAAAAAAGGATTCTTCTCCTTTGTTTTTCTGTCCACTTGAAGGAAGGTCTGCATGCTTTCAATTTTAATATCTGTTGCTGTATACCTGCATCTTTCTGACTTTTCTCTTTCTTTACCTTCCATAATAGAAGCAAAGTGGTGGTTTCTTGCCAGCTGCAGGGTTTTGGCGCAAATAGGATTTGTCAGTGCTGAAATTTTAGCCTGCGTTGCATAGGAAATACTGTCTGCAGCAGTGGATTTGGATCTGGGCAGGAGCCTAATGGATGATGTATTACAGTTACTGAGATCTTCCTGGTGAAATGGGATGCTCCAAATATAAGCTACTGGCTTGCATTTGTGTTGGTCCTTAAGGAGAGGGAAGTTCAGCATGTAGTTCAGCTGTTAGCTGTGGAGACCTACTCACTTGCTCATGTGCTGGCGAAAGCACAGACAGAAGAGAATACTGATGTCTATGAAGGCTGATGTACATGGAAGGGCTTTCTTCTCTGACTAGAAGGGTAAGGTTTGAATTCATAAAGCTGTGAAATGAAATCTGTGAAGGCTGCCTGGGTGTAGAAGTCTTGCTGAGTGAAGTCAAGACTGTATGGTCTGTATTTGTCAGCACTGCAGTAAGTACAGGGCTCCAAAATCTCTGAGTAACCTCTGCAGACACTCCACTAAGGGAAGACAGGCATCCTGCCAGTACAGGAATGAGAGGCAACAGCAAAAAAATCTACCCTGAAAACAAGATGGTATCACAGGAAATTTCATGTAGCAATTGAATGGAGATGAGAAGTCCTCCAGCAGTGTTTGAAATCTGCCAAATTGTTGACGAAGCCTGGAAGAGGAGTGGCAATAAACAGGGAAGGCTGGCAGAAAGAAAGGGACAGGTCTGTAGTGTTTTGCCACTGGCTTGTCTCGTATCAGAGGGCTACATGCAAAAGGCATGTTCTTCTGTTTCAGGGCCAAGGTCCCTTCTCTGAACTTTGTGATAGTGTTCAGACAACAGAGAGAATTGACATTGATGCTGAGAGTCAGACACAAATACGAGCTCTAGTGTTACCTGGGGTGAGAATTCATAGTTTTTCAGGCCATTGGAGAGAGGATATGGTTCATGAAGTGGTAACTGGCTAGCCCATCAAAGCTGCAGAGTTTCTGTGCCCACTTCCAACAGCCATAAAGACCCTCAGCAGCATCCTGAAGGCGCTTCCAAATTTTGTGTCTCTGCTTCTCTTTCAGTGGTGGGGCAGAAAGTACTCTGCCTTAGCATTGGATGGTCTTCTTTGAGGTGAGGCTGCACCTCTGTGCTGCCTTTGTATATTCATTCCATGTGCTGAAATAAATTGCTTGAACACGGCAACACAGCACCTTAAACATTTGCTAACTTACTGCTTTGAGCACTTTTTCTGCTTGCCATCATACTTTCTCACGTACAGTCTGATTGTGAGAGCTTGGAATAGTCAGTTGTGTTTCTCTCAGGTTAGTTTTTGGGTCTGGAGTACGTGTCTCAGGATGTAGAACATTGCTGAGAAGGCTGAAAATTTCAACTGATCGCTGAACAGATGCTCATGTGGTTTGCTAAAGGGTAACAGTTACAATTACAGACATGGCCAAGGCTACTAGTGGTCTGTCACTGGTACAAATCTCAGTGCATATCAGAAACAAAATACTTCAAACAAATTGGGTCTCTCTGCTGCAGACAAATTGACAACCGCCCTGTGCAATTTGAGGATTGTTTTTTTGTTCCACTCTCTCCTGTATTTTTAAATAAGCTGTTTTTGAGTTGGGTGGATGCTGTCACTGCAGAAGTGCATTAATACAAACAACAAATTTAATCTGCTGACTTAGTGCATCTTTTTGCAATTTGAATTTGTCATTACCTACAAGAATGAATCTGCTTAGTAGCTGCTTACATTTTTGCATCATTATTTGAGTCTCGTGGCTTATTTGCAATGATACTGACCTTGAAGGAATGTCAAACATACAACAACACAAGCATAAATTTGGGATTCAAATGTATGTGAATTACCTTCTGTGGAAAATAAGGGAAGAAACAAACAAAAAAAAAATACAAGTGGGGAATGATGGAGCTGTTTTGATAACTTCAGTCTCCTGAGAGAATTAGAGCAATGAAGGGGAAGGCAGACAACAATTAAAGGAAAAAGGATGGGAAAGAAATGTGTGTCAATGCCTGTGATGACAAATAGTTGAACTGCCATGTCTCTGTGTCCCTGGCTCTGTCTCATTTTTTTTGTTTTTGCTGGTGAGCTCAGGCAAATTTGACCAGCAGAAAAGACATAAAGACATTTGAACCTTCTGTAGAAGATAACTGAGCGTGAGATGGTTGTCTCAATTACTGGCGTTGTCTACGGGAGAACCGTGGGTGTGCTTGGGAAGGTCACTTGATCTCTGTGTTAAATGGTGTCTTTCCCAGTCTCCTTGCATAGAAAGCATTACAGGACACCATTATCCCAGGAAAACAACAGACTCAACTAGACATATGCTCAGCTCTGAGAACTGCCCTTGCCTTCATGGGAAATGAACACTATTCTTCTGTCCTTCTATCACTCCTTCTGCTTCTTAGTGCTAGACGGAGCTGAACTTCTGGACTTAATGGACTTGAAAATTTGTCCTTGACTTGATATTGGCAATGAAACTTTCTTGCTGTTTCTACTTCACTGCCATGGTGTTACTGAGTATAGTGTGAAACTTTCTGCACACTGCATGAAGGGGCTGGAATTGGATGGGATTGCCTGGCCTCTGTTCCAGTGCCAGTCCTAGGTGTGTCTGTCTCTTTAATTCTTTGAAAATGCATATATTAATCAAAATCTTAATTTGCAAGGGGACTTTGGAAAGGTTTTACTAAGGCTGTGTTGATTTTTGTTTTTAATAAAAAGCTTTTAAACACCTAAGTTTGTTTTTTTTTTCTCAGCAATCAAGTAAAGAAGACATCTTGCAAGCATGAAAGACTACCTGAGACTAAGACATCATGTCCAAACCAATGTATTTTTTAATCTCTGGCAGTTATTTACTTTATGTTGAAGTTAAGTTTATGCATGCTACTCTTCCTTGAGTCTGAGTGAAGTGTTTTGCTCTTTGTGAATTAGATTTCTCTTTGTAGTTTCCTTCAGATTTTTTAAATCCAAAATTAAAAAAAAATCCTGAACAGAATCCAAGTAAGTAAAAAAACTGAAGAGAAGGAGAAAGTACTCAGAGATTTTGCCTATATATGTGTATAGTTCCTCCTCTATACAGTTGTAGCTGGAATAAAAGTGATTGGAATGATATTTAGAAAAAATATTAATTTCATTAGAAACAGAGGAGTATTTTTAAATTTTGATTTGTGTTTTTGTTTGTTTGTTTGAATTCAGTGTATTTAAAAACTTTTCTTGACAAGTGCATCTTTCACTTCTGTATTTTCCTTTAAATATCAGACGTTTCTGTTCCATGTCACCCAGGCTGCAAAAAGACAAGAATAAAAGGTGCATAAAGGAAATTTATAATTACATGGAGATAGATTAAAATGCTGAGGAAAAAGGTTAAGCAGGGACACCGCTACTCCTCTAAATAGATGAGAGAGGTGAACACTGCAGTGAAGGAAGAACTACTTAATGTGAGGGACAATATTGGTAAAAGGATAATGTGAATAAATTGGCCATGAGCATCCTTGAGTCAGTAATTAGTGTCGCTTGACTTGTGGGAGAGAAGAGAGGTGCTCTCTCTGGGAAATCCTCCTGCTGCAGCAAGCAGGAAGAAATGGAAGCTGAGTCTTGGGTGCATTTGCAATAATTGTACCTGCTCAGAGAGGTAGGGCCAGTGAGGCAGGAAATAATTATTGATCCTGAGTGCCTCAGTAGGGAGTTCATGTCTTTGAGTCTTCACTTGTAAGATTGTCCATAATAACAGAATTTGCCTAAAAAGTGGTTTAGGTTTTACACTAAATTTTGGTTTTTTCCAGTCTGTGATGACATCTAATGGTGTTAGAATGCAAACCCAGCTTAGTGGGAACCAGCATTGTGTTCGTCTAGGTGAATTAGTTACAGAGCTGTGGTAAATTTTCCCTTTTCTGAAAACATTTTAGCCCCTTTGTGTTTGTATAACAGAAGAGGTTTGCCAGCTATATTATGTCCATGCTCATGGATGATTTGAAATCAGCTTTTGGATTCAGATTAAAAGTAATTTTATTTCAAAGGACTTGGTGGATTTAAAAATTAATTTCTAGAAAAGATGACTATACTGGATATCTTTCCAGCTGTGGTGTTTCAACCCAGGTAAGAATTTTGAGTTTCATATTACAAGCATAGCTTGAAATTCCCTCCATGGTGACTTCTACCTGCAGTTTACATGGAAACAGCTATTTTCAATGGATTTGGTAATTGATGGTTTTATACTTCTGTTGAGATGAAAGTAATTTAAGAATTAGGTGTTTCTCTAGGACCCCTCCCTGGTTTTTAACAGTTGTCCTAAACTAAGATGTTACATTTTCCTCAGTATCAATATTTACTACTTTCCTGATTTTTAGACTCAGATATGCCCCATAGTTTGTCACCTGCTCTCTGCTATCTCAGTATTCCAGATTCAGGCTCACATTACAGTATGGCTTAGGCCATAATTCACTCTTACCTAGGCAGCAATTTCAGAGGGTGCCTTGGGCTCCTTCCCCATGGCTGATAACTTTTCAACCAAGTCTTCTTCAAATTGCCTGACTGTTTCAGGAGTGCCTACCCAACCAAAACCTTCAGCAAGGGCACACAGGTGAGTGGTAGAAAGCCAGATCACTGCCGTTGCAAGATATTGGCTTCTGGAAGAGGACGAATGTGCCATCCCTTTCTTTGGATTGTGCATCTTCTTATATTGCCAATGAACATTGTGCCAGGCAGAGATCCCACATCTCTCCGAGCACCGTGCCAAGGTGTTGAACACCTTTTTTGGTCATGTGGCCTGAGATCCCCTCTTGAGGACACAATGACTTGCCTCATGGCTGAGGTGCTTGATTGGGACTTCTGGTTTTGTGTTTTGAATGTCGTCTGGTAGAACTTTACAGGTGTTACTCCTTCTGCCTGGTACTCAGCACCTCTGCTCCAAAACAGTTGCATGTGCTCCTGCTATGCAAGCAGATGCAACAACAGTTGCTTAAAATAGTTGGGTAAAAGGCATTCTCTCAACCACAACCACAAACAAGAATGTTCTGTTTCCACACAGGAAAATGAAGTCAAAGTGCAAAGTTTTGACTTTCCTTCACATAGGGAATCCTCTTCCTGGTTTAAATGTAGAGTATGTCAGTTTCAATCCTGTTTTTACTCCAGTTGACTGTTGTGACCTGGCTGCCCTGAATTAACAACACGCCTTAATTTTTTCTCTCTGTTACAAACTTCCTGTCTTATTATTGGCTCTTATGTAGTTATTTGTCTGTTTTTTATTTAGAGATCACTTTAGTGTACATTTTGCTTTGTACTGTAGAAGATCCTTCTATACTGGGTCATTTTTATGTGCTCAAAAATCAGTTCTGACTAAAAGACAATAGAACTAATCTAGCCCAACAGGGATGATCTCTGGGTGGCCAGGGAAACTCAGTGCTGTATTCTACACAGCATTGTCCTGAGCACTCACAGGCACCTCTTTGATACAGCATAATGTGATTTAGAAATTTCAGCTGGCTTCCTTGACAGAGATCTGTCAATCTACAGCAGCTGAAGACTTGGCATTTTTGTTAATTTCTTGCAGATGCAAATGAAATAATCAAAGGCGTTTTCTTCCTCTTAAAAACTCACAAAATTCCCCTCAAAATCTCTGGCTTGGAATATTTCTCGTTTTAACACAGTCTGAAAAGGGTAAGTCAGATCCATCACCTTCATGTGCATGGAAGAGATATTTATGGCATGTTATTAGGGGTGGTCTGGCTAACCTAGGGATGGTATTAGTTACATAAGATCTCAAACATACCTCAAGTGCAGCATGGATGCTGTGGAGTGAAGCAATTATCTATTTTGCTGTCTTCAGAACAGAGTGACCTAGATTCTTTCTTTTTTTTTCCCTCTTTTCCTTTTTTTTTTCCCTCTGTTTTTCCTCACAGGGTGGCCCACTTAGTTGATTAAACTGCAACTCAATTATAACTGGTTATGTTACAGTTGGGAATAAAGCAGATGTAAAAAGAGTGGAGCTGATAAAGTAATTTATTTTTTGCCTTACTAGTTAGCTGTAAATTATGATTAGGATTAAGTGACAAACATTTGGTTTAGTAGGTTTTGGGTGACAGATATTTCACAGTAGCCTTGGCTGGTGGTATGGAATGCAAAAGTGATTATATGAAAAGGTGTACATTTAATGGCAAGAAAAAAAAAAAGGTTATAGTCTAGTTTATGGAAGATTTGAAATAAGCTTTAAATCCAGAAGAGGTCCACAGTCAGTAAATGCAAGGTCAGCATGGTTAATATTTTGTTTGAAGTGAATACATGAAACACATTGGCACTTTTGCATTATTTATAACTTTCATGCAGTGCAAATTCTCTGATAAATCATTAGAGGCATTAGGAGGGTAAATAAATCATCCAGGTAGGAGGAGCTCCCATACTGCAGTCTTTGGTAATAAAATTACCCTTTAAGTTAATGACAGCCATGTAGCATGTGGTTCCATGCTAAAAACACTATAGTTAATGAAAACTGACATTGGCTTAGTGTTGTGTAAATTTCCTCATCTATTCTCTCCCCTCACTTAGGCCCAGGGAACAAACCAAAAGCAAATCTGTTCAGTGCAGGGTAATCTGGAAAGTAAAATTCCTCTTCCCATGAAGTTTAAAGAGGGAAAGGATCCAGTAAGAACCCATAAACCCTGAAGACACGTAGAATTACATTTCTAGGCAAATATCTCTGGGGAGGTATCTGCAGCAGGGATGAAGTTGTGGTTAGAACCCAGCATCAGATTTATGCAGTGACTCCAGGTGCCAGGACCTTGGCTTGTCTCTTTGGGCTGGATGCTGTGTGTGGCTGGTTGCTGTGTTATGGCACCACTGTTGCCTCCTGCACATTCAAGCATGATGACTTAACCAGGTGAAATAAAGCAATGGGAATTCTGCTGTTACTTCTGTCTCTGTCAGTGGGGAAAGCTGATTTTGTAAATACATTTCTTGATGGCAGAACAGGGGAAGCCAACCCCTACCTCTTCTGAAAATTGCATTACCCAATTTAAGCTGCAGTGTCTTGCTGCTCAGTTTTTGAAAGCCATCTCAGAGCTGGAGAGTTTGTTCTCTGCAGTATGAGGTGGCTGCTCTCCTTATCTGCCTGGATTCCCATTTGGCTTCAGCAAAACAGGAAGGAAGTGTCCATCTATGGCAAAATCTTCTTTTCATATCTTGGACGGTAAGAACTTTCTCAGGGATCAGAGAAGAGCTGATGGACAAGGGCCTTTGGAAATCCTCCTTCTTGCAATTGCGCTGAACTTCCCCATCAGGAAGGAGTGGGCTAGTAAGGAAGCAGTATGCAGATATTCTGGGAGACAGTGTACAAGGCTGAGGACTGAGTTCATTGGTTATGACAAGGGCCAGATCTGCTCCAAGTACAGCTCACTTAGAGCAAAAGAGAAAGATCACATTGCTCCATCTTCAAATATTTTATAAGAGTGAAGTGCTATTCATTTTTGTAAGGCATTCTTAGTCTTTTGAGAGGGATTAATCAGAGATAGCATAGAATATAGTAGATAGTCGTGTAATTTGAAGACCTTGAAAGTTCTAGAAGACCTTGTCTTGAAGATGGCTGACATCATGGAAAAGGCCACACTTAATTTCAAATGGTTGGAGTGCCAATTGAAATTTGAAAGTATCTGAGACACACACATGATTTCATATTCTTTTCTGTGCCTCTTCTTACCTCTGTTTTTATAGTGACTTCAATGGTTAATTTTCTTTCCTCTCAATAGCTGACAGGCGTAGACATGGACCTTGGCTTGTGTTTCAGTCTCCTTTTTTTTTTCCTTACACCAAGAACTCTGATGTCAGAATGTTATCTCTTTGATTTTCTTTTGTGCTAAGATAGCACTGCAACCACTTAACGGGAGAGCTTAGGAACTGTCTCTTGAGATGTATCCACCAGGATCAGACTATCTTTATCTAAAATGTGGTGCGTAACAGGAGGATCTAATTGGCATCACTTGTCTCAGCTACCTCAGGACTGCTGCAGTGTCCTGAGAAGTCACAGAGGGGATTTGTTTGTTTAGTCATGCCCGGGGTCAAGAATGCTTTACATATTCCATATAAGAAAGATGGACAGGACTTGGATCTGATAATGTTTTCTTTCCTGTTTTCCTCACCGCACAAACTCCAATCTAGCTTCTCTCTGAAGGCCCTGGGTGATTCATGTCTGTGTTATCACCCTGCACAGAGCCGTAAATCACCCTTGTCTACCTCCATGGCACTGTTGGGCATCCTTTTCTCATGTACTCCTTGGGAGCAGACACCCTTTAATGGTGCAGCTGGTGGGTGGTAACAGCATGAATCTACTGACATTTTGCTAATGGTATTTGTTACAGCTAGAGCTTCTGTCTGTGCTTCATAGAAATTCTGGGGATTATTCTTACCAGTGATTTGGTAAGATGGATCACAATGATGAAGGAGGGAAGTGAAACCATAATTCTTGTTTGAGGGCTCAGCTCTCCACTTACCCACCAATAAACCTGTTACCCTTTTTTGAACTGCTGCAACATTTTTCCTGCAAGGCATGTGTCTAGATTCTGATGCTTGCCAGTATCTAGAGCCAGGTGTTTGCTGAGCCCAGCAGGGGGGACAAAGACAGAGAAATGATAGCCATGAATTTGCACAGCTCACCAGTCTGGATTACAGGGCTAATATGCACATAGTGCTGCTGAAAGAGCTGTTGCAACTGCCAGTGAAGCATATGTGTAGGGGTTAATGTGCCGTGGTTATATCACTGACAGTCTCTGAGTAGTTAAATTCAGTTCAGGGCTCAAGCACAGAGACCTAAGGTTCCCTATGTTCTGTAAAATGCTCCCTGTTCATGTTTGCCAACCTTTTAATTAGAGAACGAAATAGAGAAAGTCATAAGTGGTAACTGTCTTGAAATGCAAAATGCTCAGTAGAGCTTTATTTTAACAAGGTTCCTATTCCCAGTCTCTTTAACTACAAAGCCCTTATAAGGGAGTCAGCTCATGAATCAGTCTTCATTAAGATATGTATTAAAACTGGCAGTAATTGCCCTC
Organism: Ammospiza nelsoni; assembly: GCF_027579445.1. Classification (NCBI taxonomy): domain Eukaryota; kingdom Metazoa; phylum Chordata; class Aves; order Passeriformes; family Passerellidae; genus Ammospiza; species Ammospiza nelsoni. The sequence continues at coordinate 23,553,076 of NC_080669.1, forward strand.
TAAAAAATAAGAAATTAGTTGTGTTGGGTAGAACAGGATTTGTTCAGATTTTTTTCTTCTCATTTAAATCCGGTTCCATGTCCTCAAAAACAAAACAAGCAGTGCACGTGGATAGTGAGATGAGAGAGGAGTACTGTCACAGTTTGTCAGCTCCTTGGAGAAGCTGGCCTGACCTTGCAGCCTTGTTGCTAAAGGATAGAGAGCAAAATGCTTGTAATCAGCTACTCAGAAAACTGGCTGACTTTAGCTGACTCTGGTCGCAAGCATGGGCCAGTATGGTAAATTAGAGAAATTGTCTAGCTACAGATTTTTCTCTTATTTTCTGGCCCATAGGATAATTTTTCACAGGTGATATGGGAAGTCCTGTCTGCTTTCCAGAGTATTCTGGGCCTCTGAAGGATATTGAGGAACAGAAGGTGTGAGCCAAAACCTTTCTTTCCTCTGCTCACCATCACCTCAGCCCACTATCAGAAGCAGAGCTACTTCTTTAGCTCTCATTCCTGACATGTTGTTGACCTCTGGTCTTGGATGGCAATCAATCGTTGGACATTTTTTCAAGGCTGCCAGTGTATTGTCAACAGGCCTCTAGGTTATGAGAAGCTCAGTGTGTTTTATACCAGAGGGCAGAATGTGTGCATGAACCCAGCATTAGTTTCTCCTGAGTTTGTGCCTATAGCAACAAATATGTGAGAGGAAACCAGCTGGACTGGCAGTGGTGCTGCCACTGCTTTTTGCGTCAAGGCCTTTAGTGTTCCAGTTCAGTGTCACAGCACAAGTAGGCTGGACCTAGGTGTCATGGTCTATCTGAGAAAATGGTTCCACTGCTGTGTGATCTATGCTGGTGAGCATAAGCACGGATACGTGGCTGTACTATGCACCACTTAAGCCACACAATATCAAAGGGTGCAGACCCCTGGACTCATTTTGGTGAAAGGAGGTATTTGTCATGAAAAGCTATTCATTATCTCAACTTCAGTTTGATTAACTTGTCTGTGTAAGATTCCAGCTGAAGATCTTGACCAAGCTCATTACAAAACTCAAATGGATAGGTGAGTTTGATATCAGAAAGTAACGTGTATCATTTTAACTAGAGACTAGTATTTCATTATTGAACATCTGAAAAATGTGCCTTCCCCAAGCAGATCTCTGGGGAACATTTACAGATTCTTCCTATAAGTGAGCATGTGTTCCTTCTCTGATCCAAAAGGTGATAATTAATTGATTAAAGGTGGTAGTTCTTTGCTAGAGAAGGATGAAATACAGTATTGGCATATATTCTGGCCACTAATTAAAAGAGTAGGGTAAAAGTTGTAAGGTCATTAAAGCATTTCCAGCAGAACACAATGGTTCAGAAGATTGGGAGGATTTTCTGCCTGATATACTCACACTACGTCAGGATGAGTAGTTCTTCCCTTTAAGCTCCTGTATAGCTATTTCCTGGCACACTGCATTGATCTTCCTCTCATCATGATCTTGTAATAATTGTAGGGGCAGGGCAAAATGTAATCTCATGTATTCCATGCCTTAGCTGTGACAGTAATTTAGATTTCTGTCCTTATCTTTTCAGCAAAACTGCCAGTGAGTTCCTTGCAGGAAGGGTTCAAGTACTTGTGCACTTGAGTATTCCTCTTTTAGTAGGAACTGTTGGTTTTGCACTTTGTCTGTTTCATTCCATTATTTGAGAAGACTTATAATGCTGATTTTACTCTGTGTGGCAGCCCTTTTTTGCTTGCTTTCGTCCAGATACAGAAATGTGGAAAGGCCATTGTGCTTGAAAGCTGCTCTGTTTTTTCTCTGATAATGCGAAGTATTCTGTCTCCTAATGAACCTTGCATCTGTTGCTTTGTTACATCACCTTGTTTGCACTTTACAACGGGATAAGTGTCCATGTTGTCATTCAAACCAGTAATTAAAATGAAGGATAAACCTTGCAGAATATTCTACCAGCAGCACATTCTTCCAACCTGACAGCAAATCAATTGTGCATCAGCTTCCATACTTGACAAAGCATTATAAGTGTTTTGCAGAAGCCTTTTTGTGGTAGCTTCTACAAACATACTGATGGCTACAGCTATTACTGTTAACAGGGAAATTTTGAGGTTCCCTCAAAGATGCAATATTTACTGACCTTTTAAGGAACCTCTGAGAGGCAATGGCTTCCCTTAAGGTGATAGGAGAGAACATCAGCAGTGTTTCCGTACTGTACCTGCTGAGATTGCTTCTGTCAGGAGCTCCAGTCCTCCAGGATTGTTCCTTTCCTCCTGGCAGAAGGTAGAGAGGCCACAACTACAGACCCAATTTACACTGGTTTGGAATGTTTGCAAGAAGAGGAAGAAGAAGATCTGTTGCTTTCAAGTCTGCTAAACAGCAGTCTGTTGGTTTATTGCAATGGTTTACTCTTTTTATTTCTTTGCTTGCTCCTGTGAAAATTTGGTAGCGCAGTGGAATTCTGAGAGGTACTGTGGAGCTAAGTAAGGTTTAGAGTGTTGTGAGGATGTATCCTGACAACAAAGTATGGTGTCTGACAGGTCTCATTACCTGCCTCAGAGCTGTCGGTATCCTTGAATTGAGACATGCCCTTAATCTTCTAGAATTTAGATAGGAATGCTGACAAAGCATTTATGAGTTTTGTGATTGGTGTTACACTCTAACCAATCACCAAGTTGTTATTAGTGTTATGTCTTCTAAAGTATTGGATTCTTTATAAGTGCAAAGAACAGGTTATTGTTTATTAGCAGTGTGCTATTACCTCTCTTCATGTACTCTTCAGTCTGCTTTGTGGTTTGATGGATATTGGTGTTTTTTGGAAAAAATGGAAACCTTTTATGATTGTGGGAGTCCTCTCAAAGGAGTACTCTGTTCACATCAGAGCAGGGAGCATCTAACCCTTAAATCAGTATGCAAGAGGCAGTTTGCATGGTGGTATGTATTTCAGGGACATTGGTTTGTATTCTGATTGAAAGGGAGACATAATTAGCATGAGCCATTTTTATGTGCTGTGGCTCCCTTATCAGAATCAACAGGAGGCTGGTCTTAAAAAAGAACCAAGATAGTGAAGATGAGAGATAAGGATATGGGGGAAAATAGCTGAGATTGCCATGTTCACAAGAAGAGAAGTAGGATTTACAGAAGCTGAAAAAAAGAGTACAGTGGCATGTGCTAGGAGTAGGTCCCTTGAGCAATTGCCTGAAGCTGCTGTGAATAAAATCCTCTGTCCTTCTTTCTGACTATTCACGACAGTTGTACTTCTCTTGAACAGGAGTAAATGGCATAAACTTACAACTGACACATGAATTTTTGGACAAACCAACCAGTCAAAAAACGCTTCAAGCTTCCTGCCTGAGGATGCAGACAATGCTTCTTAATTCTGTCTTCCATTCTGTAAGGAGAAAAATCGAAACTCATGGTGGTCTTCAGGTGTGCTAATTTAGGACCATGTTTGAGATTTCTTCTAGCAGCCCTGGCATCTTTTCGTGCCACCTGTTAGGAGGAGATGTGATTTCCTAGTGATTGTGGCCAGTGTAGTGGCCCCTTGTGTGTAGGTTGCCTGCATGGTGGTGGGGAGCGTTGTTTTTGCACTGGGAAGCAGTGTACTCAAAACAAGATAACCCGGACTGTTCTTTTCAAATTTTACAACTAGAAATTCCTTGGTGGTGTTTGCAAAAGGAAGAAACACAATGGAAGTGACTTGAGGATTAATCAGATTGTCCCATTTGCAATTGAGGCATGACGCTCAACAAAAAAGTTTTCCTCAAGAGCATTCAAATGTTTCTCTATTCTGGTTTTCTCTCATTTTCATGTTGCTTGAAACTGGGACTTTGCTTTAGTATCTAAGCAAAAACCATGTTTAAAAAAATAGTGTGTAAAAAATAATGCTTAAAAATATATTCTCCATCTCCCTCCATCTCTCGATCTCTCTTTAAGTCACTATCTGTTCACCTTGCCATAAACTTAAAAGGGGTGAAAAAAATCATCAGCTTTTAAATAGTTGCATTGATTCTTGCCTTAACAGTACAAGGCTTCATCCAATGAAGCCTTAAAACATGACTTTGTCTACTGCTGAAAAATTGGGATGCTTAGCAGATGTAGATCAATGGGATTGCTCTGATCCCAGCTAATGATTTGTGTCTAATCTTGAAAAGCTATACATAATGGTTAGTAAAGTAAAAAGCACGAGCTAAAATTAAGCATATGTGTTGCTCCTTTACTAGATTGGGGCTCTTGTTTTCTGTACATCGTGAGGAAACTAAAACTTGTAGAGCCTTCCTACTTTCTCCTTCTTTGTTGTTTTGACCTAGACTGCGATCTCTGCATGACAGAAAACTGAAAATATGTGCAGAGCTATTGACAGCTGGCCAGAACCTCAGTGAGAGCTGTGACATTTTGAGACTTCTAAGGAGATCCAGGCTACAGTCATCAGTTGTCTTATAACTCTCTTTATAAGACAGTCCTTAGACCTTGTTTCATGCAGCCACTGGCATTTATTCTTGGCAGCAGAAAACTTTGTTCACCCCTCATTTTAGACATTTGGTGTTTGGCCCATTTGAAGAGTGTGAAGTCACACATTTTTCCAGCTATGCTTCTAGGTCATGTCCCATCTTTCTTTGCAACAGTTCTCTGTCTCCAGTATTGCTTAAGATGCAGCTGTGATTCTGGGTTCTTTTGCATAGCAGATTTTATATTGTGATAAGCAGCTGCTAGTTGGAATTGAGGCTTAGGGGCTCATTAGCTCACAGAGACAGTTATATTTTCATTTGCATTTTGGGGGAGCTTATGATACCCTGTAATTACAATGTCTGAAGACTGTCCATCCTCCTGGGACTCAGTAGCCACTATTTTTCTTCTCATTTGATAAGTAGCAGCAAAATGAACAGTTTGTTTAGAAAGCAGATAGATTTCTTACACTGTTGTCAGCCATAGAGGTGGTACCCTCCTAATCCCTCCTGCATGCACTGGAATATATTTTGGTATTAACAATGGATCCTGCTTCTTTAGAACTGCCAGACAGTAAGGTATTTTCCAGAGGGTGGAAGGTATTTATTGTTTTTCACAGAAGAGTGAATTAAAGCTCAAAGGTAAATACCAATCACTGAGATGTGAAGTGGGTGAATTTGCTATCCTGACTAAAGTAACTCTCTTTATTAATAAAATTGTAACAGGTGATATATGACTGTGAGAATATTCAAAGTACTATTGATTCAAAGCAATACACTAACAAGCTCTAATTCCCCCCTTGAGATAATAATTCAGCAGGCACGGAATATTTTTCTTACCCAATAGGTGGTCCTGGGGAGGCAGAAGACAAGTCCAGTGCATTGAGAGATCCCAGAAGTTATGATGGAGTCTTCCCCTCAACATTTCTTGTTGCTCCAACAATTTCTCTATGTTTAACAATTTTTATACTACTACTTTATGTTTAGGTGGAGCTTGAGTGACTTTAGTTACACATTGTACTCAGTGAGCAGAGGCTGTACCTTGGGGGTGGGTACATGAGATAACCTTGGGATGGGGCACTCATTCTAGTATCTATTTTCCTACCCTCTTCTGTGCTTCTTGCTCTTTCACCGTGTCTTGATGTCCTGAGGAAGATAGTTTCAATCTGATTGGGGTCAGGGGGGCTTGAATCAGCAGTATTGGAAATCCTTCATCAAGTTCTTAGAATCACGGAATGTTTTGGATTTGAAAGGAACTTCAAAGATCATCTATTTTCAATGTCTCTGTCCTCTACTAGATCAGGTTGCTGACCCTTTCATCCTGACTTTGAACACTTCTAATGACGGAACACCCACAACTTCTCTTAATAATAATTTGCTGTTACTACAAGATTAACCAAAAGGAAATGCATGCATATGATCACTTTTAATTTTATACTCGTCCTATTTATACTGTGTGAGAGGTCTTACCTGTACAGCACTGACCAATCTGATCCCAGGAGTGTGGCTAACCAGTCACGGAAAAGGGTCTCTGCACAGGTGATCCACATAATTGTATTTTTTTTTTAATTTGAGGAAGGATTGAAGTTTTGAAAGAGCTAATATTTTGTTTGTGGTTTGTTGATGGTTATTTGGTGTTTATGTTGGAAATTGTGATTGGGGTTGTGTTAGGATTGGTTGTATGGTTGGTTTTTGGGTTTTTTAAATTCAATTTTAGTTGTAGGGTTATTTTGTATAGGTTGTAGGGTTGTTTTCTGTTTTAGTTTTATGATTTTGTGTGATGGTTCTGTTCGGGAGAGGGGATTTGGTGATAAGATGTCAATAGTTGTGGTTTGGTCTTGTTTTGATTAGGGATTTTTTGTAGTGTTTTTTTTAGAGTTTGGGGTCAATCAGGCATCCTCAGTGAGGCAGATGTCATATAGAGAAGCTCCCACAGAGAAACGTGTCTTGAGCAGCTGTTCATGCATGCAGGTGAATACAGGGCATACCTCCCAGATATGAATTTGAGAGAAGGCCCAACTCTCATGTGGAAACTTAAGAGTACTGAAGAAAAAAATACATACATGCAGGCAGCATCCACAATCTAGTTGGAAAGGATTAAAAGTAGTTAAGTGGAGGGTATTAAAAAAGATACCAATATTTTTACTGGTAACAAATGATCCAGAAGGCTATCCCGGGAAGGATATATACTTGATCAAACACTGATTATTACAGCCTGAAGCAGTCCCAAGTTTTATGCAACAAGGACACACGCCTGAAAACAGGGTTTTTTTCTGAGCATGAGCCACAGTTTTGACTTTCACTGTGCATATAGGTTACCTGTTTCTAATTACCAGGGCATATTCTCCATTGATATGACTTCACAGAGATACAGGCCAGTTCACAAAATGTAAGAACTCATCTTTTACAGATACCTCTCAAAAGCAGAATCTTCTGTGTCCCCATCACATGTGCTTACTTCTTGGTGATGCCAGCTAACTAATCTATGTGGGAGAAGCATGCTGCAGTATACACATATCTGAAAATAATGAAAGATTGCAAATGGTTGGAATCTGCACTCTGATCTAGGCTAGAAATGTAAAGACAGAATAAATTACACAGGAATAGAATTTCTGCCTTGCAGTGAGTGGGAGCAATTTTTGGTATTTGGCATAGCAGGCCTATAGGAAAGCATTTGTTATAAATAGATGCAGGATGAACAGAGGGGATCCTGACAGGAAGTGAAAAAGTGCTGAGCAAGAAAGATACCACCTTGTGGCACTCAGTGCTGCTGCTCAGTAAGCTGTGGGATTGGGCTGGCTCATTGAAAACCACACAGTTCCAGTCATGTAGGCTGAAATTCTTCACTTCAAATCCAGTTAGAATAAGCACTGGGCAGACAAACCTTAATACAGAAAATTCTGTTTCTGTGCCCTGGCTCCTGTTAGTTCCTAGGAGCTGCTTTGCACCTATGATCCCTGAAATTCCCTCAAAATTTAATTTCTATTGCACACCCTCATGCTTAAGTTTAATCTTTCCTTTTGGATAGTGGGCACAGCAGAACTATGTGCAGTCTGTTTCACTATGGTCAGTTCAAAGGCATCTTAGAAGGCAGGACTCTGTCAGATCAAATCTAAGGACTGCCTAGCCCAGTGTTGCCTCCAACAGTGGATGTGTTGGGAAGGCAGCGAATGTGTGAGTGTAATGGGAACCTACCTCAGAATGCTGTTCAGCCTGCAGTAGCTGTGGATTTCAAATCCTTGCATGTTATCTCTGTACATACCTGATAGTCATAGTGGTTCTTTATTTGAGTGCAAGTGTTTATGTAAAAAAATTATTAGGTATCATGTTTGAAGAAGAACAAAAATTTGATATTCATCAGTTTTCTAAAACTGGATGTCCACCCCTAAACCTGCAGTTTGTGTTGAATTGTATTTATCATTCAAAACAATGTTCTGCCATTTTATAAGCTGTCCAAAGTAAGAGGAGAGCTTAAAAGGCTGTGAAAGTCATTGAGTGCAACAAGCTGTGCCTTCCACTTCTGGAGGTCCCAATCAGATACTTTGAATGGGAAGCCTGACTGATGTGTGATTTAGGGTGAATAAAGAATTTTGACATATATTCTCTCTTGTGATAATGATGGGTGAGAGCTATTAGCATAAAATTGCGATAAATCATGCTCATTGTAAAGATAAGGGTCTTGATTGCAGTCAGCACTGAAATCTCTAGCTCATTTCCTGTAAATCACTCACTTCAAAGGTAGAATTAAAAGATCTTGTGCTAGGCAGGCTTTACTGGGGAATTTGCCACTCATTGGCTGTCCATTTGTGTAATTAGGATACATAATATTTAGAAAATCTTACCAAAAAGCTGTTGCCTACTGTCATTTGGATGCTAGCTTTGACTGTCCTTTTCTGCAGAGAGGTAGGCAGATTTCTGCCTACGTCCTGTACCACTGAGGTTAATGTGTAGGTTTTTTAAAGTTCTGAAAAGGCTGAGCAGGGAAACACAGACCTTTATGATCCTAAGTGTGGTGTGGGCAGCTGACACTGTTTGTTTCACCAGAGTCTCACATCATCTGCTCACTGTAGGGCCTTTTTACTGTTCTGGGATCCAATACTCCAGAAAGGTGTGTAGGAGGGCAGGTCTACACTGTATCAAACCGATGGTCTGCTGCATTTCAGCATCCTGTCTCCAGTACCGGCCAAAGGAATGCTTTTTAAGGAAATAGAAGTACAAGGCAGATATTTTCCCATAATATTTTCCCGTCTCTTTCATTCTCTACTTTTAGTCAGTGGCTTTCTGAATATAGGTAGGTTTTCTGCTTTTAATGATCCTCACTGGAATTATCTGCTGTGAGCTTGCCCAGCCTGTCCTTGAACCTTTGGAACCTTCCATTGTCTGCAGCACTACATGCAGGTGTTCCACCAGCCTGCTGGATGTTGCCTGAAGATCCATTAGTGCATGAGGGCTTTGCGTTTTGCTTCTTATCCCTTCACTTGATCTTTCAACTAATTTGCTGGAACTTGAATTGCAATGGGGAAATGCAGCGAGATCTGTTATGACCCCACCCCTAAAGGAATTCTTCTGAGGTGCATGATTCCCAGGGCACATTTCAAATGTTCAAGAAATTGTTATTGAAGGTGGTTGCATAATCAAAATGGGAAATCTCATTCTCAGTGGCGAAATCCACATTGTCTCCTGGTACTGTAGGAGGACTTGTGAAAGACAGAGGGTACACTGCTGTGCTGTTGAAGCAGACTCACAAAGACTCTTGAAAAGCACTTGTAGGAAATGGGACTCTTGAAAGCACTAGCTCTGATCCAGAGTAGTAATTGAATCTGATCAATCAAGAGCGCTGCCTCTGTACAGTTTTCTTGCTATACAACACTTGCTTAGCCTTCATAAATTAATGGAATTTATTTGTTTACTTACCATAAACCTTTCTGTTTCTGCAAAGCTGTCTCTAAATATTCACTAGATCAGTTAAGGAGCCATAGAAAATGCTCTCTCACCTGAATAAATAGTTATTTTTCTGATGTAAGAAAGAAGAAGCGGGATGAGTTCTGAAAGCTCCATCACTTGCCAGTCATCTGCCTATGATCTGCTGGCAATGTGAAGAATGAACAACAGCAACCCAGATATTAAAGAAGATGGAATGATACTGCTAAATTTGCGGCAAAATAACAATGTATTTGGAATAATTATATTATGGCTCACCTGTTTGTTCTTTCCCAAATTCACTCAGGTATGATTTTGATTTTATAAAAGTTGATGTGTGTGGCTTTAGATAGGAAGCCAGGTCACTGCCCGACATATTTGATTAGAAATAAGGTTCTTAAAGAAAAGCAACAATGAAAACAGATTAGCTTTCTCTGTCTTTTTTGCTTTCAGATGAAAGAGACAGCTCTCTCTTGATAATTTCAAAGTATTATTGCTATTATTATTATTATTATTATTATTATTATTATTATTATTATTATTATTATTATTATTATTATTATTATTGTGTTTACTTAGTTTTTAAGCTAATCTGAAAAAATAGCATTAATTTAAAAAATGGATAAAAATGCTCTAATGGTAAATCAAATGGTAGAGGCTGAAGTGGGAAATTCTTTATAGAAGAGCAGAAACTGGGCAGTTGCACCTTTCCTCTTCACTGGTTTTGTGAGAGCCACCTGTTTGAAATAAATTTGAATTAACAAATCTAAAGGTAGATGCTTAGAAATCTGTGAAGCTCAGCTCTTAGCAAAATGGGATGATGTAAAAAAACTGCCCACTTTTTCCAGCATAATTTTTTCCATAACTCCCTGTGTCATTTGCTAAAACCAGACACATGACTATGTACAAATACTATGTTGTTGGCCATGAGACCTAAGAACTTTCAAGACTTTTTAGTTGATTAAATCATGACTTAGGCCATTAAACACTTTCATGGTCTGGGAATTCAGACTTCCTCTATTATCGAACTCAGTATAATAATTTTAGCACAGGATATCTGTAAAATTGTCAGAAAAAATGGTCGGCCTTGAAATATGTCAAGTCTTGGCACTTTTTTTGCCCAAGATGGCAGTAAAAATTCTTCTGAAATTAAATAGAAAATTCTGTGTACAAGTATAATGCACAAGTGCTTTTCTTGCTGTGTTTAATTTTCTTTTTGGTTTGTTGGGTTTTTTTTTTTTGGGCAGGGAAGTTGTTTGTTTCTTTGTTTTATTTTTTCTTTTCCCAGGAACCTTGTATGTTGTGCAGGTCATAGAACTGGCTTGCTTCTCTTGCCTTCCTCTAGCAAAAGTAATCTTGCCTTGCAACAATTTTGCCTATACTTGCAGCCAAGGTATATTAGAAAGGGTTTACCAGGATGGTAGTCAACGTGCTAGTGAAAACACAAATATTTCCTTGTCTGCCAGGAAGAAGTTGTACAGCATAACTTAGTTCAAGATGTTAGCATGCTTCTGTGGTGTAAAATTTGATGATTTTTGACTATCAAACAGCCATAGTCTGTAGTACACAATTGTCTTTGTCAAACTGTTGGAGGGTCTCAGGTAAAATGTGTTGGCTGTGCCTTTCCATTTTTCATTCTCCTCCAAAGAAAATCCCATTAGTGACACATTGTTCTTCAGGCCATAAAATCCATTTGATGAATTTCTGTGGGGAAAAAATACACATGTGGCTGCTGATTCTTTTGAAGCAGAGAAGTTCCTTAATATTTTGCCTGTGGATATGAGTTTTACCAGATGAAATTATTGGCAGCATTCTTTTACCTATTGCCCTTGTCTGAGTGGTTTTGGAGGAGAACGGTGAGGTTTTTTTTTCTTAATATGGTGCTAAGCACATTTGATAGGATGCCTTGATTGGAGAAAAAGAGTCAGTTTACAGTTCAATCCCCAGAGTGCAAGGGAAAGAAAACACCATTTAGATTTGATGTTCAGCAGGAGTGAGTGGAGTCATGAAGAGGATAAGAGATTTGAGGAAACATAAGTATCCAGCTTTTAATGGCTTCCCTGTGCACCAGTTATTGTCATCTACAGCTTTTCATGTGTCATCCTGAAGAAAACTTTGCACATGCAGAAAATTAAAATCCATTTTTGATATTTAGACACTCGGCCTGCTCATAAATCATTGTGGTGAGAGAAAAATATAATATAGGAAATATTGCTGTTGTTGCGCTTTTTACTTTTTTCATGGTAACTGATCTAAGTCCTAAAGTACACCTGAAACTGGGAAAACAACCAAAAGAATGGAGGCCTTGGAAGCTTTTGTTGTTGTTCCAGGCACACAGCAAACTGTTATTTGTGATTCAACCAACAGCCCAGAATTTCCTTAGCACTCAGAAAAAGCTTATGGATCTTTGTTTGTCCTTCAGTTGCTCTTGCCTTTTCAGCTGTGAGCACAGCTGTCATCTGGACCATGTGCTGTTTGTTTTGTGCAGTGAGGTGTCACAGCAGTGACAGCAGAGTCCCTTGCTGCACGTAGTGGGCATGGAGATGATGGTTGCATTTTAGAGCTCTGTTTTTGCTCCATACCGTCACAATATCTTGTATTGAGGCAAATTCCTGAATGAGCTGTCCATAATACATAAGGACTGATCTGGATGACAAAAATTTGTCATGACTGCTAGAGAAAGTGAACTAATGAAATCTTCAAGTAGCTTGTTTCCATCCCAGAAAAGCAGGCTGGTCTGCCTTCGACTAAATCCTTACCTGACAGGGGTTTGGATATTTCCTATTCTTTTATCACAGAAGCACAGAATATCAGGAACTGAAAGAGACCTCTTGAGATCTTCAACTTCCCTGCTTAAGCAGGGTCAATTAAACTACCCATTACTGTACAGAAACAGGCTTGAAACATCTCCATATTTACTACTGAAGGAAGAGATGACTGTTCTCCATGCACGTGATGGCAAAGTTTATACTGGTGTAGGGAGGGGGAGGGGAAAAGTGGACAGAATTCATATAACTGGTAGAGAAAAATCTGTATTCCTTCTTCGGGATGAGGTAGACTTTCTTCCTCTGAAGAAATAACAGTTAAAAAAAGAATACATCAGATAAAATGATGCAGAAACAGCTTTCTAGTCATGGTAGGAGAATGGAGTATTTGGTTTCTTTGGGATTTTTCCAGCCCTATTTCCCATGGTTGTTTTTTCCTGATAAAATTCTTCTGAGTTATTGCTTTAATGAGGAGCAAAGATTTCTCATTTTACGTTGTGATAAATTATTACAGTATTAATTAGAACTTGCATAGCCAATTTCATTTTTTCAGAGGTTTTAAAAAATGTTAATTACTTCATTAGTAATAATTAACTTGTTCTTTGGGAACTGCCAAATTTCATTCTTTCTAGTTGTTTGTAATTGATTTTTTTCCCTTCAGATACATTTATTTTTCTCACTGTGCAGTTTGGATGATGCATTTTCACCTGGTCTGTTCAAGTTGCACTAAATTTCGTCACCCTGGCCCATTTGTTTCTGATAAGATGTGTGATGGTGCAAAAAGGAGCATGAATCTATGATAAGATCACTGTTAAAATGAGGAATGACTTCCAAATATCTCATTAAGAGTGGGAGTTCTTTCACTCTGTGGAGCTAGCCTGAGTTCTGCCATACAATGCATTTGGTATTGCATCTTTTTGCTGTCTTTAAACATGTTTAAGAAGTGTTTTAGGGCTTTGGAGGATGGGTAGAGGTGTTGTTTGGTTTTTTTCTCTGGTAGACAGCTGTTCTTCTGGAATGGTTGCAGTGTTCTGTGGTTTGATTTGGTGTGTCATCTTTTGACTTTTGAGTGTGCACTATACATGTGCATTTCCAGGATTAACCAGTGAAGTTTGGTAAGTCATCATGATGTGAAGTCAAGGATCCAGCTTGGTTCCTACCACAGTTGTTTCTGTGGCAGTGAGTGAAGCCAACACCAGATGCATGGCTAGCTGATTGTGGGTCTGCTGCTGGGTAGATTTCGCTTTGTCTTAGTTCTAGACAGGAAGGTAATAGCTAGCAGCATTCCTTGATGGTCTTAGGAAGTACTTGCTGGTGGAAGTAAAACTGTTCAAAACAAGGTCTCTGTGTGTCACAGTGATACTGCTCAGTGGTGTCAGGGTAAGTTTAGAAGATACTTGTTATGTAAAAGGCAGAAGATAAGGAAGGATTGGTGAACTGAGATGAGCACTCACAAGGATGGAGGTGATGACCTTTACTAGCCCAAGAGGCTTTGATCCGAAAACGAGTGGGCATTTCTTCAACCACCAATGCTGACCATACAGATAGGCAGTATTAGGAAAGGACAAAGAAAATGAGGAGTGGTAACAAAGAGGATATGAAAAGTAGCTGGGATACTGTTATAAGGCTGCTCCATGTTATCTGTGCACAACTGGAAAGCAGGGCTGAAATTGTTTGTATCCCTCTGTCAGTGGGAGAGCAGAAAGAAGAATGGTGTGGCATAGTTTATACCACAGGGTGGTGTTATATTAATAAGCTTCCAAGGAAGCAAACTAACAGTCAGGGAAGATTCAAACCTAAGCAAATAGATCAAAACACCAAACCAAAAGATGCAGAAGGTAGTACAGATAATATTTTTTTTCTGAAGAGACAAAAATGTCCTATCCAGCCCTGCCAAGAGAGGTCTTTCAGAGAAAGACGATGTCCAACTATTCCAGATATTTTGACTGAATGTAAACTAAGTTTTGGCAACTTCTCAGGATTCCCCTGGAAAATAATGCTTTTGTAGTAAGTAATCACTTAAAGATGTAGAAAAAAAAAGCCTGTAGATTAATAAACTATCTGCTTTATGAATATTGTGCTAAGAAACTGATTGAAATATTATTTTTGCAGGGACTTCCTGTATTTTGGAAACTAGGATCCTTGCTGCAGGGGTGTTCTTTGAACATCTAGATATACAGAAATCTTGTTATTAGATTACAAAGTTTTCCTTACTAGTTTTACTGCTCTCTTTCTCATTTAAAGTGGAAAAAGGGAAAATCTGCTAGTTTGAATTAAGTCAGGTTTTTCGGTAGTGGGAGAAACTGAAATCAAAGTAGGAGGATAATGAGAAAAGTACTTCAAGGGCTCACAGTCTAACCAGGGAATTAACTGATCTTGCTCAAATCTTCAAGCTTGGTCATTAGGTTTACTGAATCACAGCCTTCATGCCACAGAAAAATTTAAGGAGTATGCCAGACTATAACTTCTTTTTTCCAAACTTGGAAGAGAAACAAGGTTTTATCCAAAACTCAGGTTCCCAGCCTGCGTGATCAGGGAAGTAAAGAACAATTTTTACCACTAACAAAACTTGCAGAGTTCATCCTCTCTGTGATTGGTTTATTTTGTCACAAAACCTAAGAGACAACTGACTGGCAAAATAAGCTCCCAAGACAGGACTGGATTTGTCATTGTGCCTAATGCTGTGCTCCTCTCTTCCTGGTCTCTTTGAGAGACGTGGAATTCAGCTCTGGAGGATAACTTTTTCTGCTGCTACAAAATAGGTTTTACTCCCAAGTCCTCTGAAGACGTGGTCTGAACCTGTCTGTTGGTGGGAAATGGAAGATCTGAGTAATGGGTACTTGTTTGCTGGTGAAGATCAACACAAGCCATTAGAAGGATGGCCACTTGAGCATACTGTTGTGCTCCAGTGTAGGAGGTGCTGGGGAAGAGAAATGCCTCAGTGGAGAGGGTCGTGTGACCTCGGTTACATGGAGGCAGATAAAGTGTCACAGATGTTTCCCAGATAATAAGCTAGAGAGAGGACTGGCAGCCACTTGCACGTTAGAACAGGGTTGAAGTCTCTTCTTGTCTGCAGTAATGAACAAATGAGCTTCCACAAAACTATTAGCCTGTTTTCCACTTGTGTATGTGTTTTTCTTTATATATATAGAGCAGCAATTTCCTTCACAAGCCCCTATCAGTCTCCTGTGCTGGGAAGGCCTGCAGACAGTGCTGATAGCAACCTCCAGGGACGGCGCTGGCTCACCTCTTGGTTTCTGCAATGAGCCATAAGAGCGTAAAGTCAAATAGAGTATGTGTCACACCTGGGTCACTTTATCCTGTTTTGAGCAGTTTTTTGGGGGGTAGAAGTGTACCTGCATTCACTTATGCTCACACTGGTATGGGCACTGCTCTGCTCACCTCCCTGCCCAGTCTAGCTGCAGTCTAGAGTCCAGATGACTTCTGCCAATGCTGAGGGCTGAAATAACTAATACCTTCCCACCATTTTCTATGCTTTTTGGAAATACAGGGAATCTTCTTTCTGATTTTGAAAGGAAGTGTGCTGAGTGAGGACAGAGCCATTATGGATCCGCTTGTTTGGCAGCTGAGGGAGCACCTATGATCTTTGTCAAAACTCTAGTGCAATGCTCAGCTCTTACCATCTTTTCAGTCAGCACATTTCAAAGGCAGGCATTTTCTGAAAAGCTATTTTTCTCTGGATCAAACTTCCCATGTGCTTTTGATAAAAAACCAGCTTTTTTCCCATTCTGGTCCTGTATCTATCTAGTATTTCAAAGCTAGGATGTAAATGCCAAGTGTTTAGAAGACTAAGTGCTGCAAGAACAGGCAAGGCCATTGTGCTGACTGATGCTCAAGCCTTGTAGAGGCTTGGGTGATCCACTCAGCTTACTTGGTGTACAAGTGTATGAGACATTGACACAGGCCCACCTGGGAGACTGGATGCTGAAACTTGGACCTCAGACATTCTCACCTTTGTTTTAACCTTTGTGTTTGCTCCCTGCTTGTTGTGGGCAGAATGGGATTTTCAGACAAAGTTGGTTAGAGAAGCCCTCCCAGTGAGTCACAAGGTGCAGAAAGGACTGCCTTGCTTTATAAACTCCTTCTCAGGGAGGAGTCTATGTGTGGCTGGATCCACTCTTAGCCCCAGACTTTGTCAATGGTTTATGACTAAAGGATTCTGTATGTGTAACTGAATCTTTATACAACTTTTTATTGCATGTTTCAGGATGGCAAACCAGATATATTTATATAAATAGAAGTGATGTATTATGATACTGATTAAAAGATGAGATATTAATCAGAATTACTTACTGCACAGCATAGGTAGCTATAACGACTACTGTAGTATAGTGCACTATTTTTGAAATATATTGATGCAATATTATATTAAAGCAGTTATATTGAAGCAACTATATTAAAGTTAGCAAAATTTTCTGTGCACTCTCCTAGAAGGGGTATGTTAAAAAACTCTGCTGTTAGAAGGTGGGACTGAGATAATTGTCAGTCAGATGTCTCCAGGCCAGCTGTGTCATCTCAGTATCTTTAGGTAAAGTCATCAGTAGTATCACTTCTTTGTTCCTTTATCAGGTCCTTTGCCCTCTCTGCCGCATCTTCATCTCACTGTCAGGATGTTTAGCTTTGGGATTGATGAGTCAATCACTGGCTTCAGCATTATTCCACACCAAGAGCAGCATGATGCCCCCTTCCCCATTCACCTGTGGTGAGGGCTGCTGTGTTATTATTTATGTAGCAAAGTCTGTATAGCATTCTGTCATGACCTTGGAAAGTACAAAATAAAGGAGAAATGAGACTAGCAGAAGGAAAATGTGTGGACATTAATGACTTGAGATAAAAAGCTCTTCTGCTTAGTCAGAACTCTCTTTACTCTGTGAACCCTGATTGCTGGTGATGAAATTCAAGAAGCCAGGGTGCTGTTTTGGCCACATCCTTGTCAGCACACTTTCTGTACTGCGAGACCTGAGATGAACCTTTGCATGGGTTATACCTGGCTGCAAAGCAGTCTTTGCAGAAGACTGAATGCCAAAAGGATGGGATGTGTGGTTGGCTTGATAACTCTTCCCACATCCATTGCAAGGTGTCTGGATGGCTCCTCATACAGAGCCCAAATCCTTAAATTAAGTTTGACTGTGTCTGTGTTGGAAATGGTTTGCTTACCTCTACAATAGCTGGGCCAGCTTTGCAGCAGAAAGAAGACACACATGAGGGGTGGAAGGCAGGAAAACTGCCTGCTGCTGCCTCTTTAGGACTTTTAAAGCTTAATCCTTTCTTAGACTCCCACCTAAGCAGTGGAAAAAATAGCATCAATATGATGGAAGACCTGAAGTGAGTTGTAAGAGTTTCCCTCTTCATGATCACTATGAAAAAATGTGTGATCAACTTCTTGTTCAGACATTTTTCCTTGGAAACCAAAGAAGAAGATGTAGTGGTTTTACTCAGCAAAGTTCCAGAGAATGGGACTTTGGTAATGCGCAGAATCACTCTTTTGTGGACTGTGACATGATGAGAGCTTTTGGAAAACCACAGGGGACTCAGAATATATTTTTATAAAGTAAACCTTCAGTAAATTTCAGACAGAGACATATATAAGAGTTGTCTGGGTTTTTTAGGGCTAGTTTTTCAGTGTCTGATATGATATTTGGTTTTTGAACTCTTGCCTAATAGATCTATGCTATAACAGAAAAAGAACCCTGGAAAACAGTGCCAACCCATGCTGCTATTTACTAAGGATTTCTTCTTTTTATTTAAAGAGAATGTAGTCAAATAAATAAATTTTCTTTATCCTTCCAGGGTACACTGAATCTTAAAATGGGAAGAAAATCTGATCATTCTGCTAATATTTAAACATAAAATTGAAGTCAGGTGGACTTTAGGTTATTGGACTAGAAGTACTTAATGCAAAGATGAAAAAAGGCTGCAAAGAAGCCAGGATCCTAGAGAACTTGTGGGAGGTTCTCTTGTGGGGCTGAGCCATTTTGTCAGTTCCCAAACAAGTCTTACTTCTGAGGCATTGAGTATTTAATGAGCCATGTGATGCAGTTCATTGTGTGCTGCTATTTATTGTGTTTCAGAGATGGCAGAATGTCTATGTCATCATAAAACCATGTCTGACAGAAATAGGAGGGAAAGCTGAAAATAAAGACTCTTTCCTAGCTCTTCTCTTTGAAGTCCTTAATTTATCTACAAAGCATAAAGGGGAAAAAAGGGACAGAGGCAGGGCTGAGGAGTACATTGGGTGAGATCAGTTTCTTGTGTATGACAGACAGGTATCTAGGATAAAAACAAGTAATGTCTCTGAATTATAGGGGGGAAATAAGGGTGGGACATGACAGTCCTGCAACAGCAAGGTGAAGACCTTTGGAAATAAAACAAGGTAAAGAGTCGCCCAGTCTGTTGTAATTTCAAAACAGAACTTCAAATTGCTTTTCCAAAGGGAGTCAAAGATGTGTAAGTGCCAATGAGCATGATAGAAAGTGGGCAGATAGAAACATCTCAAGGCATTTTTGAAGATCTTGATATGATTCTATATTTTGGTCAGGGATATTAGGGGTGTGGATGTTGAAGAGTACCAGACATCTGGATGAGGAAGAGGCTTTGCCCTCCAGTTATTTTGGGTGAGCAAACACCCCCTGTAAGCTTTTATGATTCTTGCATTTTCACATAGACAATCACTTTAAAGGGAGAGGTTATGGTATTCCTGTGCTTGGAGATTTCCAAAACATGACTGTGCATGGCTCTAGACAGCCTGATTTAACTTTGTAGCTAGTCTTGCTTAGGGAAGGTTTTGGTTAAAGGTCCCCAGAGATCCCTTCCAGCTTGAAATATTCAGTGGTTAAGCCATTGTTAGAGTTGTAGGAGGGTATTTGGGACTTTATACTGTGTGTTGAGCTCTAGATGCCATACTTGGAAGGCCTTGGCTTTCCTGAAGAATATCTTCCTCAATTAATTAAAAAAAAAAAAAAAAAAAGAATGAATGAATCACTGGGACTGCAGAGATTGTGAAATTGCCAAAATGCAGTAGGGGAACACCCAAAGATGTTTTGTCTCACATCACCACTGAACAGAAATATATAACACAGAAAAAGAGACAGGGTGCAGGGCAGTTCGCTGTACAAACTGTACCTTTGTCCTTAGTGGAAAGCTGATCTTAGCAGGTAAGGCTGGCAGAGAAAAAGAATATAGATTTGGATTTATGTTTTCAGAAACATCCATTTCTCAAAAGACAGCAGAAAGTCAAGGGACTGCAGAGGTTTATCAGTATCAAACCAAAAAATCTTGATGGTCTGATCTATCCGAGGTTGATGCTTGAACTTAGAAACTGGGGGTATCAATCATTAACTGAGCTTTTCAAAAGCCCCAGTGTCATTAAAAAGTTCTGGACATGATGAGACTTTCTGCTAATGTCTTCTGTACTGACTGTGAAATCTCAGACTTTGTCCTTGACATGTATGAAATAAAACAAGTGAGCTGGGACATAGGCAAGAAATAGTGCAATTAAAATCAATTTAATTGCAATTTTGGGAGCTCATCAAGACCTCTTTGCTGCCTGTGTGACTCTGACTATGCATGCAGCATAATCTCCTCTAGAGCTCCTAAATGCTCAGCATGATGGTCTGTACCCACAGCCAAAAGATGCTACGCTAATGCCTGAAGTGCTTCTGACCTTATTCTTTCAGCTAGTGATCCAGACCTGAGTTTACCAGCCCATCCTGTTCACTGTGGGGATAAGAATTGAAGGACAGATCAGAAATGAGCAGATGGTGTGCATGGGAGAGCTTTTCCCTCCAAACCCTTGTCACCAAAATCCTGCTTTGGTGCCTGATGTATTTCAGTAGCCAGCTTCCCTATACTTCTACCAATGGAGGAAAACGGAGGAGAGGAAGAGAAGGCTTGATAGACCAAGCCTTATTCAAAAGGCAAGGTCTGGCACTGCCTCAATTTACATTTGTAGCTGTTTAGGAATGGTATTCCCAAATTTAGTCCCCCCCCTCCTTGAGTCTCCAAAACCAGTGCTGCTTACTCAGTTCCCCTCCCCTTCTGGGTGTCTGGCAAGAGGATTTAGAGGCACAAAAGGCAAAGATCATTGGCTGAGACAAGGACAATTTACTAGGAAAAGCAATGAAATAAGAAACTGAACAGAAACATCAGCAACAATACTAGAAATAAAAGCTTACAAAGAGAGGGTGATTTATGTGCAAAATGCTCAACAAACCCAGGACAATGAAACAATGGTGGAGAGATCCTATGCCTACCACGCTTGATTTCCTGACCAGAAAGAGATCTCCTTCTTGGAAGAGAGAGAATCCCTTTTCTCTGAACCTGCCAATTATTAAAGACAAACAGCATTTGTTTCTTGGCCTGCATAGCTCCATGTTCCACCCTCTCACAGGTACTGTGAAAAATTAACCCTGTATTTGGCTGAAACCAGGGCAACATTTTATGTCAGCTCTGCAGGCTTTTTTTTGACCCATCCCTGTGATTCTTCTTCATCCAGTGTTAAATCTTCTTCTGTTGGTCACTGTAATGAGATGGCCCTTATCAACTGCTCTAAGGTCACCCAAAAAACTTCCTGTTGATTTATTTTCAAGGATCTTCCAATAGAACCAGGGTCTGGAAAGGTCCTCATCTTTCCTCTCTTGTGGGCAGGCTTTTAATTTTTGATTCAAATCAGATAAATTTGTGATGAAACATTTCTGTAGAGCAGATTTGATAGAGCCTCATGTTTCCTGGAGATCATAGGCTTACATTCCTAAGACTGGAGACTTACAAGTTCTTTTCCTGTTAGCATCTGCTGTAGTTTAGAATTGTTACACTTTCTCTTCTGTAAATTTAGACCTGGGTTTGGCAGCTCCACTGATATTTCCAGTACTTCTTAGCGTTCTAGTGACTCTGTCTGTAAGCAAACTCTGCAAATTATAAACGAGCAATGCAGTCCAACCCGTCTTCTCTAAAGCTATAGTTGAATGTTCCTTTTTCAGGAACAGTTCATCTGGGAATATTTGTGTGTCTGAATGTGCCTGTTCCAAAATCAGTTGGAGTCCAGGGTACCTTAATTCCCTTTCAATGATTTTCCACTTGACACTTTCTATTTCTTTTAATGTGAAGGATGATTTAGGTGAAATATGCCACATGGCAAGTTGCATTATGTAGGACTGTTGACCATACTAGCATACAGTTCTTACCAGTAACTAACAGAAGTTCGTGGCTGCTATCAGAATTAGCTCCTGAAAACACAGTAATAGATTTTGCCACTGTGGGGCTTTTTTTGTGTGCATGTTTTGTTTTCTTTTAATAAAAGCCTTTATTCTTATCAATGGAAATGAGATAATATGTGTGTGTTTTAGAGTGATGCCTAGGCAGACAACTCTCTACATGGTGGTAGAGCAGTAAAAACAGTAATTTAAATAAATTTTTTCTCGGAAAAGCGAAAATACTCTTAGAGTCAGATTTATGTTTCTTGCCTGATCACCATTCACCCATATTTTTAAATAGTATGTGTGTGCTTTAAGTATTCAGCAAAAACTTCCAATGAAGCAATATTTTTCTGGCAATAAATTAGCGTGAATGATGTGGATATATTAGCTAAATGGCACAAGCTAGCATAGAAAGGAAAACGCAATCAGACACAGAGGGAGGCATGAAAAATTACCAAGTGGGCAAATAGTTACACCTAGTTTCTTCAATGACATGTGAGTATTTTGCACAAGAAGGAATACATTCAGTAAATACTTTTAGTAGAACAAATGGTACAGTCACAGTGCTTAAAAGTGGTGAAATATTTCCTTCCTAAGATAAGGAGAGCTTTTGCAAGATCTCAAAATTGCTGCCCAGGGAAATCTGAAAAAGTAAGATTTTGTTTTCATGGTACATTGTTTAAATACTGCAAGAAGAAAACTGTTAATGTTTGAAGGGGAAGAGGATGATCCAGCTTCATCTGTATGTTGGAAAGATCGAGAAAATCTCACAAGAAAGGTAAGTGCATACTACAATGTGTGTGATTTAATCCATGCCAGTCAACATATGTTTTATTAAAATTGCATCATGTCATACTAAACCAAATCCATTTGGAAAAGGATGCAAGACAGAGTTGCAGTATTGTTGCAACCCAGTTGCCTTAGGTTCTGGAACACAGGAAGATCGGCACTGCATGGTATTATCCTTATATAAGGATATAAAATATTATTGAATACATTAGGACGTGTTCTGAAAGACTAAAGCTGAATCCTTGGTCTGTCTCAGAATGTCATTTTAAATGGAAGGTATGAGGTTTGTGTGCTGTTAGGGAAGGGCTGGGGAGCCTATGCTGAGTAGACAAAAGTAGATGTAAATCACCATGCTGCTGTTTGTTCAGCTGGTCTCATGACCCTCCCAAGTGGCACAAAAAATCTGCATTGTTTGGATGGCACACTGATGCCAAGTGCTAAGTGATGACTTAATGGTTTTCAGAGGGTTAAGGCTGCTTATATACAGATTTGCCAAAACTGCCCATATTATCTGCAATATTCTTTCCATGTGGAGGGTGCCCAGTTGCTTTTTATCTAGTGCTTTCAATAAGTGAATTAGCCAGGAAAGACACATAATTTGGAAAAGGTGCATAGCAAAGTCTGTAATAGAAGGTTTAGACTCTGTGTTTCATATTGACATGTTCATCTTGCTGTTGAACAGATTGCCCAGCCCGTTCCCTGAAGGGAACCTGGACTCTCCCTCCCAATGGCTGCTTGGAGATTTGGAGGAAGCATCAAAATGATCATTCTCTAGTGATGGGATAGGATTCACTATGTACTCTATAATTACAACTTAATCAGGCCTAGCATTCTTCCCAAGGATAGCACTCCTGTATTCAAGGGCCTGCCTGTGCTGTTTGGTGAAAACAACTGAATTCTGTATTCAAATTTAAGCTGTAAAAACACAAGCCTCATTTAAAATGAAACTGTACTTCCAGCATAGTCAGAATAGGACAGCAGATAAGCATTCCCCATCCTCTCTTTATCTTCTTATTCACCTCTGTGCAACATTAGAATGAAAATGTGTTCTTGACCAGCATGACAGTAAATATTAGCAGTTTTCTATGCTTTGGGCTAGCAGTAATATGGGAGAGTCCATGCAAATGTGTGAGAAGAGATCTTCTTTCCTTGCTTATCCTTTATTCTACAGGACAATCCGCATTAGACTCAGACCAGAGTTTTTCAAGGTATCTGAAGAAGTACTCAAGAAAGGCTAGAAATACTGATGGAAGCAAGGGGCTCTGTCAGAGAATCTGAGCTTTACATATGGTGTGCTGCAGCCCAGCTGGTAGTAGATCAGGCTGCACCGTTGCAGTTTGTTGACTGATGCCTTGAATGCAGCCTGAAACTCAGAAACAAGACTGTATTTAGAGTTATTATGATAGTTAATTTAGTTATAAATGTTGAGAAGTTCATTGCATGGATTCTTGATCTTAATATGTAAACTGTTGTACTGATATATTGTTTTTTATCAATAAATTTTTAGCACTATCAGATTAATATTCAGAGTAGATTTCTTTGATGGCTGCATACAAATATAACATTGCCTACACTGCAAATAAAGCTCTTGCCAATTCTCTCTTAGATCTTGTTTATGTTTTGTATTACAGACAAGAAAAATGACAGAGGGAGAAAAAGCAAGCTGACATTGCAGGGAGATCAGCAGAAAGCCTGATGCAGCTTGCCAGCTAAATGTAATATTTCAGAACTGATGATTAGTTAAAAAAACCCCAAAAACAAACTCGGGCAAGTCAGGGAAAATCCCTTCATTTTACAGTTTGGGCGAGAAGGAAGGTTGTGATTTTTCCTGAATTTGTGAAGAACAGCTACATTTCAAGATGTGTCCCTAAAGGACAAATAGAGTCAGTATGTCAAGCCCAGAAGATGTTCAAGGCTGGTGTGTTTTGCCAGCAGCAAATGTGATGGAACATAAGAATAGTGCTGATCTGCTTGGGAGTAGGAAGGCTCTGCGGAGAGTTCTGGGCAGTGCTGAGGCCGTTTGTTTGAGCATCTTGGGTCACAGCAACCCCCAGCTGCGACACAGGCTGGGGGCTGAAAGTGACCCAGCTGAGGAGGACCTGGGGCTGCTGATTGACAGCTGGCCAAACATGAACCATCAAATGCCCAGGTGGCCAAGAAGGCCAAGGGCATCCTGGCCTCTATCAGCAATAGTGTGGCCAGCAGTGTGGCCAGGGCTGGGATTGTCCCCTGTACATGGCCCTGGCGAGGGCACACCTTGAGTGCTGTGTCCAGTTCTGGGCCCCTCACTACAGGAATGACATTGAAGGGCTGGAGCACAACCAGAGAAGAGCGATGGAGCTGCTGAAGAGTCTGGAGCACAAGTCTGATCAAGAATGGCTGAGGGAACTGGGATTGTTTAGCCTGGAGAAAAGAAGCCTCAGAGGTGACCTTATCTCTCTACAGGAGAGATAAGGAGGTCTTAGCCAGGTGCATGTTGGTCTGTTCTCCCACGTAAAAGTGGACAGGGTGAGAGGAAATGGCCTCAAGTCGTTCCAGTGGAGGTTTAGCTTGGATATGTAGAAAAATGTTCCCAGCAGAAGGGTTCTCACGCATTGCATCAGACCAGTGAAAGGTGAAGTCAGCGTCCCTGGAGGCGTTTAAAAGACACGTGGATGTGGCATTTAGGGACATGGTTGGTGGTGGACTTGACAGTGTTAGGTTAGTAGTTGGTTGATGATCTTAAAGGTCTTTTCCAACCTAAATGGTACTGTTATTGTAAGAAAAAATATTATGAATGGACTGGGGAGGGTCCAGAGAAGGATAGCAAAGAGGATCAAAGGACAGAGGAACACCTTATGTAAGGAGCAGCTGAGGGGGCTGGGTTTGTTCATCCTTGGCAAAAGGAGGTTTAGGGAAGACCTTAACACCATGTTCCAGTATTTAAAGTGGGACTACAAGGAAGATGAAGAGTCCCTTTCTACAGTGAATCACATGGAAAAGATGAAGAAGGGTACAGGGTACTCCTGGTGAGATCCTGGTGAATTGACCATGGGAGGAACATTTTTCACAATAGGAAAAATGAGCAATTGCAGTTGTTTCCCCAGGACAGTGGTGAATGCTCCAGAGTTGGTGACTTTTAATAGTTATCTGGATGGGCTTCTGGTCCATCTTGTCTATCCTGTGCTTTTTTCAAGAAAATTTTGGACCAAATAATATTTCAACCTGATGTTCTATGTTCTCTGAAAAGCAAAAGGCAGAAGAGTACAGGGAATGTATGCTGTGGTAAGCTAGAAACTAATTAAAAGAAACTCTTTATCTAAGTTGTATATATGTTCTAGTTTGAACGTTATCTTGTCTTCTGATGACTGATTTGTGGTCAGGGGAACCTGTGAAAGGATAATTGTTCCCAAGGCAGGAAGCACTGAGTTTTCTGAAGGATTAGAAGAAAAGTTCAATACTGACATCTTTAGTCTATCCCAAAAATTGTGTCAGAAGTTACCACTTTTGTTTCCTCTCGGAATCCTTTTCAGCTGATAAGACATTGTAAGCACTAGGCTTCCTGTTATTAGGAGATCTGTAGTTTTATTTTAGTGCTCAGAGATGTAATATATTCCACTGTGTACTGAAGTCAGTGAGTGTCTCTTCACTGTTTTTGTTGCAACTTTTGCTTCAGCATGAGTCAGACTTTCTCTAGCTGGAATACTCACTCTGGTCTGAATAGGTTGGCAAGTTCACTGCTTCTTCAAAAGATTGTCCCAGTACTTCACAAGAATCTTGGTCCTTCTGATGTTTCTCCAGTTTCTTTAAACACAGACCCTCTGTGAGAGACTGTCTCTACAAAGCCTAGCATTGTATGGAGAGATTTAAATGTTTTGTTTGTGATATTTCCATTTTGGAGCATACTAAATGTTTTATCCTTGGTTAGCCTGGAGGGGATGAGAACAAAGCTAGTTGTGAAAAATCTTGGCTTGACAGTCCTTAATGGTCTAGGTGGAGCTGGAAAAGATATACTGCCAGGAATGGTGTGTGGTGCTACTGACACTGAGACTGGATGCTCTGTTATGGAGCAGTCTTATGGAATAATTTGACATCCTTTTGTGGCTGTTAGTGGTGTTTGTGGGGTCTGGGCCAGCAGGAACTCATTATAACTAGCAACAGTAACTGCTTTTGAGAGTAGTCCCTTAATACTAAGCTGGAGTCTCTTATTATTGTAGTCTGAACTATACATTGGGTAACTCAGAGTCTATTATTAGGAAACTGTATTTTGTGTAGTCCTAGTACTCTTGTACTAGGCATTGAGGTCTCAAAGAAAAATTACTAGATTAATATGAAAATATACCAGTATAATTACCTAATTATATATTTACATAATTATGCTGATAATATGACTGCACTCAAAGACAATCAGGCTTTGTATCAAAGTCCCTTATACTCTTTTAACCTGTTTTTTTTCCTGACCTGGAATTAATTAACAGTGGATTGGAATTACCTTTATATTAGTGTGTATTTCATAGCAAAATTCCTTGTACAGCTGAATATATTGAAGGGTCAGAAAAGTATCATTCATCTGCTTCCCTGACATTGGGGGCCTCACAAACCAATCAAATTGGCCAGTTTGATTTCATAGTTATCCTGGATCACAGCCATATGTTTGGAATTGAAGACTTTAGGAAGATAATTTCTGGTAGGAAAAAGAAGGGACGGGAATTAATGCCTGAACATAATGAATCCTAGCTATATAGATGTGTTCACAGCAAAGAGGATTGCTTTTTGAAAAGAGCTATATTGCTATGGGATTCTTGAGGCTTTTGAAAAATATTCTGGTTTTATGTTCAGCCTCACATGCTGTGAAGCAAATAGTGCAAGATGTACTCCCATGGATGTTGATGTCCTCAGTACAGCAATTTCTTCTGTCACAGGTTGCCATCCATAGAATCATAGAATATTTAGGTTTGGAAGGGACCCTAAAAATCCTTGAGTTCCAACCCCCTGCGCTGTGCAGGGACACCATTCACTAAGTCAGGTTGTTTGGGACCCCATTCAACCTGAACTGGAATGCAGCCAGAGGTGGGGCATGCACATCTTCTCACTGGTAACCTGTGCCAGTGCCTCATTACCCTCACAGTAAAGAGTTTCCTCCTAACATCTAATCTAAAGCTGTTCTATGTCAGTTTAAAATTTTCAGTTTATTGCCCCTTGTCTGCCCATATAAAATGTCCCTCTCCCTACTTTTTTATGAGCCCCCTAAAGGTACTGAAAGGCTGTAATGTGGTTTTCTTCACATCAGCCTCTTCTCCAGGCTGAACAACCTCAGCTTTCTTGGTTTGTCTTCATAGGAGATGTGCTCCATCCCTCTGATCATCTTTGTGACCTTTCTCTGGACCTACTCCAATGGGTTCATGTCTTGTGTTGAAGAACTCAGGCAGTGCTCGAGGTGGGTCTTCATGAGGGCTAAACAGAGGGGGAAAACCACCTCCCTTGACCAGCTGGCCACACTACCTTTGATGCATCCCAGGATGCAGTTGGCTTTTTGAGCTACACGGGTGTCTTGTGTCTGGCTTCTCATGCATGAGAACCCTCAAGTCCTTCTCCCCAGGGTTGCACTCAGTGAGTGGGTTAATCTCCCAGTCTGTATTTATGTCTGGGATTGCTGATCCAGGTGCAGCACCTGGACTTGTTGAATTTCATGAAGTTCCTAGGTTCAGTTCTCAAGTTTGACTGGATCCATTTGGATGGCATCCCATCCTTCGTTGTGTCAGCTGCGCTGCTCAGCTTTGTGTCATCTCCAAACCTGCAGGGGATGCCCTCCATCCCACTGTCTGTGCCATTGGTGAGGACACTGCAGAGCACCAGTCCCAGCCCTGACGGATGTCACTTGTCACGGCTTCCACCTGGACAGAGAGCACAATGCTCTGGTGGCATCCATCCTGCCAATTCCTTATCCACTGAAGAGTCCATCTGTTAAATCCATGTCTCTCTCACCTGCATATAAGGATGTGATATGGGACTGTACTGATGTTCTTACAGAAGTCTAGGTAGGTGACATTTGTCAGTCTTTGCCATCACTCTGTCATAGAAGGCCACCAGATTGGTCAGGCACAATTGCCTACAGTAAGCTAAGTTGACTGTCTCAGGTCACTTTTGTGTCTTTTATGTGTCTTGGTAAATGTGCAAGGAGGTGTATGTGCTGCTCTATGGTCTTCCTTGGCACAAAGGTGATGCTCATCCATCTGTAGTTCTCTGAATTTTCCTGTCTCCTCTTTTAAAAAATGGGAGATGTATTCCTTTTCCCAGTAATTGGGGACTTACCCTGACCAACATGGCTTGTCAGATTTGAGGTATAATGGCTTGGCAACAACATCAGCCAATTTCCTCATGTATGCCACCAAGTTCTATGGACTTGTGGCTATGTAGCTTCATGAAGTGATCCTGAACCTACTCTTTTCTTATACTGGGAGGGATTTCTCCCCTGCAGAGGATCAGGGGTTTGAGAGAAGTGGGAAGCCTGACTACCTGTGAAGAAAAGGGGAAGAACTCATTGATTACCTCAGCCTTCTCCATATCAGTTGTCACCAGTTCACCCTTCTTGTATATCAGTGGCAGTACACTCTCCTTGGCCTTTCTTTTCTGACCTGTATACTTACCCCTTACCAAATCCTGTTCCAGTGTTGCCTTGGCTTTCCTGAGCCTATTTCTATTTATTTAAACAGTATTCATTTACTCTCCTTATGTCATCTGTATCTGGTTCCACCATCTTACTCCTCAGTTTGAGGAGAAAACTGAGCTCATCTATGCTCCACCCTGTTTCCACCCTGCCATGCTCAATTTCCTATACACAGGAGTAAGAGCTCTTGTGCTCTAAGAAAAGTGTCTTTTAAGAACTGCCAGCTCTAATCAGCCCCTCTGTCTTTAAGGAGTTTCCCAGGCGATCTCATCCACTAACCCTTTAAACATCTGGAAACTCACTCTTCCAAATTTTAGGGTCTGGAGTTTCTCTTTGCTGCCTCATATTCCTTGAGATGCTGAACTCAACCAGGCTGTGCCTGCTGCTTCCAGCTGTAACCTCTGCAGTGAGCCCGCTGCACTGGTGAGTGCCTGGCCCAGGAACGTCGCGCCTCGGGCTGGCTTGCCTGATACCTGCACCAGAAGTTGTTCTCTACATACTCCAGGAGTCTCCTGGGTTTCTTGAAGCGCCAGCTGAGCTGCTTTCCCAGCAGAGGTCCAGGTGGTTGAAATTTTCCATCAGGATGAGAGCTTGCAAGCATGATGCTTCCTGTATCTGAAGCAAGAAGGCATTGTTGGTACCTCCCCCTGATCAGGTGGCCTGTAGTGGATCCCAGTCTTCAGGAGAGCCCTGGAATGATTTACACAGGAACATTTGGGAGTACAATGCAAGGATGGAGTAAGGGGAATGAATTGGGAATTCATAATTTTTTGTGACTGAGGGAAAAAT
This sequence comes from Ammospiza nelsoni, assembly GCF_027579445.1. Lineage (NCBI taxonomy): Eukaryota > Metazoa > Chordata > Aves > Passeriformes > Passerellidae > Ammospiza > Ammospiza nelsoni. The sequence goes on from NC_080669.1 coordinate 23,582,633, forward strand.
ATCAACTAGTGTGTACAATTTGATTAATAACTGCAGAAATTACTAGCCTGGCAGGAGACTCTACCTGCTTCTAGAAAAAAGCAAAGAAGATTTTGGGCACCAGACTCCTTCATGACAAGTTTTTCTGCATCCATACGTCTCAGCTACACTGTGGAGCAGCATTTAGCACAACAGTATGATCACAGGCAAACATCAAACACTTGCACAAAGTTAGAACCTGGAATGTAAGGAAATGCCAAAATAAAGTACAGAATAGAAAAATCCTGAAGATATATATTTCCCTTCTTCCTTCTTCAGGGAACAATCCACTAACTGTAAATGCCTCTTTGAGGAGAGTTTGTATTAGATAAATAGCTCCCCAAAATTTGCAATTCAATCCAGAAGTACTTGTGTCAGTGTTTGACAAAGCATGACCAGTGGGGTGCCCTGTAATTCTGTCACTGAGCAGATGGGGAGATGAAGGATTCTTGCATGTTGTATGCCATATAGACAGCACACTGTACATCACAGAGGAAGCCTCCCAGCTGAAGTTTGACTACTGCTGATGGAAAAATACTGATGAAGTAGAATGCAGCCTGTTGAAATGGTAGGCTTATATAATGGGATTTATTTTTAAAGAATTGAACAATTTTCAAACTTCTGGACTTTGCAGGATTAAAGAACATACATCTGTGTTCTTGCAAAAGAATGAAGTTGTATGAAAAAGAAGCAACTTACCTTTTTTCTGTTAAATCATAAAATCTTTTTATGGATAAATAAAATGTTTTATGATACGCTTGGAATTATCTCCTTGTCCTGCTACAAATTCTGATGGTGTTCTTAACTTCATGGTAATTTCTGTTGTGACCTTCAGTTTTACATTGAAGTATGTTAGTTGACATATTGAATTCCAAAAACCTTGGATTTCAATATGTAGACTTAACACTGTACTTCAAAATTCAGAAGTATTCTTGGATATCTTGTTGATCTAGTTATTTCAAAATTCCTTGTTGGGTAGAAGCACGTTCCACATGTAACAGAGAAAGTGTTAACTTTCAAGGCAAAACAAAATTATGACAAAAATGGCTCTATTTGGTTTTGGGGATGCTATCTTCCAGATGCTTTTTCTGAGTGACTAGGTTGCTTGTGCACTTAAATTACTAGCAGAAATAAATATCCAGATGCTTAATTTGAATGTCTGTAACCAAAGAGCTGATTACCTTGAACAGTATGCTTATCTTCTTAAACTCATAAGCCAGTAGGTAATATGCTCCACATGCTAAAGGATAAAATATACTCTTCAGTCTAGCTCTATTTTTCACCTTCACTAACAATTACTTGACTGTTACATGGTTTAGACCTCATTTATCTACTTAGTCATCCACAAATGCAGTTCTTATATGTGAGGTAGAAATAAGAATGCTAGAAGGTTTTCTTTAGTTGCCCTGAAGAGGTCCATTTTAGCTATGTAATGTCAGGCTGTCGTTATATCTTCCTTGCATTTTACGTCCTTTGTGCTGGATACAGCTTCTTCCTGAACAAGAAGGAGAAAATAATCCCATTAGAAATGAGTGTATTTGAGGGACAGAAAGGACTAGTTCAGTTTTTAGCAAGAGACTTCTGTTGCAGCACTCGGTTCATCTGTGAAAGTGATGTCAGCATGATCTTTCCCTTGACAAGAGTCCATTCCTGTGGCCTGAAGGAATGTTTCACCATCTGGGGGAGAAATGGTAGCAAGCACTTTACTTACTGAAGGATCTTTCTGGTAGAACAGACTTGGTATGTCCAAGTGTTCTGATGGTAACAGCCCTTCTGAAACTTCCAAACACCAAAAAAAAATCCATGTCAAATAGAAACATTGTAAAATACTCACACAAATACCCACTGACTGTTTTCACTTTGGGAAATAAATGACAACAAAAAAAAAAATCATGTCTTGCTAGGATATTGGGAAATTCCCTTCCTTCCTTCCTTCCTTCCTTCCTTCCTTCCTTCCTTCCTTCCTTCCTTCCTTCCTTCCTTCCTTCCTTC